>NC_139512.1:235925360-236342860 GCF_947247035.1 Vipera ursinii
CCATAAGGAATAATGTAGTGAGTCACAAGGCAGGTGACACTGACAAACAATCAAATGTACCAAACAAACAATGAGTATTGACAAAATTTTGGGGTCAGAATATATTGAGTACCAAATTTGATGAGTTTCAAAGCAGTTGAGTTCGAAGGTACCACTGTACATTGCTCATCTATCCAGAGTAACTAAGTTATTTCAAAGATGCATAGAAATGTCAGCAAATAGCCTGTGCCTGTAAAGATGAAGTGAGGAAAGCTAAGGCTCAAAATGAACTAAGGCTTGCGACCAAAGTCAAAAATAACAAAAAATGCTTCTGGTGAATGATATCTGGCGGGCTCGGGACAGGGGTTGTTCCTCTGTCCTAGTCCTATTAGACCTCTCAGCGGCTTTCGATACCATTGACCATGGTATCTTACTGCGGCGTCTCAGGGGGTTGGGAGTGGGAGGCACCATTTTACGGTGGTTCTCCTCCTACCTCCTGGGACGTTCGCAGTCGGTGTTGGCAGGAGGGCAGAGGTCGACCTTGAGGCCTCTCGTTTGTGGAGTTCCTCAGGGGTCGGTCCTCTCGCCTCTCCTGTTCAACATCTATATGAAGCCACTGGGTGAGATCATTCGTGGTTTTGGGGTTGGGTATCATCAATATGCTGATGATACCCAGCTTTTCATCTCTACCCCAAACCACCCCAGTGATGCCCTCGATGTGATGTCCCGTTGCCTGGAGGCGGTTTGGGTCTGGATGGGGAGGAACAGGCTTCGGCTCAATCCCGACAAGTTTGAGTGGTTGTATGTGCCGGCATCTCGGGAAATTCAGATTATTCCATCTCTAATCATGGGGGGTGAGATATTACCTCCCGTAGATAGGGCTCGCAACTTGGGTGTCCTCCTACATTCACAGCTCTCCTTGGAAGATTATATAGGAGCTGTGACTGGGGGGGGCCTTCGCCCAGGTTCGCCTGGTGCGCCAGTTGCAGCCCTATCTGGACCGGGATGCCTTGCGTACGGTCACTCATGCGCTCGTGACCTCTCGTTTAGACTACTGCAATGCTCTCTACATGGGGCTGCCCTTGAGGACTACTCGGAGGCTTCAGCTGGTGCAGAATGCGGCCGCGCGAGTGGTGGTGGGGGCTTCCCGATGCTCCCATGTAACACCTCCACAAGCTGCATTGGCTTCCGGTTGCCCTCCGGGTGAGATTCAAGGTGCTGGTAATGACCTATAAAGCCCTAAATGGCACGGGTCCGGACTACCTACGGGAGCACCTGCTGCCGGCATCAACTTCCCTTCGTCCAGTGCGCTCCCACAGAGAGGGCCTCCTCAGGGTGCCGTCGGTCATAGAGTGTCGACTGGCGGTCCCCAGGGGGAGGGCGTTCTCTGTGGGCGCGCCAGACCATTGGAACCGTTTACCGGTTGAGCTCCGGATGGCTCCTGACCTTCGCTCCTTCCGTCGTGACCTAAAAACTTATTTGAACAAGCCGGCCTGGTCTGATGGGAGTGGGGTATTTTAATATTAATTTTATTAATTTTTATTGTAATTTGGGCTACACTATTTAATTCTTTCTTAAATTTTGTACATTGTATTTTTTATTGTATTGCCCTGTACACTGCCCTGAGTCCTTCGGGAGAAGGGCGGTATAGAAATTAAATTATTATTATTATTATATAAAAAACAAGAAAAAATTAAGGAAATGATTGGTCCATTAGTGGGGGAAAATGGCAAGAAGGTGACAAGCAATAGGGAGAAAGCAGAACTATTTAATTCGTTTTTTGCATCTGTCTTTACACAAAGGGAAAAAACAGTCCAACCTACCAAATCCAGTGCCATAAAAAACAGAATAGAAATGCAAGTTAAGATAGGCAAAAAAATGGTAAGTGAACACCTGTCCAGCCTAGATGAGTTCAAATCACCAGGACCAGAGTTCTCAAGGAACTGGCAGACGTGATCTCAGAACCACTGAGCTATATTTTTCAGAGATCCTGGAGCACTGGGGAACTACCAGAGGACTGGAAGAGAGCTGATGTAGTTCCCATATTCAAAAAAGGGAAAAAATTAGATCCAGGAAACTACAGACCTATCAGCCTGACCTCAACCTTGATGCAAACAAAGTCATCAGTAAAAGTCAACATGGGTTTGTCAAAAACAGATCATGCCAGACAAATCTTATTACATTCTTTGACCAAGTGACAAAATTAGTGGACCAGAGGAATGCTGTAGATATAATTTACTTGGACTTCAGTAAGGCATTTGATAAAGTAGATCACAACCTACTACTTGATAAGATAGAAAAATGTGGGTTAGATAGCATCACCACCAGATGGATTCGTAGCTGGCTGACAGGCCGTACTCAGAGTGTGGTCCTCAATGGAACTGCGTCTACATGGAAGGAAGTGTGTAGTGGGGTGCCCCAGTGCTCTGTTCTGGGCCCAGTGCTCTTCAATATCTTCATTAACAATTTGGATGAGGGGATAGATGGGGAACTCATCAAATTTGCAGACAACACCAAGCTGGCAGGAATAGCCAACACTCCAGAAGATAGGCTTAAGATACAGAAGGATCTGGACAGACTCAAACACTGGGCGCTATCTAACAAAATAAAATTCAATGGTGAAAAAATTAAGGTTCTACATTTAGGCAGGAAAAATCAAATGCACAGGTATAGTATAGGTGGTACCTTGCTCAATAGTAGTAACTGTGAAAGGGATCTCGGAGTCCTAGTGGACAATCACTTCAATATTAGCCAGCAGTGTGCTGCAGCTGCCAAAAAAGCCAACACAGTGCTAGGCTGCATTAACAGAGGGATAGAATCAAGATCAAGTGAAATACTAATACCACTTTACAATGCTTTGGTAAGGCGACACCTGGAATACTGCATCCAGTTTTGGTAAGGCCACACCTGGAATACTGCATCCAGTTTTGGTCACCACGATGTAAAAAAGATGTCGAGACTCTAGAAAGGGTACAGAGAAGAGCAAGAAAGATGATTAGGGGGCTGGAGGCTAAAACATATAGGGAACAGTTGCTGGAATTGGGTATGTGTAGTTTAACGAAGAGAAGAGTGAGGGGTGGTCAGACTCACATTAATTAAACTTACTGTAGGTGTCAGGCCCTTCCGTGGGAAAGGGTAATCTTCTCATGCTTTTTATTGCTATTGCTTTCTTCCTTTCAGTTTCAAATGGAGATACAGCCCAGATCCCTTCTTCCCTAACCCTACCCCTTGTTGTCCCCAGTTCAAAAGGTTTTCCTTGGTCTTTGAAGATAGCCTACAGGCAGGCTGAATATACCTCTTCTCCTTCCCCTTCGGAAGATGGCAGAATCCAGGGGGAGGCACAATATTTTAAACATACATTTATGAATGTGATATAAATGGATTCTGACAATAGGCTTCCCTTGAACATGTTTTAAGTTGAAGACCCACCTCCTGTAATTGGCATATAATTGGCCCTTTGGATCTACTTAAGGACTACCAAATGAAAATAAGGTTTCCTTCAAGCTTTGGTTGCTACTGGCAACTGGATCTGATTCCAAAAGATAAATACTGTACCTACTTAAAGCATAATGCTTACTTTGAGAGCTAAATAAAGATCTAAATTACAGAGAAGGAAGTTACTTAAATGTGAAATCTTAAGGGAGCAAACCCCAAGATTATTAAGGGCATACAATTCAGAAAAGATTTCTGGTGCAATTATTGCTGTTCTTATGGGCTCCTCTTTTTAGTGGGTTGGCTTAGATGACCTTGACTTACCTTTGGTGCTCAGTTTGCTTGATCCTACAATTCCAGCAAAAATCTTTGAATATGTTACCACAGTGTCTAATGTACTTCCTCTAAAATCATTCTATGCTTTTATGGGATAATTCATTCTTATTAGGGAACTTTTAATGAATTCCACCATCTGATATCAGCATACAGTCAGAAATCTTTGCTGGAAAATTTAATTAGAGCAACTCCAGTTGCTCGTGGATTGGCTTACTATATTTGGAACTCACTAACATAAAATATGTTTTTAATTAGTTTATCTTTAGTCAAAGACTAAGAATGGAAACAAAATGCAAAGCATCCATTTCTTCTATGAAATCCTGTTCATAGAAGAAATTAAGCTTACTTAGATCACATCCAGTGATTTCTAATATCTATAGCTGTAGCATAGACAAGGGGGCCCCAACCCCCAGTCCGTGAACCAGTACCAGCCCGCGGCATGCCAGCAACCAGTCCGCACAAACAAAGCCCCATCTGCTGGATGCAGGCAGCACACAAAACCACGCACCCTCCGGTCCGTGAAAAAACCTCTCTCCACGGAACTGGTCCCTGGTTCCCAAAAGATTGGGGACCTCTAGCATAGACTTTCCAAAGACTTCATAGCATTGGTCATTCAATAGGTAGGTAGAGAGGAGTGCAGAGATACTTTTGACAAAGGAGTGCAGGAGTTTGTAAGAGAACTTAAGAGAAATGAAATGACCGTTTTGTTCTGGGGAAAGAAGGTACATGAGAAAGAGATGATAACTACACTTTGATTCTGATTGGTATTAAAATGAGAAGCGGGAAACTGGCAGTCTTTCCAGAGTCTACTATTATGCCCTACAACAATCAAGCACAATTGTATTTGTGGAATCCTTGTAATGTATCTTTCTTGACCTGATCTATTTTAAAGAGCTGACATCAATCCCGTCCAAGTAGGAGAATTTGCAAAAGAGAGACAATAAGCAAAGAATTGGTTAAATAGACCACAATTATTTTGTCCTTCTGAAAACTGAGTCTCCTTCATTAGAATAATTAGAAATAATGACAGTATGATTTGTACGTGTGTAAATGTATTTAGGGATTGGATTTTGTTTAGAGGCAGTTGCAAAAAGAATATTTTTGGAAACGTTCAGCTAAAGAGGATGCTGTTTGAGCTGGCTAGTTCAGTAAGATTCTTTACTATAAATGCTCTCTACTCTACCCCACTCTCTACCTCTCATTAATTCTAATATACAGGGTTTTATTTCTGTAAATAGAATTACAGTTTGTCCATTATACTAAGATGTCTAAGATTTTTGTGTATTTGAAGGATTATTCACAGGAAAGATATGTTTCAGTTTGGAGGAGATGGATAGATTATATTTAGAACAAATATGGGATTAAAAAGTTCCATTTAGCTGATGAGTAGATTTTAGTGGGATATTGTTATTGGTACTTTGATTGTAGTTATGTTAAAGGGGAGTTAAAGCACATTAGGAATTTGGTTAATTGTATATTTGCATAATTTTTATTTAGAATATGATTATTATAACTATAATCCTGTATTTAGCTCTGGGAAGTGTGGGGGGGAAGTGGGTGGTTTTGGGGTGGGGGAGATTTGGGGGTAAAACTTTGTTTTTGTAAAACTTTTCAATAAAAAAAGAAAGTGAATTTGAAAATGATGCAAGCTAGATGATAGTCATTACTCTTTATAGGATAACAGCCATTTGAGGGATACATCTGTTATTCATCAGTAAGCAGTGGAATAATAGTGACAGCCAGATGAGAGGTAGGTAGTTGCCATTTGTGTCTGTGCAAAGTCCCATTTGTAGAGCAGCATTGGAAGGAAAGGTGAAATATAAAGATTATGAGAGATATGCAAAAAGTTTGTCTTATCTTTCTTATCGCTAAAGGGGCTGGGAGAATGGACTGAAAATATTCAAGAATTTATAAAACTCACAATATGTAGTACCAGTCTAGTGGGTACCTTAAGAAGGCACTTCTCTGTTTTCTTTCAAAACTGTCTCTGTGGACTGCATAGACTTTAGATAAGGAATGAACAACCTGTCTCTACATATGTTAGCCTGAACATAATTCCTAACTTCAGCAATCATTATCTTGCTGGCCATGGTTGACAAGAATTAAAATTCAGCAATAGCTGAGAAGCTTCAGGTTTTCCGCATATTTTTAGATGGCTTAGGATATATATTTCCGAATGAACATATATTAAAATCTAAAATCTTAGGTTAGATCCCTGCTTTCTGTTCTGCAGAGTTACGTGTTTTAATTCTATGCTTTTACAAAATAAGGCTGCTCCTTGTGAACGTGTGTCCTGTTGCAGAAATTAATTAGTTCTAAAAGAGGTTGTTCAAAAGGACTAATGGAACTAAGTTAGTTCATGATTAGTTTGAAATGCATCTTTTTTCATTTTTTATAGGCCCTCCCAGGGCTTTTTTTCTCATAGAATGCTCAGAACGGAGTTCCGGCACCTTTTTTGGATAGAACCTTGTAGGGTAGGCAAGGCGGGTTGTATGACATGTGTGAGTTCTGGCACCTTTTTCTTTTACAAAAAAAAAGCACTGGGCCCTCCTCAGTCCTACTTTGAACATCTAGTAACATAGTCTGAAGTAAATGATCTAGACATCATGGTCTGTGCTGATAATATCACAGCAACTCTGGAAATCCACTGAAATCTGGACCCAGAGGACAAAGGTCCAGGTGAGTACTGTTTTTAGTATATTGTGGTGTTTCACAAAGTGCTTACTATGGATTTAACTATAAGAAAAATATAATTTTGCAAAATGGCACAATATACTAAAACACTCTTCAAGTGACAAACTCAAAGTGTGCTTCCAATCCCACCTTTTGTTAATTCTCCTGACTCTGCAGAGGGTGACTGCATGCTCCAGTGGACTTCCATAGTTGTTGTGACATCATCAGAATGCGTAAGTAACGTTTTTGAGAAACAATTTCTATGGTTCATATGCTTAATTTTGACTTACCTAAAAGCAAGAGCTTATAACCCTAAGAAAAGCATTAATAAAATTCGTTTGGGTTTACACTGGTCCAGTTTGAATAAACATATCACATCATTCAACATCTTTCCAATTTGTGAACAATCAAAGCTGGAAGCTGTGAAATTTCCTAGAAAAATATTATTCCAGATTTGGAAAAAGACAGGTTATGAAATTTGTATTTTAAGATAATCTCATTAATATCCAGAGGTAGAGTGGTGGTGGGAAGCAGTAAGCAACAAAACATTCATTGCAGTGCAATTATGCAAAATGCATTTTTATATCCATTGGTAGGATTCAGATATAATAGGTAGGAGATTTGTTGTAAAGTCACCACGTATAGCTTGTGTTTTTATTATCTTGGCTAGAACTGGAACCTGTGCAGGTAATCATAGTTTATCAGTCTAGTTAAGAGGAGTGAGGGGAGATATTATACTTAATGATAGGTTTCCAGATTTGCTTTCTCAGCAAAGGAAAGTCTGTGTTTGAATAAAAATGTTACTAAACCCAGAAATTATCACTCAATTATGGCCACTGTAAACTATCTTACAAAGCTTCATTCTTGTACATAAACTATAGAAGAACTGCTCTTCATGACAGACAATCATGAAGTTTACTGTAAATAAAATGCACACCAGACAGCAGACGTAAACAATGTGTTCCGTTTATTCACATTTAAAAGACAAAGAAGCCTCAATTTATTCTAAATCTGGATTCAAAAAAATTGAATACAATAATTAAGCAAGTAAATATTTTCAGTACTGTGAAAATCTTTTAATTTTCACTTTCAATTAAGACTTTCCTTAGTCTTAATTTTTGCCTCACATAAATACCTTTTTTTATTAGTAGAATTACTTTTAATGTTAGAATACAAGCAGTTCTTAATGTATGGCTGGTTGCTTTGTCGAAGTTATGACAGACACCAAAAATGTACTTATGACCTGGATTTGAAGTTCCAATGGCCATCTCCCCAGTCATGTGACCACATTTTGGGCACTCAGCAACTGCCCCGCATTTGATTAATTTTGGGGTCAATTATGATTGTAGATCATGGACTATAGTATGATAATTGGCTAATAATAGCCCTAATTCTAAAATATATAATTTCCTAAATAAGTTAAGCCTGGTTTGTCTTTATGAAAGTACAAATAAATTTTAAAAACGGTTTTTAGGTGAGTTGTATTCTACAACTCATTTTAGGTTAGTATGTCACGATAGAAAGGATAACATTTTACTTAAGCATCTTGTACATTGGAAAATATAATTCTAGATTCAGAAGTTTCCTAGATAGCATTTTTAGGATTATTCAATTTTATTGAAGGAATGTTATAGCAAACATTATTAATATTACTGCATTTCAAAAGCCACATCCTGTAATATTTTAATCTTGATGGTCATGATTTTTGGTATTTGGGAATTACAAAGGAATAATGAATATATTGTTTGTAATTTTAAAAATGCTATTCCTAAACCATTCCCCTTATTTTATTCCCTTAGTGTAGGGGTGTCAAACTGCTGGCCCGCAGGCCAGACGCATCACGCAGAAGCAGCACCCACCTCATTGCCAGCAATGGCAAAATAGTCCCGCTACATCGTGCGATGTCACCTGATGTCGCGAGTTTTACATTTCTGCCTTACTACAATTCTGGGACTTTGATAAGGAACAGAATAATTTATTCAGAAGGCTACATTAACTATGCAAGTTTTTAACTTAATTGCTTCAGTATAATGTTTATGCAGCACTTAAATGTTTAAATACAGAATACCAGATGGTAACATTTAGAAACAATGGAACTTTGAGGGGAAAAGACAACATTCCAAGCCTAATATTGATTATCTAATAATCTGGAGAAATTAAAGGATTTGTCAAAATTTAACAGTGCATTTTTTCTCTTTCTGAATCTCTGCCACAGCATTAAGCAGGATATAGCATACAGCAGAACTGAATTGAATTTTCCTCTACCAAGTTACCAATCTATAATTGAGATCCAAGAGACTCCTGTAAAATTTTGTCTGAAATAAAGATAAGAATTATTACCAGAGTGACTCTTATTTAAAATTAATAACAAATGTTCATATTGATACACTGAAAATACAAAGCAAATGTAACCTTTGTAATAATTAATCATTTGCCTTATAAAAATAATATTGTTCTTCACATATTTTAATACTGAGCCCAGAGACTATCCTTTCTGCATAATTCTGGCAAACAAAACTTATTGTGGTTCCTGGTTCCACATGTTTGTTTTAATTATATTTTTACTACACATGCAATACCTTTCTTTTACATTCAGCTCAGTAGTCACATGAGGAACAGACCTTTCAATCAAAAGACCTGGCATAAATATCTAACTTAATCTTTCATGGAACATTTATTGATATCAGGTTTGTTGCTTTTGTTTTCCCAGCCAGCACCTGATATATTTTGGTTTTCAATCTTGCTTCATTGGGGAATCCAAAGTTCTCAAGTTTCTGAGTCCTTTTTCAGAGCTTCAGGAGTCTGATGGTTTCTAATGTAACAACGACAAAAAAACGTACACAGCTATTCCATCTTTTCTTCTTTAATGGAGTTTATATGAAAGGAAAGAGATGAAAGACAGATGGGCTGCATTTAAAGATTGCATATCTCACACTCTGCCACCCATTAATATCTGTGAATGAGACAGGTATGGAATTGTGGAATCATAATCTTGAAAGAACTCTTCTTACTGTTACTTTTCTGAGTCATAGTCTGGGGCTGAAATCTGTTTTGCTGGCATAGTTCAGTTTTCCAAAAGTATAGTGTGATGAGTAGCTTTGAATTGCTCTAGAACTTATTATTGATTTCTTTTATCCAATGTACCCAAGGAGCAAATATTTTTTCCTAATATATGTGTGTGTTTCTATGCTGCAGTTTTGCATTAAAAAAATTAAATCTTGTATCAAAATAAAGCCAATTTGGAAGCAGATGTGATTTCCTAGACTAAGATTTAGTGCTGCTCCCCAATGGATCCTTTAATTTTTTTAAAAAAAATATGTTGGGGTTTTGTTTTAGCATACAAATAAATGTGAAGAAATTACACTAAATGCAAAAGCATAAGGTTTTATTAAATAAGGGATGCCTGTTACTCATACACAGTCCTCCAGGGATTTCTGTTCACACAAACGTATACTGGAGTCATGAAACAATGACCCAACATTTAAAATACAAGCTTATGTCTACTTAGTGTAAACCTTATATAGGTTCAGTAACAGTTATTTCCAGCTAAATTTGCTTGCAGACATATATTCCTTTACCCACATCACAATGTTCACCAGGGCCTATTTGCCAATATTACACTTGTAATAAAGGGGATTATGAATATGCTTGAAAATAGAATTTAGAAATTGAAGACATTTCTTGCAAGATTGGCTCACAGATGCTTGAGCACACCTATACAAATAGGGAAAGACACTTAGAGCAGATGTGTCATTTATAAACCTTTTGGGAGGAAATGCATAGGGTACAATATTCCAAATGTTCCTGTGCCATTTATTGTTGTGTTTGTTCTAACAACATATTTTTTCAACTCAACGTTTATTAGATTGTAGTTTTCAGAAATTATGCCATATCACATGAAATTAACTGCTTTTTCGGTGCTTTTTCCATCCTTTCTCTCCTGTAGTTTGCTTTGTTCTCAAGGATTTTCCATCATTATATAGCAAATGTGGGGGGAGGTATGAGAAGAAGGAAAATTGCAACCTCCAGTTCTGCTAATAGAAGAGATAGATTGAAGCTTGAAAGAGCAGGAATGTATTATGTGCTTTTTTATAACATAACCTGACCAAGTGTTGGATTATTACATTCAGTGTGATACATTCTATGTAGATAATATTCTGTTTTTAAAAAGTGTACTTGAAACTATAGAGCAAATGAAATACATTTTCTCATTATTTTATATAAGCTCAGTAGGTTAGATTCAGCAAAAAGTCTGCCAAAGATTTGCTTCTTCAATGTGTATCTGTGTGGTGTGTGTTTGTGTGTGTGTGTGTGTGTGTGTGTGTGAGAGAGAGAGAGAGAGAGAGAGAGAGAGAGAGAGAGAGAGAGCTTTTTTCCTGGCTGAATAAAGAAAAGGTCTGTCTTCCCAAATTTTTCTCTTTCTATTCAGTCCCCGTGACCCATGATCATTTGTTTCATAGCATTGAGGGATTTTCTGAAATGGGAGAAATAATGTAGCTACAGACAGAGAAAAAGTGAGAAGACCATCTTCCTCCCTCCACACCTACTAGTGCGTGAAATCATGATTTGGTGTTCCACAGAACAGCTCCACTTGAAAAAATCTGGGATTGGTGATCGTAATTATCTTAAGCAGATACTTAAAAGCTCAGAATATACCACCTTTACACAGATTGTACACTTCTGTTACAAGGCCAAGCATGTGTAATCAATCTTTAAAATTATAGCTCAAAAAGTATATTAGGCTGGGAAATACATGTAAAACTTGTCAAGAGCTCTTTAGCATTTAGGGCTCTTTAACTGAAAAAAGCAAATAAATATAATTATATAATGTGTAAATAAGAATGAATAAACTTCTGCTTAAGAACCTGCAATCATCTATCAAGGATGAATGACAGATGATAAAAAGGAACATGCTTCATGCAGTGCATCATTAAGTAGAGACAGTGACGGACCGTTGTGCTGCACAACTGAAATGCTTTAAAAGAGATGAAGTAAATTTGTGTAGGATACATTTCCAGTCATGCTAATTGGATCAGAAGCAATATGGTTATTGATGTATTTTTAAAAAGTTGTTATGTTCATATCTTGGCTTACAAGCTTTTCTCAGCCACCATGGGTAAATAGATATTTGATCTAATATAGCAAGACACTACTTGTATTCTTAGTTCAATTTATTATTCAGGCATTTGAGGTTGGTTACATATTACACTGTTTGCTTGTATAAATAAAAAGAAGTTCTACTTGTATTTAACTTGTATATAACTTTCAATGTCCTTTTTATAGAGTTTATAAAATGAAAGAAACAATACCAGGGTTAGTCAGTGAAACAATGGAAGATATTTGATATCTGACAGAAAAGTTTAAAAGCCCAGAATAAAGATAAAGCCAAAAAGAAACTTGGATAATGTAGCAAAATGATAGTCTAGCCACCGCATAAGACGTTGCCCAAATAGAATAACTGAATAACAGAGTTAGAAGGGACCTTGGAGGTCTTCTAGTCCAACCCCCTGCTCAAACAGGAGACCTATACCATTTCCAACAAATGATTGTCCAATCTCTTCTTTAAAACCTCCAGTGATGGAGCACCCACGACTTCTGAAGGCAAGCTGTTCCACTAATTAATTGTTCTCACTGTCAGAAAATTTCTCCTTATTTCTAGGTTGCTTCTCTCTGTTATGTCATCTGCATAGCAACAGCCACCAGGGGGCGTTGGCCTGGACGGTTTTGGTGGAAAACCTAGTTTTGGCGGGAAACCTAGGGCCAACCCTATTGGCTGGTCGCCTACCTGGCTGGGTATTTAAGGAGGCCAGGTAGCCCTTGTTCTGGCAGTACGCTACCCCCCCAATAAAGAGCTGAACACGTACTCCGGCTGGCGTCTCTTCCTTGCGTCAGACCCACTACATTACAGTGGCGACGAGGATGGGATTTGCTGCCGACAAGGAGCTGAAGTCATGTGGGGAGCGCACTGCACGCTGAAGGAAGGAGGAATCTTCCCTTCCTCCCAATGCGACCTCCAGCCACCGCCACCGGCCACCCACCCAACGCAACGACCGACAGGACAATGGCACGAGCTGGGCAACTCCACGAGTTCGATACCCACCACCCAGAGAAATGGTCCCGGTACCTGTCGCACGTCGAGCTGTACATGAGATTTAACCAAATCTCGGAAGACGGCTCGAAAGCGGCAGCCCTACTCTCCCTAGGCGGACCAGCACTCCTCGAGGTCGCCGCAAACCTGTTCACTCCAGAGGCCATCGATACCGTCTCGTACCGGGACCTCGTAGCTAAGCTGAATGCCAATTTCCAGCCCCGCAGATCCAAGCTGGCTGCCTGAGCCCAGCAGAACTTCGATGGGGACGGCGTCTCATCACCAAGCTGGACCGTTTACACCCGGACCGAGTAGCAGCAGAGACGGATAGGCCACCATCATCATCATCATCATCATCAACACACAGGGTTCTTAACGTGGGGGACCTGGTCTGGGCAAGGAACTACGGGGCAGGGCATCCATGGATTCCAGGGACAGTGGTTGAGAAAACTGGACCCCTCTCTTACATTGTGGGGATGGAGGGGGACAGACACATAAGGCGACACATCGACCAGCTCAGAGGAAGGGTTCCTGAGTGCACCACACACGCCCAACAGGAGAGCCACACCCCAGGAGAGGTCAGCCCAACCAGAAACAACTCAGAACCGGAACCAGAGGAGGAGGGCCTCCTGCAACCAGCTCTGCTCTACCCAGCACAGAGGCATCACGAGCCGGCTGTCCAAGTCCAGGGCCAAGCCACACCCAGACAGTCCACCAGGTCCCACAGAACACCTGCCTATTTAGCGGACTATGTGTGCAAGTGACCTTTCAGCAGTTGAATGGGTATCGGCACATTGTATATAGTTGTGCATGCATACAGTGGTAATGTGGTTCTTCTCTAAGGGGGGAGGGGTGTTATGTATCCAAGTCATCTGCATAGCAACAGCCACCAGGGGGCGTTGGCCTGGACGGTTTTGGCGGGAAACCTAGTTTCGGCGGGAAACCTAGGGCCAACCCCATTGGCTGGTCGCCTACCTGACTGGGTATTTAAGGAGGCCAGGTAGCCCTTGTTCTGGCAGTACGCTATCCCCCCCCTATAAAGAGCTGAACACGTACTCCGGCTGGCGTCTCTTCCTTGCGTCGGACCCACTACATTACACTCTCCTTGATTAGTTTCCATCCATTGCATCTTGTCCTGCCTTCAGGTGTTTTGGAGAATAGCTTGACTCCCTCTTCTTTGTGGCAGCCCCTCAGATATTGGAACACTGCTATCATGTCACCCCTCGTCTTTCTTTTCATGAGACTAGACAAATCCAATTCTTTGAAGGAATTGGATTTGTCTAGTTTATAAAGTCAGACTCAAGCAAATCTTAGTACCAGTAACATATTGTACTATGTGGTCACAGTGATTAAGACAAAGCTGCTTGGAGCAGCTTTTACCCAGGAGAGTGTTAACTATCTGAAAAAAAAGATTCTGGATGACAACAGGCCATTACGATAAGAGAGGACAAGTGGAGTTTTACCTCTTTTATCGCCATATATTCCTACCTGGACAGATTCACTTTTCATCCTTCTTCATCTGTGCTCCAGGTGTTGGTTCTGCTTTTTTATCTCAGGGAAATCCTCCACAAACCAAATACTTTTTGCAATTTCTTAAATTAATCTTCTCTCTGGATCAAGTGGTAAATGCGTGATCATAGAAGAGGATTAAGGTGATTTAAGGAACTTCAGAGGGGTTCATGAGCACCCATGCCTGCTCTACAGCAAGTTTTAATTTCAGTTCCAACATGTTGCAGAGCTCTCTTTCAATGCATTGTTATACTGTGAAATTCACTCCATCAGGAGGGGTATGGTTACAGTTTACGTATATTTTTTAAAATGTTCAGATTTATGAAAGATTACTATTAAAGGCTGTTAGCTTCCAGAATCATGGCTAGCATGTCTCCAATACAAGCACCAGTGGAAATAAGCTACCATCCTCCTGTCCAAGTATAATTAGCTTCCTGGCTATTCGTGTTCCTAACAAGCTTTTTGTTGTTTACGTTTTTTTTTGTCCTGCATATTACATTTTAAAATGAATGTAACAGCTTATTCTCTAGAGGGAGAACTTCCTTTGCAGATTGTAGTTTGAAAGTGATGGTTGTGAGGCTGAGAGGAAAAAATGCTAACTGCTGTGCTATACATTAGCAAAAGAATAATATGTACTGTGTTTTGGCAAAAGAAAAGTTAATCAACTTTACTTCATTTACCAACATGTTACTTTAATTATGCTGGTAACAGACTGTGTACAGTAATGACAGCTTGCTGGGTAATTTAATAAGTCGTACACTCTCTGCTTTTTTCAGTTTTCACATAAGGTATCTTTCTTAGTATATTGTAGAAACACATATAGATGGATAACACAGAATTTCAGAAAACTTCATTACAGACTTTTGGAATCATATCTTTATAGAACATTTATATCATATTCAAGCTCTAAAGTCATTACTCTAAGCCAGGGGTCTTCAAACTTGGCCCTTTTATGACTTGTGGACTTCAACTCCCAGAATTCCTCAGCCAGCGTGCCTGGCTGAGGAATTCTGGGAGTTGAAGTCCACAAGTCATAAAAGGGCCAAGTTTGAAGACCCCTGCTCTAAGCTCTAAAGTAACCTATAATAAAATATAAAAAATATAATATTAACATTATTCATTTAACTCTGAATAAAATCAGTTTCCTTTAACAGCAATGAACTGGATTAACAAAGGTGGATTAATAGCTTCTCCAAAGAATGATGGTGGGTTTTTTTAAATGCAGCAATAATATCCATCCTCTAGTATTAAGTGCTTAATACATAAATATGAGTTAACAATTGATTCAAGAATTATTGTGAGGTACACTCTGTTGCTTCCATCTCATCCAATTATGCTCAAATATTTAAGAAGATCCCATTCATCCATAGAGTTGCTATAATTAAGAATTATATGGGCCTTGAATCATCATTCAGTTGTGTTAGCAATTCAGATAAAACTCATTAAAGGAAGCTCAGGCCCTTTTAGTGTAGCCATTTATTCCTGAGAGCTAAATGGAAATGGTTTCCCCCCCCCCTAGAATTTCTCTTGATTCTGTACTTTCCTTTTTTAAAATGAAATTTGAATGGCGCTGATTGAAAAGCCTGCATTCATAAAGCTATTTATTACCTTTGATCTGCTCTAGTTATAAATGATTCTCAAGGTGCATTGTGTCTGTAAATGCAATTAAAGATACAGAAAAACAAGTACCACTGATAGTTCAGTACTCTGAGTATATTGCAAAAATCCATAGTCATTGTTTAGAGTTTTGCATTTTTCTTTTAAATTGTTTTATCAAGTTCACAATGGTTTCTTGCTATAGCCTTTTCCACCATAATGTCTTGCTTGGTTCACACATTGCACTAGTATATAGTTCGGTTAGCCATTGTTTGTTTAGTAAACCCAGTTGGCTGGGTTTTTACATCATACTAAACTGTAATTTTTGATATAGGTGGCATTGTCCCTAAAAGTCACAAAATGCATCAAATTATGACTTAGTATATTGTGTAAATTTTGACTGCTTCTGAGAGGCCTATAAAGAAACCTCAAGACCTTTAAGATAAAATTAAAATTTTAACAGTTCTATACATGAAGAATTACAAACTATTCAATTTTCCCTTAAATTCTGAAAGAATAATAAGAAGCTTGGTCTGAGAGCTTAGCTGTCTCTATCTTTGCATTTAGTTTACAAATTGCTATTTTTTACATTTTTTTAATTTGAGAAAACTAAGTTTTTTTCAACATTTCCAGCACCTTTTTTCCAATAGAATATATATTTGAATATTCAAATATTAGATATTTTAAAATAGGAAAAGGTCTTGATTTTTCGAGAATCATAGCCAGCTACTCCTTTTCTCAGAAAGCTTTTACAGTCATCAACATCACATCGCTTATTAATGTTGTGCTTCAGGCATCTCAGTAGAATTATTGTCATGAGTCATATTTAACCTTTGTACAATTTCTTACAAGCAGAGGTACAGTTGAAATATTTCTTATCCTGAAGTACATTTTTTTACACTAGTAGGAAAATGACACTACTAGGTAAATTTATTGATTAAAGTACATTGTTCTTTGTTTCATATTTGGCAATTTATTATGCATTTTAATTTAATATCAGAATTGGTCCAGTGATAAAGAAACAATAAACACAAAGCCAGTTTTAAATCCAACTATGCATACAGAATAGAAATAACAAGGCTGGATAGACCATATGTTTTAGTATTTTGGTAAGAATAATAAAGAATAAAATTTCTTGTATTGCATTTGAAGTGATAAAAGTGTCTAATTTCGACATCTCAAACTGTCTGGCTGCTGCTTCTGAAATGTATTTTTCCCCACCTAAAAATTTCCAAAAATAAGTGTTACAAAAATTTCAGTAAGGTTATTTGTGAGTCAGATAATTGCATGAGTTGTTTGGCATTCCTCTGATATTTTGATGTGAATGTTCTAGGACTAAGATGTTTTATTTGTACTTAACTCAATCCAAAATGTGCTGAATTGATGCTTAATTCAAAGTTCATTTGGCTCAATAAAGACTTCCTTTGTGCACTGGAAATATTCCTAAACCTTCTCCTACTTTCAGTACTTTCTCTCTTACCGATTTTTCATGCCTCTACTTGTTACACTTCCTCAGCTAGTTGTGTTAGATACTTATAGATGAATGTTTGAAGATGTGGATCAGCCCAGTTTTCTTCCCAGAACATGAAATGTAATTGTATCCTCACCTGGAATAGGTGGGCAACTTCCCTTTATCAACTTTGCTGGGTTATAGTGCTTGAGCTGTTGGAAGTAAGGCCAAAGATAGATTTGCAAAGGAAGACAAAGGAAAGGAAAGAACGAAAGGAACAAAAAGAATGAAAGCCAAGAGAAAGACTAGATAATTAGGGGACGAATGAATGGTTTCCTGCCACTCTACTTGTTGAATTTTGAGATTTGAGACACATGTTGCTACTATATTACTTCAGATTTATAAATTGCTCATGCACTTCTTTCATGTGGAAAGGCATCTCCCAGATTGCTTTAAACTTCCCAATATTAGAATGCAAATTTGATTCAAGGCTATGCAGAAGTTTCTTACATTTCCTTTAAGATGTTTGCCATATGCACAAACAGCATATGCTCATTGTAGATTAATAAAAGAGGTTTCCTGGCTTAATGTGGCATAGCCATAATTTCATTTCTCACATGTGATGTTGCTTATATTCTTCAGCTGAAGCCTATCTCAGAATTCTTCCACCACAGTCAAAATACTGAATGCATCCTGACTGCCAGCTTATTAAATTGGAATCAAATTTCTGCAAGCATTTGTAAACATTACACTTACACTTACCTGGGGTTAAAACAGTATACACAACTTTGTCTTCCACCAGACTGTGTACCAATGTTAAGGTTGAATTCCAAAAGTAAGCAAAGTCGAAACTACTTTTGGAGCAGGGATTTAAAGGATATATAATTAAGACCAGGCAAGGCTTAAGATATCCAGTTTGTTCCTTAACTATCTAAGAACTCAAAGTTGTGTGTTTTTTCAAATTGGAACTTGTTAACTCCATCCAATCTGAGGAGAAGCTTTGAACACAGCAAAAAGAATATTGGGATCCAGTTTTCAATGTTCTATTCTATGAACAAACCCATTAATTGTATTAAATTAATTAATAAGTATACTGAACATTCTGATTTCTGATTTTCATAACTAAATTTCATAACTAAATTTTATTTATTGTATTTGGGCACTATGGTTTAATCTGTTTTTAATTTTTGTATTTTTGGTATGTATTGTCCTGTTCACCGCCCTGAGTCCTTCGGGAGAAGGGCGGTATACAAATTAAATTAAATAAATAAATAACCATGAAGTAACTGAGAAAATGGTAGGCAGTGGAAAGGCTACTTGAATTCTTATAAACATGATGGAAATACAATGTTCTAATATTAGCTGGGATTAAGAAAAAGTTTGTGTTATATTCCTCAATATTCTCCAACTAATATGCATACTATAATAAATCTGTTTAGTCCAAGATGGATTCACTAAATAATACAAGATGCAGTAGAGTCAGTTATATAATTATCTTGTATTTTCAAGATCTAGCATTCTAAACCGCATTGCTTCACATTTTGATTGAATAAATTTAAATTCATAGCAACTGTGGTTTGTGGTTTATGGTGAAACTTTTAGGCATTTAATCTTTAATGTTTCCCAGAAGACCCTATCAACTTGCCCTCACATTATGATATGACTTGAGGCATCACTTAAATGCCTAAAAATATGGGCATGAGGGAAATGGATTTTCCAAGGGAAGTCCCACGGGTATGTAAGGTTCAGATAACCTTAGTAATTTGTGACAATTTCACTCCAGCATAAAACCAGGGATAATAAAAGTTGAAACAATGGGAATTTGAGTGAGGTGAATTAGATTCCAAAGACTCTGGTCATTCTCCCATAGAGATTAACTTTACAATATATTTCTCACTCTTTTTACTCAGTACCAGTGTATATAGCTGGGTCAGTCCAGTCTTGAATGCCCTGTGAATTAGAGCAATGGAGGGATTCACTCCACCTAAACATGTATCTCATGCTGATTGCTTGGGCTTGGGGTAGACTTCGTAGCCACAATGGAGTCATTGGAGCAAGCTACCAGCAATATGTGGAGGGCATTAGTGGCCAGTGGCACCATTGAGAAGCCTCTCGACCAAGATTATGAAAAAAAACCCATGTTGAGTGGAAAAAACAGCATAAAACATTTGCTCAAGGTCCAATTTGATGTGGCATTCTTCTGAAAGACAGCATTTAAGGCTTTTGTCAGTCAGGAACAAGGGAGGGAGGGGGTAAGAGAGGGCAAATAATAAAATGTGAATAATTATGACATTAAGCGAATGCCATCACTAATGTCAGACATCAAAATGCACAAATATAATTGCAACTATTGGGTAAAGAGGTCATTGCATGTTATTTTGGTTATATTTGTCTTTGCCATGAATCCGCAGCTAATCCATTTTAGTTATATCTTCGTTAGTTTTAAGTATTGCTGGGTTTGTCAGTTTATCCATAAAAAGCCTTATGCACAGACAGAAATATTAACTTAATTGATATTTTAATTAGTAATACAAAGAGCATTCTATAGGTTGTAATAGTGTTAAAATTAGAATTCAGTTCAAAGTGTAGACGGTTGTAGATGTGGTAAATTTAGCTCAATACCTTGCCTTCTCAAGATTTCTCAGTCTTGTTGAACTACAGTTCTTACCCTCAATCACAGAATGTTCCAGTAGTCAGGTATACTCTCAGATATTATTGCCCTTTGGACATACAATTCCACAAGTAAGCATTCTGTTACAGAGGATTCAAAATATTTTAATGCCACAGCCATAGGCAGGCTCTGAGTCTCCACATTGGTACAAGAAAGAACAGATTGTTATGGGAAAAACCATTATACGACAGCTTGATCCAGAATAGTCAAAAGACAGTTTGAATTCCTTGTCTGCCTGCAATAAAAAAGGAGATGATTTAATTTGCCATTCTCCAGCTGATTCTGCAAGAGACAGAGTCGTGCTTCTAGGATTTGTGCTTCTGTGAACTGTTGTCTCTTCCTGTTGTCCTGAGGAAACCAGCCAAAAAGCCTGCTAAAATCTTACTGCCTCTTTTGCCATTGAATTTCTAGCCAGCGTCTTAAAGTAATTTGGAGAGACTTTGAAATGCAAATGGGTTTCTGCTCAGATCTACTTTGAATGTTTACAAATGTTCCTTATTGCAAAGAGAGACTGTTTGTTTGCAATCTCCAAGCCTTTGTGAAATCAAATGCAGGATCAAAATTTCCCTGTCTGTCTTCTCCAAAAGGAAACTGCCTTTTCCCCCAAATTTGACTAGGAAGATCAGAGATATCATCCTCTGTTGGAAACCCAATTTGTGTTTAAAGCTGAATTTTACTCAAAAAGGAGAAAAGTTTGTTAGTTTGCAAAACCCTTCCTCTCTGGCTCAGCCATAAAGTAGGCAATAAAAGAGCAATAAAACCATAAATTGTCATGGAAACCAGGCATTTGGTGGAAGGAAGCCACTGCTAGTCTCTACCCCTCCCTTCGGAATTAATGAATGGAATGTGGAGGCACAGACAGACCTAATTCCAAGCGGCAGCGACCCCTGGTGGCCAAACTAAAACACTTACACTATCTGCAAGCAAGCTCAGTGCATTTCCTGTGCAAAGCTGAAAACTGTTTGTATGTTGAACCTTGTTATAAACCCTATCTAAGCTACAGTTTGTCTGTTTAAAGAGACAGTACCTATTTTTTTGCTAAACTCGAAAAATGTCGAGAGAAGACTCAGAATGCTCTTTTAGCGTTGAATCAACACAGATGCAGCGTGGTTCCGACCACACAGACATTCAGGGAGCTGATGGTGCAGATCCTGCTGTAAAATCCAAGCGTACAGTAAGACCATCCCAGAACTGCAAAGGCCTGCACCTCTTCAACACCAGAACACAAGTGCGCCATCTTCGGTACTTCCTATGAACAACACTGTCCTGACTCACCACACAGAGACCCCAGAACTGCAAAAGCCTGCACCTCCTCAACACTACAACGCAGGTGCATTAACTGTACTTCCTACGAACATCACAGAGACCTCAAGCCTGCAAAAGCCTGCACCTCTTCAACACCACAACACAGGTGCGCCAACACTTCAAACTGCATCACCTCTCGCCAATGACAACATAACTTCCAGCAATAAACAACGGTTGAATCGACAGCCAGCACAAGCCTTAGGGACGATGCTCTTGCAATGTCATTCTATCCTGGTACACCTCACCCTTATTCACCAGAAAACTTTCACGCCCAAGGGGTTCCACAAGTTTCTTTGGCATCAAGGAGTGAGAGATCACCACAGCTAGATGCTCTTGCAACATCCTTCTATCCTGGCATACCTCACCCTTATTCACCAGAGAACTTTCATGCCCAAGGGGTCCCACAAGTTTCTTTGGCATCAAGGAGTGAGAGATCAAACCATTCTGACTGCGCCAGACATATGACTCGTCGAGAGCTCATCACCACTAGCCTCTCATGGTTTGATGACTGTCCAGAGAATTACAGATCCTGGAGATCAACCTTCAAAGCTGTTATTGCTGATCTCAACCTTACCGCCAAGGAGGAACTCGATCTACTCATAAAGTGGCTGGGGCTGAGATCAGTGCATGTTGACTCCCTAGACGCAGGTCTCACTGCTGCTTGGGCAAGACTTGAACAAGCCTTCGGAAGCCCAGAAGCATTAGAGAATGCTCTATTCAAACGACTACAAAACTTTCCGAAGATAGGCAACAAAGACAATCACAAACTCCAGGAACTAAGTGATCTCCTCATGGAGATAGAATTGGCAAAAACAGACCCACGTCTACCTGGTCTAAGCTAACTGGACACCTCCCATGGTGTCAATCCAGTGGTGTCAAAACTGCCATACGGCCTGCAGGAGAAATGGGCACAGCAAGGCTCAGACTACAAAGAATGCAATGGTGTTGCTTTCCCCCCATTCTCACATTTTTGCAGGTTCATCAGCCACCAAGCCTGAAGAAGAAATGATCCCAGCTTCAACTACGGTGAACCCAGTGTGCCTGCTCCATCATCATCACCAAGGTATGTTAACACAGCAGCTCAACACAGAGACTCACGTGGAGCGGTGCATACAAGAAAAACGGACATCTCACCTCCTGTACCATTTCCTCCTCAATGGAGTGATTCAGGTGGTGGGGATGAAGATCCTAATCATCAATGTCCTATTCACAAAAAACCTCACCCTCTTAGAAAATGTCATGAGCTTAGAGCAATGACTGTACAAGAACGGAAAGAGATTCTCCAAAAACTTGGAATATGCTACAGGTGCTATGCTTCATATGATCATTTTGCTAAAGATTGTAAAGCCTTTGTCAAGTGCACAGAGTGCAATAGCGACAAGCACGTTACAGCTATGCATCCTACTCCACTTCTAGGCAATTCACAGCAACTACCTGCATCCAACCCTGCTTCAAATTATGGCGGGGAGCAACATGGTGGGGAGCAACAAAGTCATGTTCCAGTCTCAAATGTCTCATCTTCACCCCAATCTCCAACTTAGAGACCTTTTTCTGCTCAAGGACCAACAAGCTCAAGAATTGAAAGGCACCAAAAACTTTCATCAGACCCATCACAGAGCTTGTCCTGCTTTTGCCTCTTGAAGACTGAATTCGTCGCCTTTCCTGGTTGGATCCTCACTTCAAGAAGAAAAGTGATTTGAACTTTAATTTAGACTATTTTAGGCCTGTAATGGCAGTTCTTATTATTGCAATATGTATGCATGTTTATTTCTTATATCTCTCAGGTTTTTATGTCTTATATATCTCAGGTTTATTTCTTATAGCTCTCAGGTGTTTTAAAACAACAAGCAAATGCATTTGCATTTGAATAACTGCCGTTATATGATTTTATATAGTGGTATTATGTAATACCAGACAGGGAGTGTGCTGCCACCACATGGCTGTTTTGGGGAAAATGTAATACGCTATCTTATCTGGTCAGCCAACTCCTCCTACCCTATGACATATTTCCTCCTCCTGACCATGTGCCTTTACACCCCTCCCCTTTCTGGGATGGACTTCCTCCTTCTTCTCCCTGGTGTGATTCTCTTCCTCCATAACCGGCAGATACACATGCAGACACTGAGTCGTTACTGTCTTTTGACCTTGGAAATACCATGCGTTATCATCTAATTCACCTCATCTGCTGTAATCTACTCTGCATGCAAATAAAGGTACTTCTGGATGATAAAAGGTACTTTTCACAAGTTCTGCTATCTGGCAAGAGCTGTTATCAGTGATAATATCTGCCTATACAGACTAGCACAGGGGTCTTAGCAAGGGGAAAAATCATTATACGACAGCTTGATCCAGAATAATAACTAACAGGAACTGAAAGTGCAATTGCATACCTCCATCCATATATATGTACCATTAAATGAAATGGCTCATATTTCTGAGTAGACCTGTATAAGATTGCTCTGATAATTGACCATTTAAAAAATCAATGTCTATTTGATTTGTGTCGACATAGGCTTAAATGTCTTTATTTCATTGAAAGTAAGCATTAAGGACTTCATTACATTCTCTCTTCCCCAAGGGTCAAGGACTTGATTAAGTTTACCTAACTTACTTATAGCCTGTAAGGGGAAAAAACCCTATTTCGATTATTTTTAGTGTGCTATAAGTGGATAGTCTATTGATAAACTGGGTCTCCAGAGGAAAATATTACAATCAAGGCTGTCTATAGGAGGTAGAGGTAAAAAAAATATGAAAAGATGAAGATGGTAGCTGCAGCTGTGCAATTAAAGTCTCACTCCATGTGTATATGTATCAATGTGATACACATATACAAAAGGGGTGGACTTCAATCATGACCATCATCTTAACTTTTATGATCATCCCCTTTTAGATATGCCAGATTGTAACTTCAGCTATCCCTTTCCTATTGATCATTCCCCCCCTAGGATCATCAGTTGCAGAATACCTTCATACTTTACCTTTTGTGGTTTGTTTCTTTCCAAAACAAACTAATGTCAAAGCATTGTTTTCTGTTCCTATTCCAGTTCAGTGCTCTGTGTTTTATAGTGCTTTTAAAAAGGTAAAGGTTTCCCCTGCTCAGTTGTGTCTGATTCTAGGGGGTAGTGCTCATCTCCTTTTCTTAGCCAAGGCAGCCAGAGTTGTCAAAGATGCTTCAGGCATGACTATGGGACATAAACAGTTCATGGTGCTTGTGTGATAACCATGCTGATTGCCCTCCTTCCCTCTAAGACTGGAGCTGTTTTAAGCCTTGCTGATGAACCACTGAGAATATCTTTGGTTTGATGCAACAAAGTCCATTATTATTATTTTTTACAGCAGTTATCTACAATGGGAAGGAAGGAAGAAAACATCAATAGAATTATCTTTAAAATGATCATTCTTTTTTACCGTCCATTTATTTCCTTTTTAATCACTATCATTTTGGTTCCTATGGTAGAAGAACAGCAACAAATAATATATTCTGACATTTTCTCCTGTCACCTCAGAAACCTAATTGACAAAATAGATTTCTTGAAATAATTTCTAATGAAAGAATGAAAGTAAGCTACAAATTTGATTACATAGCTACAAATCTAATTTGCTGTCAACCTTTTAGAGAGCGTTTGGTAGAAAATAAAACTTGATAGGTAGCATTGGTTCTATAGGTAGAAGGAATTTGATACAGTTATTTATTTCTCTTTTTATTTCTTCTCCTACCCTCATACAGACTTAAAAATGCTGTCAGGCAGAACTGTAGTGTTAGAATACATTGCCCAAAATCAAATTGACTTTCCAGAAGGGCTTGTTTGATGATTATGGAAGGCTTCGGTAGGAGAGAAAAGGAAGATAAAAGTTTTTAAAGTGAGCTGCTTTTACTTTAATGCAATCTTCTACTTTCCAGTCTTCAAGTGGCATATCAAATATATATTGCCACATTCAACTGATCAGGCAGAGCAAATCTGAGATTTGCTGTAAAGAAGGAAAGGAAAGCAGAACCCATTTTACTCGAGGAAGATCACTTAAATATTTCCTGATGCAGAAGATTGACAGCTATTTGGTGTTTAATGACTACATAATACTTTGGGAAGAGTGAGGACCACGGTGAGCAGACAAGCTAGGACTATACATTTTTTCACACAACCATGTTAGTATATTACCCACCTCACATTATTGGAGAAAATCAGCCAATTTTCAGCAGTTGCACCATTGAAATTCAGTCATGCAACAAAATAAGCTTCTAGAGCAAATAATAGACATATCTGAGTGCAAGCCCCCTATCTTTTCCCTACTGTTTTATAGCATATGGTTCTACAGTGACATTGCTCTGCCTTTATTTCTAGGGTTTTGTTTCACATCTTATTTTGGTAATACCTGCATGGGGTGTGCTACCAAAAAGAGTATTTTTAAAATCAAAACTGAAAGATCCCTAACGTTCACTGTGATGATGCCTAAATATGGATTAATAAAGAAGCTGTACAATAGCAGGGAAAAAGTAGGATACTTGCAGTCAAATATGTTTATTATAGGTTGTCCTCAACGTACAACCACAATGGAGCCCAAATTTTCTGTTGCTAAGCGAAATAGTTGTTGAGTGAATTTTGCTGCTTTTTCTTGCCACAGTTATTTAAGTGAATCACTGCAGTTATTAAGTTAGTAACACAGTTAAATGAATCTGGCTTCCCCATCCATTCCCTTTGCTTGTCAGAAGTCACAAAAGGTGATCACGTGACCCCAGGACACTGCAGTTGTCATAAATATGAGTCAGTTGCCAAGCGTCTGAATTTTGATCATTTGACCATAGGGATACTTACGATCATAAGTATGAAAAACTTCCATAAGTCACTTTTTTCAGTGCTGTTGTAACTTTGAAAGGTCACTAAATGAACTGTTATAAATCGAGGACTACCTGTATTTACTGCTAGAACCTTATTTGGTTGCATGGCTGAATTCCAGTGGTGCAATGGCTGAAAATTAGCAGCGTTTCCCATCATGTTGAGGTGGGTATGTCTAAAACTATTCTCACAAGTTTCACTAGATCAGTAACTGCTGAATGACATAAATTACCATACATTACTGAGGGACTATTTATTTTAAGCGCCTGGAACCACATTATCATAATATACATTCTGTAACCTAAATATTTACCATAGAAAATCAAAGGAAGACAATGTTCTCTTATTTTCCCATCCATCCAGCCTCTATTGCAGACATGTCAAACACAAGGCCCGGGGGCTGCATCCGGCCCGCGAAGTGGTTTCATGTGGCCCACGAAGCCATCCTGGAAACAGTGAGGAAATGGCCCCCACTGCCTTGGCCCTGGCCCAGAGACCCTCCTTCTGCCAGAGACCCTCAGATCTGTCCATTCCTGCCCAGGCCCCCATAGGCACCCTTGATGCGAACGATGTAGAGCTGGCCACGCCCACCCAGTAGGCCATACGCACTCTAGCCACTCCCACCCATTAGGCCACGCCCACCCTGGCCATACCCACCTGGCCCCTTGAGGGCAACCGCAATGCTGATGCGGCCCTCAATGAAATTGAGTTTGACACCCCTGCTCTATTGCTTCTTTTTCCTGCCCTCTTATTAGTAATTGATACACAGGCTTTTAGGGAAGAGTTTAACATAATCTGTTCACTGCAAAAAAGGTATTAAAAAAGAACCAATTGTTTAAAATATTCCTTTCAAAACAGTGGTAAAATGCCAGTATAAATTAACATTACTTAACATACACACATACTTTATCAAACGGTTTTCTTGTATGTAAGCCAAGAAACGTATACCATGTGTTAAGAAAAAGAAAGGATTTATAATTAAAATTAGATTATATCAGTATTTACTAAATCTGTCCCTTTCTATCACTGCAACCACCAGAGGATGCACTGGATCCACTGTTTCATACACTTCCTTTTGTTCTTTAAATATTTCACCTCTCTCCTTTTGACCTTATCCAGCCACAGTCTTCTACATCTTCCTCTTTCTCTCAATCCATTTGTTCTAATTGTTCTATGCAGGTCACTCACTTTTGGATTCAACCAACATGCATTCAGTGCTCATTATTTCCCACATATACTTAAGTCTGCTATCATTAAATTTAAGCCTTGGTTTCTTCTGGCAAATCCAGTTCTCACTTCCAAACAGCAAAGTAGGCACACCACGTTCTTCCAGTCAAAACATACACAGTATAAGAACTTTTATATACAGTATTAGTTGCATCTTGTTATAAATTATTTAATCTCATATTAACTTTTGCATAAAATGTTTGCAATCTTTTTTTTACACCTTTCCCATTAGAGCAACTCCAAACCTTTAGGGATCCTTTTGTAACTTAATTATTTTCAATTCTTCCAAACATCTTACTTCTTTAATTTCCTGACATCTACTTTCCACTCATTTTGTTTTGAGATTACTTTTATCTTTTATCACTTTTATTTTCTCTTCCTTCATTTGTCCTACTTTCACTCTTTCACCCTTCACTAATTCTAATTCGGTCTTAAACAATCTTAAACAATCTTGATAAGCAAATCAGTCTTGTTGTAGACTAGTGATCATTCCTTTTCCTCCTGTGTGAGGATATATAATAGTTACGTTTAAAGACAAACTTGAGATAGATATTTTTCTTAATGGATCTGCACCAAGTTTCTGTATAGTCCATCATCTCATTCCAATCCATTTGTTCATGTTCAATATTGTTTTGTTTTTCAGGCACTCTTTGCACTGAGTAGGTTTTTTTCCTCAAAATTTGTTTGTTCTTCCTTTTATCACCATCATCTTGCTTTATCACTGTCCACTAGAACGGAACTATTAAAAATTTGTTGGGCAAAAAGGTGAAGAACATATAAGAATATGGATTCAGTACCGTACACTCTGTTTCATTGCTTTTGCAGAGAGATAAGAAGAACTATTTCATATTTTACTCGTGTACATTAAGATGGTGACAGAGGTCACCATCTTAAAATATGTGCAGTAAAGATGCAACTCAGGATTCAAGTAATAATTTGCTCAATATTGTCTGAAAGGGTTCCCCCCTCCATTTTTGTTTTAGTTCAGAATATCCAAGCTTTTCTGGTCTTGTAGGTTGGGCTGTCAATTGTTTCTTAGCAACTGGTGGTCTCTGGGGTTGGGCAAACATGGCTGTATTATAGCAAACTTTTAGCACAATAATGCTTGATCATTTAGAAGCAACCAAATATAACACAAGCAGCAGTCATGATGTACATATGAAATACATTTTTTTTTCAGAAAAGCAATCCATACTACAAAAAACTTACATTTCTATCAAATCAATAAGCCTGCATTAGTCTCTTCCTTGTGAAATTAAATTTTTTATTAAATATTGCAAAACACACGTAGTCAGACTAGAGAGCTCCCCTGCCAGAATGTTTCTCTTCTTGCTTTTTTCTAAATGGCCATTCCTCTCTTCCTGTTCTTGCACCATATTTGGATGCTTATTTGGCACCCCTCTTTCAGTTGTTCTTGTTAAGTTATGTATTTATTGACTCTGGGCAACATATAATAATCCGTTAAAACAGTAAATAAATACCGTAAAGCATGCATTATGTAATAATTATTAAAAGAGCATTAAAATTATAGAAACAGAACTTAAAGAGGAAAAGAAAACAATAATGGAATTAATACAAGTAATCTTCAACTTACAACCACAACTGAGCCCAAAGTTGAATCACTACAGTTGTTAAATTAGTAAGTTAGTAATACAGTAATACACTTGTTAAGTGAATCTAGCTTCCCCATTGACTTGCTTGTCAGAAGGTCACAAAAGTTGAACACATGACTTTGGGATACTGCAACTGTGATAAATATAAAACGGTTGCCAAGCATCTGAATTTTGATAATGTGACCATCAGGATGCTGCAGTGGTTGTAAATCACTTTTTCCAGTGCCGTTGTAACTTTGAAGAGTCACTAAATGAACTGTTGTAAGTCTAGGACAGGGGTCAGCAACCTGAAACAGTGAAAGAGCCACTCGGAACCGGTTCCCTCACAAAAGGAAAAACTGGGAGCCGCAAAAAATGCATGCGCATGCATGTACATTCGCGCATGTGCAGAACAGGGTTTGACTGAAGAGTGGAGAAAGGGCGAGATATGCACCTACCCTGCATATTTAATCTCTTTTAATTTTTGTATTTTGTCTTTTAACATGTATTGCCCTGTTCACCGCCCTGAGTCCTTCGGGAGAAGGGCGGTATACAAATAAAATTATTATTTATATTATTTATTATTATTATTATTATTATTATTATTATTATTATTATTATTAATAATAATAATAATAATAGAATTGATTGGTTGAACTTTTTTAGTCCCACTTGTTTTTGGGGGGGACTGTACATGGCAGAGGACTGGGAGCCGCAGGAGACGGCTGAAAGAGCCGCATGTGGCTCCAGAGCCGCGGGTTGCAGACCTGTGGTCTAGGACTATCTGTAAGAAAGGAGCTGCCTCATCCCATCTCCTGGAATCCCCAGGCCTACTGGTATAACCAGGTCTTGAGGTTCCTGGTCTTCACCTGAAATTTTCATTCACTAATAACCTTGATCCAGTTGTATTGCTCTAATACATACTTGGCCTTCCAAGGTGATGAATGTGCTAAAATGACAGAATCCATTATTGTCTATCATTAATTGTTTTTGGATAGGCTTTGAGTGATTACGTCTGAATATTTAAAATTCTGTAATCAGCTTGCTGGATAATTTACATGTAATTAAGGACAGCTTGGACTAGCTAGCCTATGCATCAGCATCTTCTTTTGGAATTGTAATATCAGAAGTCCTGCCACACTCAAAACAATTTCTGTTCCTGTATCAGGACTTAAACCCAAATCAATTGAATCTTTATAATCCATTTCAAGCAAGAGTCCACTCTTTTAAATTAATCTATAGTTTACAGCAGTGTTCAGAAGCAGGATATTTTCTATTGGACTAATACAGTTTCCAAGGAAACAAACAATACAATTACTCCTTCTTCTAAAGAAGCTGGAATGATTCTTTGTCTGAACGAATGTTAACAAATTCCTGGACTAAGTTTGTTGATTGAACGAACCATGAAGAAACAGAAATAAGAATTCGAATCTTTGGCCAGGTTTAATCAGTTATTAAAAAATAGCATAAGCTAAGTTGGGAAGGTTTGTTATTACCATTTTCTGTTCAGAAAATAAAAAGGACTATAAATAAACCATAATTTAAAATGTAGTTGTAAACAACTTAATATGGATAGTTGCCTTATGTTGACTAAATAGACTTAGAAATTGTTTGTCTGAGAGTCATCTTAGGTATATGTTTAATATAGTCAAGCTTGCCTTTCCTTAAATTAACTTCATATTGTTTTACCATGCATATTTTTGTTTGTGGCTTCTATTGTGACCAATAGTCTTCTTTTATTGTCTTATCAAGTGATTACTGCTCATCACCCTAATTTGGTGGATTATATAAAATATTCCATATGTTTGGAATTGCAGTTCTTATATTTCTTAGCCATTATGACCAGTCACCTCCACTGGGAAGTATAAGATTTAAATCAGTCTTCTGATGTGTCCAGCTATTAAAATCATACTAAAGTAAAATTAGATCAGCACTAATCAGTGTTACTAACTTTTAAACAACATACATTTATGTTTAAAAATGCATTTCTATAAGTCTATTATCAACATATAGCTAAACAATTTAAAATTAGTGGTACAATACATCTTTTCTTCAGCTATCCTAGGATATTTTCTGAGACCAAATTCTGCTAAAATGGAAATACAGAGGTCATTTCAACCTGCTGAGTTACCACCAAGTAATTTGATATCACATAGTCAAAGGAAAGTGATTTAAGTGCCTAGGTATTGAAGACAGTCTGACATAAGACTGCAATGGAAAAAGGACAACTAAAATCCTTGAAATACATATACGTAAATATGTTCATGTACTCTGGTAGCAACATACAGGCTGAGCAACAGGAAGTGTTATATCCAGTGGGATGCTGTCAAATCAATAGATCTTGTAACTGTGTCAGTTAAAATATAATCAAGGACAAAGCTCATCAAGACCCAGAACAATAAATCTCCAGGGATTTAGGATCGTAGAATGCTTTTTGATTGCTTTTAAAAAAAATAACAGAAAAGGAAGAAAAAAGAAAACAAAACATAATTATAATGGAACACATACCAAAATATGCATAAAACGTTCTTAAAATGGAAAAAACAAAAAGTATAATATATCATTATAGTAATTAACAGTTACAATTTTATAAATGCTTATCTAATGTAAAATTCAGGTACTTATAGTATATACATTTCTAATGAATTTATATAACTATCATTTTTTTTTAATCTTCTGTATTTTATATAAATGAGGGGTCCTTGGTGCTCTCCAGGGTAATGAAAAGTCTGCAAGAAAACAAGCAAGCTCCGAGAACACCAAGGACCCCTCATTTCAACCCTGAGCTACAAATATTATCCTTTATTTGTATAAATGACTTCCATATCTCATTATACTTGTCCATACAAAGTCTACGTCTATAGGCAATGCATTGATAAGTGGTAAATGCAATCAAGTATTCTATAAATTGAGGGAATGGGGCCATATACTTACCTGCAACATAAGTGTTTTGGCCATAGTAAGGGCACAAAGAATCCATTTACATAGTCTAATTGTCATATTCCATGTGCTAGGTATATAATTCAAGAGAATATTATCCTCTGAAAATTTAGCTTTTGTCACACAGTCTTATTTATATAATGCACTACTTTTTTCATAACTTAGTAAGTATAGGAAATTTTAAAAACATGTTTTGCAAAGAAGCAACACCCTAAGGGGAAAGCTGTATTGGAGCAATTCAAGGATTTAAATAACATAACTAAGATAATCCCATCTTTGGAGATCTGCTGAAAGCTAATAGTCACATTAAAAAAATAGTGTAATATATTATTTGTAATTCATTGTTATCTTTTTTATATTAAGTCTTTTAATGTATCATAGGATTTACTATCTTATTTTGAAAATAGTGTCACAAAACTGTTTATTTTCAAACTGGCTGCGATGGCAAGATTTTTTGCCATGTATGTATATATGTAGTGAATAATACTGAAACACAAGAATTATTACTTACTATACTACTATAGAAAATGATAAATGATCTTAATACAATTGTTAATAAGACAAGGATCTCAAGTACAGAATGTAACAAGCAAAAGTGTGTATCAAAAATAAAACCATGTGCTACAAAAATTTGAATACTAAATGGGAAGGAAAGAAATGAAGGAATCACAATGGCAGTCTGAAGTAATAAACACCAAATCAGTGTACAGTTAAGTAGCATCATATTCAGATATATATTCTATCATAGTGGTTTAGTAAATGTTAAATCAGTTTTGTAAAAGTCTTTAAATATTTTGTCCATTATTGGAGAACATAGAGCTGTGGCTACAGTGTTGTACTGAAGAATGAAATGCACACCCATGTGTGTGATCTTTTTCTCTTTGTTTCTTCCCCAGAAATAAAAATAGATTAGCTATTGATCTTTCTGTTTGCCTTACATCAGTTGAAGAGAAAACAGTATTCATTTCTTAGTATGAATCGATCCATGCTACCAAACATCTATCTCAAAATTGAGTGAATGAATGATTGATGCATGACTTATATACGGCTCAATTATAGATGATGTTCCATAATGCCTGCACTAAGCTGAGGCATAGTTGTATTCCAGCCTTAATACTTCTGTAAAAGATGTTATTGGCATGCTTTTTATTTGCATTTCAAGCCAGTTTAGGAAGGTGTCAAGCTATGTGTCCATATTGATATGGGACTGGGGGACAGATGCATTCCATATCTCATGGGTTTTTCTGTTTCCTATAACAGTAGCACAGGGATAGCATAACTTATATACTGCTCCATAGTGCTTTACAGCTCTCTCTGTTTACGATGTCAGCATTTTGCCCCCAACAATCTGGGTTCTCATTTTACTGACCTTGGAAGGATGGAAACCTAAGTCAACCTTGACCCCCATCAAGATCAAACTCCATACTGTGGGCAGAGTTTGCCTGCAATATTGCATTCTAAGTACTGTGCCACTAAGGCTCCTTTTGCATATACTAAAACGTCTAATAAAAGCTAACACAATTTCTCAGAAAAAGTGGGAGAAACAACTTACTTGCAAAAAAAGCATAGGTTTTCCTTGCTGACCTTTGATTATAAATTGTGTTAATGCAGCCTGAATCTGGACTTTGACATATAATGGGACCTGGTTATTGTTTTCATCATTATAGGTTGGTCTGAGGAGAACAGTATGAAACTGGCTTGATCTGCCTGAGAAAGCCAGATATGGCTTGAACTCCCATATGTGGGATGGAATCTCTAAGAAAGTCTGCGCCATTGTGAAACAAAAACCTATAGAAAAACAATACTAAATAACTACTAAAAATGCTGGACAAATTTAGGATTTAAGAAGACCGGCAGGAGCTGATGAAACTTCACCCGTATTCACTACTATCTCTAATCTTAGATATGTCTAAAGCTTTGAGCTTTTGCATGACTAAGGAGCTACAGATTCTGTGGGGATGATCAGCACTCCTAAAAAGGAGGACTATATTTGTAGGCCATGATATGTATAAAGGAATATTGATACAGGGTTCATTATTGTAGACCCCAGACCTCATCCCATATTTGGGAAATGACAGAAACTGCCTTATGTTGAATTAGATCTCTGATCCATGTAATCTAAGACTGATTTCTTCCAAGTGTGGGGCCAAAATTTTTATTCATTTTTTTTTATTTTAAGCTTTGAAGTAGAAATGGCTACTTCGTCTTCTGCATGTGTCATCCACCTGAGTTTTTTTTTTAAATTCCATTTATATCCCGCCATTCTCCAAAGACTCAGGGCGGCTTACAAGCTTAGCAGTAGCCTTCATTCTATGTATATGCCTGCTTATTAGGGCTTTCACACACACACACCGCAAGCGGCATTATTACAAAGTCAGCTTATTGCCCCCAACAATCTGGGTCCTCATTTTACCTACCTCGGAAGGATGGAAGGCTGAGTCAACCTTGAGCCTGGTGGGATGCGAACCTGCACTAATTGCAGGCAGCTGGTGTTACTTAAGGAGGCATTAGCCCACTGCTCCACCAAGGCTCTTAAGCCAGGGTTAAGCCAGGGATTCTAAGAATTCTGCTTTATTATTAGTAAGGCATAATAAAAAAAATATTGAAAGCTTTACAAGTGCCTCTCCTTTTCTGTTAACAGTATCAAGGTTGGGTTATTTTGGTTTCTACCATGTTTGCTTCAACTTCTGGACTGTGTAATAGCTTCTCCAAGTTCGTCCTTAATGATCTTTTTATATCAAAATCATTTCTAAATTCCTTTTATAGCATCTGTATGTTTTATATGTGTTCTATATTTAAGGCAAGGCAACATAGAATCAGATCCAAAAGCAGGCAAAGTGAGATATTTTAGACATACAGGGAAAAATTCAAACAAAGAAAAGAACAAGATATATAAATGCGGTACAAAAAAAACATCGTTGGGTTCAGCACTCAGTCAGTAGTCTTCAAAGTTATGATGACACTGATGGAGGAGACTTATAGACGGTCCTAGAAGTTGTGTCTGTTGTAATTTTCCCACCATCATGTGATCGCAATTTGGCACATGGCAACTGTTGCACAATTACAATGATCACAGCCTCTCATAGTCACACAATAGCCATTTGCAATCTTTACTGCCAGCTAGCAAACTCAGTGGGGAAGAAGCAGAAGTTACAAGTAACAGTCATGTGATGTCATGCTTAATGACCACATGTGATTTGCTTATTGATCACAACCAGAACTGCTGAAACTGCTCTGATAAATTGGCGTGGTCACTCCTTTTTTTCCCCTTTCCCTTTTCTTTTTTCTTGCACTTTTTATGCTTTCTTTCTGATCTCATTGCAGTGGGGAAATATCCAGCTAGTACAACATACATATTATTGCACTTCAGTATGAATATTGAGCCTTGGTGGAGCAGTGGGCTAATGCCTCCTTAAGTAACACCAGCTGCCTGCAATTAGTGCAGGTTCGCATCCCACCAGGCTCAAGGTTGACTCAGCCTTCCATCCTTCCGAGGTAGGTAAAATGAGGACCCAGATTGTTGGGGGCAATTAAGCTGACTTTGTAATAATGCCGCTTGGGGGTGTGTGTGTGAAAGCCCTAATAAGCAGGCATATACATAGAATGAAGGCTACTGCTAAGCTTGTAAGCCGCCCTGAGTCTTCGGAGAAGGGCGGGATATAAATGGAATTAAAATAAATAAATAAATAAAATAAAATATTGTAGTTATCTTTCATTAGATTCATCTCTTAAAATTTAACAATAGGAATTTATACAGTAGATTAACAAATGTCAGATCTGAGATTTCATTTTGACCACATTAAGAAACGGTGAACAGAAGACAGAGGAAACATCTATTGTCCTCAGTAGGGCTTCTTTAAAACCATGGATAAACTAGTTATTTCATTGATTAACTAGCTCTAGATGACAATTTTGGAATAGTTATTCTATTGCTATTTTCTTGGGACAAACCTGCCATTTATGAGTTTCATCCAGTGGAAAACTAATTTTCCCATTTATTCTCAAATTGATATATGACTAAAATTTATTTTTAATTATACCACTTAAACCAAGATTCAAATATAGAAGTAATACAAATAATGTAAAAGAAGTAATTCAAATAATATAAAAATGTATGCTATAGTGTTTTATCCATATGTCATCAATCCACATCAGATTAAAGCTTGTTGAAATGTGTCTGATAAAGTATGGAATGCATAATGGTCAGCTTTCATCAGTTGAGTCCAGCTTTGAAATACAGTATCTTGTCCAAAGAACTTGGCCAAGAGAATAGTGGTTATATGCTACATTGTGGAATTTAACTATCTTTTTGAAATTGCAAACAGTATTCAGTACAAATTGTTCAAAAGAGGGCTGAAGGAAGAAAACTATCATTACTTTGTCTACCTATCTGATTATTCATGTGTTCCTGAATTTCTAGATCTAAAAATGTTCACATGATACTATTAATAATATATATTAATGCATTAAGATTGGAGCTGCCTGAATTGTCTGTAACTCTTTTTTTTGTGCACTGTATACTTGTCCTTTAGATCATTCTTTGAATACAAAAAAGGCTGAAGAGTGATATTTATTTATTTATTGAATTTGTTGCCCATCTGGGCAGCTTACAACATCAAGATTTAATGTAGGATATTCCCTTGTTTCTAGACTATCAAAAGTTAAATTTGGTGGGTCTTGTTTCTGAATAAATATACCTAGTGTTGACTGTTAAATCTATTTAGATTTGTCTAACTTTCTTGGCAGATCTCCAGTATTGAGGAAGCTTTGCTGTTTTCTTAGCTAACCATATGTCAAAACAAAAATAATGCAAGCATCCATCATCTATTTGACATTCTTGTTGACATGTTTACTCACTGTGAATTGATGGAGGGGCAATACCAACCAGCAAAATGCTTGTATAAATAAGGCACAGGTGTTGATCTCAAGTTTTATTCTATTAATTGGTGCTATATCAGATCTTCAGTAGCACTTTTCAAATACTGGCATGTATTTTTTAGAGATATGCTGGTGACCCCAACAGGTTTCTTGTATGTATCCTTTTGCATATTTGTCCAGTTTCATATTGTTGAGTTCAGACACTGAAGCTGGGTTTCAGACTTTAGGTCTCTTCCTTAAAATTATTTACAAATTTATATCAAATTTATTCAACTGATTCATTGATCCAATTTAAAAAATGACACCTCAGTCTTTTGTTCTGTTGCTATTTTACTTTGATATTATGAAGAATAAAAAATCCTTCAATCAATTAAGTGGTAGCTTTTAAAAAAACACTATATATTTAAGAAGCATAGAAGTCATGTCAAGAAGCAGCAAATAACATTCTCAATAAAATCCTTTTATCATTATTAATAAGGCCTAAGATAAATCTGGATAAGATCATCACAAAGAAACTCCACTCTAGAGTTACAGAGTGATAATACCTTCAGATGTATGGTTAGATGAATTTCTGGCATTTTTTCTTAAGAGTTATAGGATATCATAAAAGATGTATTCCATTTAATATTTCAGAATTTGATATGAACTAAATCAGAACCCCTTGTGTTAATGTGCTACATACACATCATTTTAAAAATGATGCATGCATGTGGTAAATGTTATTATATGGTAAGTATCCATTTTGAGTAAGGTAATGTGCCAAACTACAAGTCAAATTACATGTATTATCTGATACCAAAACAGAAGGATTCAATAACAGTAAACATATATTATTGTAATAATTAAAATTAAATATCCACATGTGGTAAGTATATGCAGGTGATAACTGTATCCATTTTTGGTTATGTGAATTGCCCTACCAAATAATTTATATTTTCCAAATTGAGAAATTGAGAAATGTCTATTGCAGACCATTTAGATGCCCAGATTTTTTACCTGAAGAATTTCCTGTCTCAAATCAGTACCAAGGAAAGTAAAAGACACAAATTTCTAGAATGAAACCATTTTGGCCTGGGATAAAAGTAAAAACAAGATTTAAATGAATAGTAATACCAGAATGCTTGCTTCATGTATATGTTTAGTTAACCTTAATCACAGCAAATAATAAAATATGACTCATATTTCATCATGATCATTTAGTAAGAATGTAACACCTTATCTTTAAATAATAGTAATGGATTTCTTTTTGCAGTGTTTAGGTTTAACAAGAAGCATTTCTTTACAATTAACTTAGAGAATGCATTTCTGATTGTTTTATATCCAATGTAGCAGTTTATTAAACAGATTGCTATATTCCAGTCAAGTGGATTTCAATTTTCGTATCAATTAGGAGGAAGCATCTGCAAAAGAGTAGGATTAATTTAAAATAATAATTGGTCAGTACAATTAACTTCAGTGTCTCCTGTTTTGGCACAGAAGAAAAAATAACTGACTAAAATGTACTTGAATGAAACTTACCTGTCATATTTTGATAAAAAAATCATTTTTTGATACATACAGAATTATGCTATTCATTTTTTCGGTGCTTGAAGAATTAACTACATCAGATTTGAACTGCATAGTATAGAGTAACAAAAATACCTGTCAAAAATAGTCAAAAGTAGTTTGATTAACCAACAATTCCTCTTTGTTATTAAATTCTATAGCAGGTTACTTAAATGCTTGTTTTATTCTTCAGTGCCTACTTATTAGAAAGAAATTTTAACCAAAACTACTTTGTTTTTTGAAATAAGATTTTGCAGAGACTTTCTGAATGACTGGAATAATGAGTAACATATAATAAAATATTTTTCACAACGCTATTTAGAATGAAAACATTCCATTTCTTACAAAACCTGTTCTCAATAATAGTGATTGCTTCTTTTTAAATAAAGGAAGAGGCTATTTTTGCTGTGAATTTCTTTGCATGTTTTTAACTAACATAATAAATGCATGAATGTTATGGTAATTAGTTTCTATAGCAGATTGATTAAGCCTTAATAACATTTTCATAAAATAAATGCTTTGCAATTATGTAGGAACAAAATGCCATCTGGGTTCTTCCTTCGATCACCTTCAAATAGTGTCTTTTCATTAAATATTTTTGAATCTAAAGTATATATTACCCAGATTATTTAATAGTCTTAGAATAGAATCCTATGAAATTTTATTTAAAAATAAATTCAGTGAGACTTACTCTCTAGTAAATGAATTTACAATGAAACCAGAGCTGAAAAAAGCAACAAATAGATTATATTTCCTTACGTATTGATTTTGCTTCAGAAAGTGAGAAATAGAGCATGAGAATCGAATGTTGCAGCTTACATGGAAATAACTGAGTTTTATTATCCCTGCTGATGTTCCAGGGGCTAAAAATTATATTTTATTGTACAAGTAATAAAACAAAAACCATGCAAGTTGAAGCAATGACTACATTCCGTGAGTTCTCCAAATTAAAAGTATTAAAATTATTTATTCATACAAGTGTTGTTTGGTAAAACTAGTCTTTCCTACCTAGAAATAGATTATGGTCTATTTTTATTTTGTTACCTTTATTGATTGCTGTGAATTGTTTATGATCACTAAGGTAGCCACATAAGTTCTTTAAATAAAAAAAATAAACTTCAGATAAAAACAGACAAAGCATATACAACCCAGATCCATGAACCAATCCAAAAAGCAATCAAAGATCAGAGAAACCATTTGGAAAATGGAAGGGGAAAATGGATTTCAATCCTTGAATTGAACAATTAGCCCCAAATGCTTATTGAACAGATATCTGGTGATGTTAATTTGCATTAAACTATTTTGATATTTTGACTGGATCGAGTTATTAACTTACACAAGTGCTATATAGATTATTTATTTGAAAGAAATTGTGCTACAAAACCAGTAACTTTTGTCCTTATTCCATAGTATAGGTGGCTATACGGTAATAAAAGCAAATAAATAAATAAATAAATAAAATCTTTATTTTCCATGTTTTTGATTCGCAGTTTTCCATCAACTTATTTTCCTGTTCATTTCTTATCTACTAGCAGTAGATAGTTTTATCATTAAGATCTTTCCTTGTCTGGTGCCTCTCTGTTAATTTTCACATTTTGTTCAGCTTTGGACACTGTTCTACTACACAACTTTTCATATCCTTGTTATTCCTGATAGCTAGGTATTGTGTAGTGGGTTCAGGACCTCATGGAAGACACCAGGCAGATGAGTACAGCCAACAGGTCTTTATTGTGGGTAAACTGTACTAGACAAAGGGGGGGTTACCTGTACCCCTTATATACCTTGCCAGGTACGCTCTCGGCCAATCCATTCATCTAAATCTCCCGCCGAAAGCTAACCAGCCAATCCGGTTACGGTACAGCGCCACCTGGTGGTATTTGCTGAGCTGCTGCTTAGACCCCATACATAACACTAGGTATTTATCTAATGTTAACTCTTCATTTTTCCCAAATGTTTTTTTCCTGGATACAGAATCCCAAACTTCCTTTCTCCTTTACCAACAACATAGATCTTTCACAGTGCTTAAGCTTACCAGGATTTTCCTTCTCAGCAAAACCTCATCTTAAGAGACAAGAAAATATTTAGTCTGGTTAATATTAATAATTATTTTTTAAATAATTAAAAAATGGTCATTTTATTTTGGATGTTGATTTGAGTCATAGGTAAATCAATAATTAACTTGGTAATAAAGTTCACAGTATCCCACTTGCTAAAAAGAAATTTGCAGTAAGAAGATACCTTCTAGAAACATTATTCAGACCTCAGTCTGAAACACAGAACTTAATTTCTACCATATGATTCACAAATATAAAATAATATGACAGAAATAGTATTTATGCACTACCCTTCCTTTCCTCCTCAAAAATACGTTTTATGTGCTACCAGTGCATAAATGTTATTTCGCAGCTATAATAGAGTTTTCTTTTGGTCAAATCAGTGTTGTGCTTTGCATTCAGAAAACATATCAGGCATCTGAAACTTCTAAAACAAATAAGTCCATACATCACATTTGTAAATAGAAAGAAAAAGCCTCTTTTTCTTGTGTTTTTATTTGGGATGCATAGCTTGCTAAATACTATAAAGATCAGTTGTCCTCAAAGGAATGAGGTATTGTAAACACTGGTTTTTATTAGACAGTTCAAAGAAACAGTGTGGGAGTCACAATTACAGATTCAAGAACCTATTTTCTTTTTTCTCCTCCACACACTCATCTCCTGTCTTCTTCTCCTGCTATTTTGTACATTTTCAGTGTTCCTTAGAATGCCCTTTTATGTATATTAACTGTACAGTATATATAAACAGTGAAAACAAAACATTTTTGGGACAGCTTCTGTAAAAATTGCAGGAACTAAGATTGTCCTGATACATGGAACTTGTTTCAAATATGCTCTCATGATTCATATTAAGATAATGGAAATGCGGTGTATTTTGTCATGCTATAATCTTTATACAGATAAAGTAATTCACGCATCAAGCTAAATCTTTATATAACTATGATTCATTGACTAAATCACTATTGGCTAGGTTTATTTAAAATATTAAGCCATGAACCATGGTTTATATTTATAAAGCTGTGCTTTATATCAATCTTTAAGTGGTTTATATAGAGTCAGTTATATAATAAATCAATCTATAAGTTCTGGGAGCTGCTAGGGTAGCACATGTAACACCCTGCTCTGTGAACTTGTGTCACTTGCTTCCTGGTCCAAATCAAGATGTTGGTTATCTCCTTTAAAGCATGTGCAAAGGTTACCTGTGGAACTGTCTTTTCCCTATTACATTGACCTGTCCCATCTGGTTGAGGGTCTTCTCTGCTTTTGCCCACTCTTAGGAACATCTTATCCCCAGATGTGAGACAGATCCTGCCTCTTGTGGCCTTCCAGAAGCATGTTAAGACCTGGTTCTGTCAATTAGCATGGGGATCTAAGAATGCTATGCAACCCCAGAGATGGCTGGTGGTTTGAGGGCACTCCCTCCGCCTTATTAACCAGTTAGCATTTTTAATTTTTAACTTTGATCATTTACTTTTAACTTGTAAATTTTAATCTGTTTTAACTGCGCTTTTAGTCATGATTTTATATTATTTTTTGTTGTTGCTTGTAAATTATCAGGAATCCCTTAAACGAGATGAACAGTGTAGAAATGTGATAAATAAATAATGGCAGAATTCATTTAACGTAGAATCATTGGTTTTCACTGGTTTTTATCCAATCCCCTGCCCAATCCTCAGATCATCCCAGAAAAATGGCTGTCCAATCTTTGAAAATGACATTATTGTTTCTTTTTCCCTTAAATTCATCCAAACACTTTCAACAAGATTTTTTTTACCCTTAGAATCACAAATTTCCTTACAGGTTAGTTATTTTTTATATGTAATGCAACTTGTCTCTCCCTTTTGAGAGAAAGGTGTTGAGTTGTTGTTGTTGTTTTTTGAAAGATAAGTAACATATTCCAGTCATAGATTTTACCCAACCAGCTTTCAAGAACATCAACAATATCATAATTGCCCCATCCAAATCAGATTTTGTTTTCCATACTCTGAGTGTTCTGCTCATACTAATCCAAATCCAAACAAATCACATAGCTTAGTGTTATATGTAAATCTTATCCTTCCTTCCTTCCTTCCTTCCTTCCTTCCTTCCTTCCTTCCTTCCTTCCTTCCTTCCTTCCTTCCTCCCTCCCTCCCTCCCTCCCTCCCTCCCTCTCTCTCTTTCTTTCTTTCTTTCTTTCTTTCTTTCTTTCTTTCTTTCTTTCTTTCTTTCTTTCTTTCTTTCTTTCTTTCTAAAATGGGACTAGAACTCACAGTCTCTCACTCTGATGCCTTAACCAGTGCACCAAATTGGCTGATTGTGATGTAGGAATCTCATTAGATGTATTAATTCTCCTTCTGTTTATCAAAATAGACATGAATAAGACTAAAGTTATTTTCAGATTTTGAAGAGGGAGTTGGCTAAAAGCATTTTTTTTTCAGTCTTCCCATACACATCAGTCTTTCTCAGACTTGGCAATTTTAAAATGTATGGACTTCAGCTCCCAGAATTCTCCAGCCAGCTAAAGTTGCAAGTTTGAGAAACTTGCTGTTCTACACCATTATGACTGGAAACCTGGTTTGCTATACTTTGCAGTGAACTTTATGTGTTAGTAACTGTTACCACGATGTGACAAAGAATGAAGCACACAGCTAGTCACCAGGGAAGTAATGTAAAACAAGGCCAAGGGCTTTAGGTAAAAAGAGGTGAAAGGAAGAAAATAACTAAGAAGTTTTAGTTATTTTCTTCCTTTCACCTCTTTTTACCTATAGTTCTAATTTATATATAGTTCTAATTTACCTTAAGTGCATGAGTTATGTTGCTGCTCTTATACTAAATTGTTTCATAATCCACGATGAATCAAAATATTTTGATTCAGCTATTGTAAAATAAGCACATCATTTAGACAGAATCAGTGTTGGCAGGGTTTGAACGCTTATTCTCTGTCTTCATACTAATTGTATGATTGAATTTGGCATTTTTACAACCTGCCCAAACCAAAAATTTCCAGGCAGGTTATAACACATTAACATTATTTAAATATATAAATATATATAAGCAAATAATTCCTCCTCCAAGATGGAAGCCAGTAAAAATAAAATAAATCTGTTCTTCTAAACTCCAGGGCAGAACATGCTGTATGAACCTCTGGGAATATATATTTGCAGAGTACGGGAGGCCACCAGAGAAAAGAACTGTCATTTCAGCTACATCTACCTGACTTTAAGATGTGGAGGACTCTTAGCTAGCTTTTCTGACATGTTCCCACCATATGGGCAGATTCGGTGTTAGCAGGGCAGTGCCTGTTGCAACCCATTGCTATACCTTCGGGAATTTTAAGAATAATCAGAGGCTAAGACTGTGCAGACATCTAAATTTAAAGGTCAAAATGTGAGCTGTATGATAAACACGCACAGCACATACAAAGGAAAGTCACTTAATCCAAGAAAAGTTGTCCTAAGGTGTTACTTACAGAAGCCACTACATGGGGACCCACATGTAACAATGTCAAGCTGCTGTTTCAACTACTTTGGAATTTTAACCAAACTGGATGGGTAGTTTTGTTGCAAGCTCAAACTGCTTCTAAGACTTTTAGAAATAGCCTGATTTGCACTTGGAGCAGCAGCTGAATTCTTAAAATGGGGTGACTTAAGAAGTGCTTGAAAAAAATGAAACAGTTTGAACATCCCTAACCTTAATGTGAATGACATACAGGTATTCCTTGACTTATGACCACAAGTGAGCCCAAAATTTCTGTTGCTAAGTTAGACATTTGTTAAGTGAATTGTTCCCCATTTTACGACTTTCCTTGCCACAGTTATTAAGTGAACCACTGCAGTTGTTAAATTAGCAACATGGTTGTTAAGTGAATCTAGCTTCTCTATTGACTTTGCTTGTCAAAAGGTTGCAAAAAAGTGACCCTGGTATTTAACGTTCTATTTTCATGTGGCAAAACTTTAAAGATAAGATAAAGATAAGATCCATTTGGTACAGAAAAAACTTCTAAATTGATTTCATAAATTTCCACGTCAAAGAAATAAGTAGGTGGTAAAAGCAATTTTCTTTGTGTTATGTCTATTTTACAAAATAGATGGCAATAATTTAAAGAATAATCTTTTTTTAAAAAAAATCTAATCATAAATGTAACTCATAATTATATACCTGTGATTGTATATATTTGGGTTAGGAGTATGCTGAGGTTTTGTATTCTAGATTTATTCTCAGATTACTTTGTTAAGAAACAGATTTATGTCTAGACTTGTGGATTCTTCTGATATTTTTTTTAAAAAATCACACTGAAATAACTTTAAAGTCCATCATATTCTCATTTGTTTCTGTTAGTGTCTATGAAAATAAAAACATTATTATAAATGTGATAAATTAATTATCTTACTGCCATACAAGAGTACAATAATAATGATCTGATTCAACTGCTATCTATTTTTATATTATCCAAATTGTTGTTAATATACCTTCTTTGGTTCAAGTGATTATGTATAGTTGATGCCATGCTTCAGTTTCAATCGGTTATGTAAAGAATAATCATATGAATCTTATCAAAATGAATAAAGAATACACACAACATTGGTTCAAGTGAGTGGATTATGACTATCATTTCCTACACTGATGATAGTGTGGACATTATTTAAAAGGAAGGATTAATTATACTTTACCTAAAAAGAAAGCAATTTTTCTATGTTTTTGTGTGTTGGGCTTGGCATATAATGTTTATGTTAATTATACAGTTTTAATGCTATAAATTAGCATTTAGATTACTCATTTTATCTGGTGTTAATAGATGTCATGTGGAGAGCTGAATATTGGTTTTTGGAGAAGGCAGAAATGTGAGAAACACTGGTTCATCAAGAAAAATGCATCACCTTCCTTTGAAATATACCACAGATCATGTGAGGAATGTTGTTTAAATAGCTCAAAAAAGTAACTATTCATGAAAGCTTGGAAAAAAAGGTTTTTTTAACTTTAATGAATGGATTTTTCAAAGAAGGAGTCCCCAAACTCTTCCTTTCTTCAATCCTTTAATGAAGTTTAAAATTGTTCATTGTCACTCAGACATTTATTAAATGTTGTAAGGTGTCTGAGTCACCTATAAATGAGTTGGGTGGCCAACAAGTTTATTTAATACATACAAATTCATTTAATAAATAAATTATATGAAAATACTTGACCTCAAAACATTTATTATATGAAAATAATGTAATAAATACTACTTTAATAGTACTGCAAACCAACAACAACAACAATAATAATAATGACAACACAAGTCTGCTTTCACTCATGGCTGACCATTCAATCCTGGGTAACACTGTCTCACCACTAACCACCTCATCTTCATGACTGGAGTTGAGCTCTACATTAACCCCTCAGAATTAATTGACCTTAATCAGCCTTCTATCATTTATTGACCACCCATTGACCCCCAGCCATTTATTTGGTGAGTCCCATCGACCTTTGGGAGTCAATATGCACTTTGAGGAGCCCTGATTCAACACAACTATTACTTTTTCAGACTGCTTTAATAAAGTACAAGAAGGGACTATTGCAAGGTCCAAATTATTTTCCTGAATTATTTTCAAAATCTGATTAGACCTAATTTTCCCATCAATAAAGTAAAAGATAAAATTTCACATCATATCTTAGTATTCTGATATACACTTTGTATTACGTGACACGTGGCCTTTTTCATAGTTCAGTTACATCATAAAATATACATTATGGAACCCATCTCCATTGGTAATATTAAAACATTGAATATTTGTAAAGTTGATTAAAGTAGTTTGTGTAAAGCTTTACTTTAAATACAGACAACCATATTTAGTTTTTTTTTCACAATTGCTAAAGACGACTGTTTAAAGATTATTTGATATTACAATATTCAGTTGACCTCAGTTTTCGAGGAATAATTTACTAGATATTAAATTATAGTACAGTCTCAATAAGAATTTTATATCTTTGCAATAATTATTCTCTGATGCCATTCTACATCCTGATCAGTGATCAATATTTTTTTTAAAAAAGAAAGAAAATAGAGGGATATGTTTTAATTGCATTCAGCACAGAAAGGTCATCACTTGAATACAGTAGTCCATGTTTGACATAAAGAAATCATTCACAACTACCAGAGTGCAGTAAAATTTACTGGAATGACACCATACTACTTGTTTGAGTTAACACCTATATGACAAACAACCCACTTCCTGGCACATTCCAGCAAATTCCTAATGACTGGTCTCTGTGCAGACAAATTCAAAAGTCCTGGATAGTTGGCTAAATGAGAACAGTGTTTTTAAATACATATGTTCCTTGCAGTTTTAGATTTAATGTTTTTAAAAGAAAAACCCTCTTTGCTTCAGTAAAATTTGGACCAATTACAAGTTCTTAATCTTTACTGAAAAATAGTCAAAATATTTTCTGAGATAATAAAGCTGGTGAACAAAAATGTTTTCCCTGTGAAGAATAGATAACATTGTACTTGAAAATATCAAGTATTAGGTGTAAAGATCACCCAAAAGGCAGCCATAGACATCTGGGACTTAACTAGCATTACTGAAATTCAGTTAGAATTGAATATATGTATAACATGTACGTATAAGTATTCATATAATTAGACACAGAAAATTAATCAGGCAAGACTGATACCAATCATTCATTTTTAATATAAAAGAAGTTTTCTGTATGTAATAAAATTCCCCACCAAATAAATTTTATTACATACAGAATTTTATTACATACACAAAATTTCTTTTGTATTAAAATGAATGGTATCAATCTTGCCTGATTAATTTTCTGTGTCTAATTATGTGAATACTTATACATACATGTTTTGTGTAAAATATGATACCCTATATGAAATTTGAAGTGCTAAACTAATACTAGAATGATTATGTAACTTGATTTGGTCAGTGTTTACTGTAGGCATGCCCAACCTCTTGGCTTGCCTGAGTTTCATGAAATTGTTTTGGGCTGCATATACTGTAAAATATACAATGTAATGGATCTATAGTGATAGCAAACTTCCTTTATTTTAAAAATATTTTATTACAATCTTGTGGGGCTGCATTACTTCCGGTAGCTATACAGAACTATATGTGGGCCATGGGCCATGGATTGGATACACCAGATTTAGTAGAACAGCAATCCTATTTTCATAATTTTGTAATAGTAAAGTTGGAAGGGACCTTGGAGGTCATCTAGTCCAACCCCCTGCTCAGGCAGGAAACCCTATACCATTTCAGACAAATGGCTATCCAGTCTCTTCTTAAAAACTTCCAGTGTTGGAGCATTCACAGCTTCTGGAGGCAGGTTGTTCCACAGGTTAATTGTTCTAACTGTCAGAAAGTTTCTCCTTAGTTGTAGGTTGCTTCTCTCCTTGATTAGTTTCCATCCATTGCTTCTTGTCCTGCCTTCGGGCACTTTGGAGAATAGCTTGACTCCCTCTTCTTTGTGGCAGCCCCTGAGATATTGGAACACTGTTATCATGTCACCCCTAGTCCTTCTCTTCATTAAACTTGGTTGGGCCCAGAGGGCGGCATTCCTCTGGTTGATCTTTGCCCACCAGGTTTCCGGGTGCTGCACCGGCCTCGGGCTCAGGGTAGGGGTGGGGGAGTGGCTGTTGTTATAAGGGAGACCTTGTGTCCACGGGAGGCCACCGTTCCCCAGATAGTCGGGTGTGAGTCTCTCTTTTTGAGATGCGGCCCTGGTGCGCAGTTGGGCTTGCTGCTGGTGTACCTTTCGCCTAGTCACGCAGCAGCAGCCCTGCCTGAGCTTCTCGATGTCCTCTCTGGGTTGGTGATTGAGTTCCCGAAACTTATAGTTTTGGGGGACTTCAATCTACCATCTCTGGGAGGATCATCTGAGTTGGCTCGGGAGTTCATGGCTTCCATGACGGCCATGGACCTGACGCAAGTAATTTTGGGACCGACTCATGAGGGAGGCCACACCCTTGACTTAGTTTTTTTATCTGGACGGTGGTTAGATGATCTTGGTGGGGGCTCCCCAATTGTTATGCCCCTGTCATGGACCGATCATCATCTCCTGCGGCTGGTCTTCCGTTTTGCCAACCCCCGCCGTGGATGTGTGGAACCTATCAAATGGTACCGCCCCAGACGCTTAATGGATCCCCAGAGGTTCCAGGCGGCGCTGGGGTCCCCACCTGCCCCCCTTGCTCACAGCTCGGCAGATACCTTAGTGGAAGCCTGGGAAAGGGCAGCCACTGAGGCTCTTGACCGAGTTGTACCCCTGTGGCCCCTGACCCGGTGCAGATCCCGTCGAGCCCCATGGTTTTCCGTGGAGCTCCGGGAGATGAAGCGTCGGAGACGGGGCCTAGAGAGCAGTTGGAGGTCCAGCCGATCCGAATCCGATCGATTGCGACTAAGAACCTATATTAGGTCTTATCTCACTGCGATAAGGGAGGCGAGGTCCAACCACTTCGCCGCCCTTATCGCGTCCGCAAATAATCGCCCGGCCGCCCTGTTTAGGGTGACTCGCTCCCTCCTGAATCAGGAGGTGAGGGAGGATCCCTTACAGGGTCGTGCCGAGGAGTTTAACCAGCATCTGTCGGACAAAATCGCTCGGATTCGGACTGGTCTGGACTCTGACTGGGCAGAGTCTGTCGGGCAGGACACGGGTGGTCTTGTCGATATCACCTGGGAGGAGTTTGATTCTGTGACTCCGGAGGAAGTGAACAGGATCATGGGGAGGCTGAGCACCACCACATGTTTATTGGACCCGTGCCCTTCCTGGCTGGTTTATGCAGCCCGGGAGAGGACACGTAGCTGGTTCCAGGCAGTTATATCGGCCTCTTTGAGTGAGGGTAGCTTCCCCGCCGTCTTGAAAGAGGCGGTGGTGAGGCCTCTCCTCAAGAAGCCTGCCTTGGACCCAGCTATATTGAACAACTTTCGTCCTGTCTCCAACCTTCGCTTTCTTGCGAAGGTTGTTGAGAGTGTGGTGGCACATCAGCTCCCTCTGGTCCTGGATGAAGCGGATTATCTAGACCCGTGCCAATCGGGTTTCAGGCCTGGGTACAGCACGGAGACGGCATTGGTCGCGCCTGTGAATGATCTCTGGAGGGCTCGGGACAGGGGGCATTCCTCTGTTCTGGTCCTATTAGACCTCTCAGCGGCTTTCGATACCATTGACCATGGTATCTTGCTGCGGCGTCTCCGGGGGTTGGGAGTGGGAGGCACGGTTTTGCAGTGGTTCTCCTCCTATCTCCGGGGACGCTCGCAGTCGGTGTTGGCAGGAGGGCAGAGGTCGACCGCGAGGTCTCTCATTTGTGGAGTTCCTCAGGGGTCGGTCCTCTCGCCTCTCCTGTTCAACATCTATATGAAACCGCTGGGTGAGATCATTCGTGGTTTTGGAGTTGGGTATCATCAGTATGCTGATGATACCCAGCTTTTCTTTTCGACCCCAAACCACCCCAGTGATGCCCTCGCCGTGATGTCCCATTGCCTGGAGGCGGTTCGGGTTTGGATGGGGAGGAACAGACTTCAACTCAACCCCGACAAGACCGAGTGGCTTTGCATACATTCATCCCGGGTTTATTCGGACATTCCACCTCTCGTTATGGGGGGTGAATTATTACCCCCCGTAGATAGGGCTCGCAACTTGGGAGTCCTCCTAGATTCACGGCTCACTCTGGAAGACCATATAGGAGCTGTGACTAGGGGGGCTTTCGCCCAGGTTCTCCTGGTGCGCCAGTTGCGGCCCTATCTAAGCCGGGATGATCTATGCACGGTTACTCACGCGCTCGTGACCTCACGACTAGACTACTGCAACACTCTCTACATGGGGCTGCCCTTGAGGACCACCCGGAAGCTCCAACTGGCACAGAATGCAGCCGCGAGAGTTGTGTTGGGAGTTTCCTGATACTCCCATGTCACACCTCTGCTCCGTGAGCTGCATTGGTTGCCAGTTGTCTTCCGGGTGAGATTCAAGGTACTAGTTATGGTATTTAAAGCCCTACATGGCAGGGGGCCGGAGTACCTGAGGGAACACCTGCTGCCGGCGTCAACTTCCCTTCGCCCTGTGCGTTCCCACAGAGAGGGACTCCTCAGGGTGCCACCGGTCAGAGAATGTATACTGGTGGCCCCCCGGGGGAGATCTTTCTCTGTGGGCGCTCCGGAGCTATGGAACCAGCTACCGGTTGAGCTCCGGACGGCGCCGGATCTTCGCTCCTTTCGCCGCGATCTGAAAACATACCTGTTTGAACAAGCCGGCCTGGCCTGAGGGTGGGATTGCAGGGGTTTTTATTATCATTTTATTGGGGGTTTTATTAATGTATTTATTGTTTTTTATGGGCATGTATTTAATAACTTTTTAATTTTTGTAATTTTATGTTTTATTCTTGCCCTGTACACCGCCCTGAGTCCTTCGGGAGAAGGGCGGTATAGAAATATTAATAAACTAAACTAAACTAAACTAAACTAAACTAGACATACCCAATTCCAGCAGCCATTCCTTACATGTTTTACCCTCCAGACCTCTAATCATCTTTGTTGCTCTTCTCTGTACTCTTTCCAGAGTCTCAACATCTTTTTTATATCGTGGTGACCAAAACTGGATGCAGCATTCCAAGTGTGGCCTTACCAAGGCATTGTAAAGTGCTATTAATACTTCACGTGATCTTGATTCTATCCTTCTGTTAATGCAGCCTAGCACTGTGTTGGCTTTTTTGGCAGCTGCAGCACACTGCTGGCTCATATTTAAGTGATTGTCTACTAGGACTCTGAGATCCCTCTCACAGTTACTACTATTGAGCAAGGTACCCCCTATACTATACCTGCACATTTGGTTTTTCTTGCCTAAATGTAGAACCTTACTTTTTTCACCATTGAATTTCATTTTGTTAGATAGCACCCAGTGTTCAAATCTGTCCAGATCCTCCTGTATCTTAAGCCTGTCTACTGGAGTGTTGGCTATTCCTGCCAGCTTGGAGTTGTCTGCAAATTTGATGAGTTCCCCATCTATTTCCTCGTCCAAATCGTTGATGAAGATGTTGAAGAGCACTGGGGCACCCCACTACACACTTCCCTCCATGTAGATGCGGTTCCATTGAGGACCACACACTGAGTATGGCCAGTCAGCCAGCTACGAATCCATCTGGTGGTGATGCTGTCTAACCCACATTTTTCCATCTTATCAAATAGTAGTTTGTGATCTACTTTATCAAATGCCTTACTGAAGTCCAAGTAAATTATATCCACAGCATTCCTCTGATCCACTAATTTTGTCACTTGGTCAAAATTGGTCACTTGTGGATATTATTAGGCAAGGGCATATATTATACGGTATCTCCCCAAAATTTATTTCCTAAAGCTCCAAATCCTTTTTATATAGGTGTGAAGAGCCATTAACACAAATAAAATACTTCTATTTTCATACAGATTATTGCCACTAAGAAATCATTTTCAGTGGAATTACAGCAAAAGATGGTAGGCTACTTGTTTCTTAACACATGCTTTAGAAAATTATCTCCCCATGTGATAATTATCTCTGTGCAGGAATAATTGAATGGTAGAAGTTTAAGTTTTCTAAATTTAATTTCTACAAGGGGTGGAATTTTTAGGAAGACAGAATTAGATGGGTAACGGTTAACTTCTTATTGGAGTCTGCTGTAATATTCTGTTAATATTGCCTCCCTCAAACACATGCATTATACCAATGATGATGGGAGTGAATAATTGATGTTACCCATATAGGAATCTCTTTTTTACCACCCAGCTTTTATTTTGTGAATAGTCATTTTTTAAATCCATCAATATGTAAACAACCTATCAGTTTCACTGGGGATTTTGCTAATGTTAAGCATGTACTTTAGATTGCCAAACCAAAATCCATGAGCTTTGACAAATATTTAACTTGTCTGCGTTATGCACTCAATCATATTTTCTTTGGAAATTAAAAGTTAAGCTTGCAGAAAAAAAATAAGTATTTGTGTCCTTTTTATATCATTCTTGAATGGATGACTTTTGAAATTATAAAACATTTTAATATAAATAATACATATCTTCTGCACACATTTTGTTGCATTACATCACTCTTAAGGAATATTATTTTTAACCTGTCCCATTATAAAGACTAAGCTTTGATAGGTATCCTGGGTTAAACTAAATGGTTGATTAAGTGAATTAATATAGTTAACATATATTGTTTCACTTATTTTAAAAACAGCAAAAGATTATAAGGAGACCCAACCATGGTTGGTATTAAAGATTGTGTGTATGTGGAACAGAATATGTTTTAGCTTCTGTTTTGCAGTCACAGCAAAATTTACTATCTTCCACCAAAGACACATGAAAGCTTTTCTCTCTGAAGTTTCACGGGCAGAGACAGTCTATGAAAATGTTAATTTTTTTGTTTTCTGTGGGACTTTCATGAATTTTCAGGGATCAATATATATACAGAAACTGATTTAAAGAAAGATAATGCAAACTAAGAAATATATACAAAAGAGAAAAAGTAAAACATATTGGGGAAAAATAAGAAAAGGAAGAAAAGAAAAAATGTATAAAGAAATGACTTCCTTCTTCATCAAGGCAAGTAAAACTAATTTCACTAACTTACCACTCTCTCGGATACTACAAAATCTCTTCATTCTGTATCTTATCTCTAAACAATTTTATAATGGTTTCTGAATAAACAAATTGTTACAAGTCTCCTTGTAATTGACACTTTTTATGGAGGAGGCTGTATTATCTTGAAGTAAGCAACTTTTTGAGCTGAGAAGATAACCTGGACTTCTGAGAATAAGCTGCTAGTGCATAGTCACAAAAGGGCTAGAATGGTGGATGTGCACAATCATCAGAAAATAAATTGTGAAGTTACTACCTCATCTAGTCCATAGTTTCTTCCGAAATGTATCCCTCTCCCCTCCTCTCCTTCTCCTCCCTCCCTCTCTCATTTTCTGTCTCAGGGTCAGAGTGCCTATTGTCTGCAGGTCTCAAATGTATAATAGCAATATTAAAAGTGACACTTCATTTGAAGTTTTCTATTTTCTTTTCTCTGAAGAACAGGATAAACCTTGTAGACTTATATTCACTCTGGAAGCATAGCACAATACATTTTTTTTCCAGAAATTACTTAAGGCTTTCCTTTTTTAAAATGGGTCTTTGATGTCATGATATATAGTTATGGGTATTTATTGATTATTTTATAATATACGTCATGTGCGCAACCCAAAGTCAATTGATTGGGGATGTATACAATTGTGTGCATTTGGGTTTATAAATGAGAAGCAGAATGGTATAGATGTTAAATTGCTGGACTAGGAGATTCTAGTCTTCCATTAGGCACAGAAGCCACCTGTATAGCTTTGTGCCAGTCACTCTCTCTTAGTCCTAGAGTGGAAAGTAAAACAAACTATCTACCAACCTACACTGAACCAGCATGGTAAATTATGTTCATAATCTTCACTGAAGGAGCCTTCATCTAGCAGTCGTATAACATAATAAAAGTGACACAAGAAGGTTGCATCCCTATAGTGATGATGATAATAGTGATGCAAATTATATGTGAGGAAGTGAGGATGACAGTTGAAGGAAGTATTTTCAGTTTTTAATTTCCATATTTTTCTTTTGATACCTTTCTAAAAAAAAGAAAAAAGAAAAACTGCTAATCGGATCCAGGCATGTTTAGCCTATTATTATTATTATTATTATTATTATTATTATTATTATTATTATTATTATTATTATTATTATTATTATTATTATTATTATTTGAACTTATATACCGCCCTTGTCCCGTAGGACCCAGGCACAGATTAAGGGAATGCATCAGGTTTGAATGAAGTAAATTCAATAAACCTATTTCTTACCCAACTATGAAAATGCCTGTTTTAGAGCTTATCCTTACTATATCTTTCTCTTCATTGAACTCTTAAGAGAACGCAACAGGGACTTTCACTTAACAGCTTTCCTGCAAGTAAGTTCCATGAGGTATTTTCATCATGTTTCTGAGCTTGTCTTTCAGATAATATTAAGAGGGAAAGTGCAACTTACGGTAAGTTGGTTGTGGAGTACAGTCCTATAGCTGTCTAAAGAAGTTAAATTTACTTCTGCATGTACATAGTTCTGCAGTGTCATTTCCTAAGTTCTGGTTTACATTATTTTATATAGCTTTTTAAATTATTTCTAACATAACCTTAGGTTTGTGAGTAGCCGTTGTAACTCTGAAACTTCAAATGGTTCATTAAATCTTAAGTTGAGGACTGGCTGTATTCTTCTTTGTCCTTGGGGGAAAAAAACCCAGGATGATTCTGTATTCCACAACTCAAGAAACAAAAGTCAGAATCTGTAAAAAAAATAAAAATAAAAAAATGGTGCATATTTGAAGGAAGAGTAGTAGGGGGTTGTTTTCCTCTGAAAAAAATTACTATCAAAGTGGAAGAGTCATCTTTAGGTTCACCGAAAATACAGTAAATTAGGTAGACAATTTTTCTTTTGGACAGAGGTAGTCTTTAGTAGTAAACCCTTAACCAGAAAGTAGAACATTGTAGAAGGGAACTGGGTATCGTTGTTTGGAAAATAAAAAGATATGGCACTTTGGCTCTTTAATTGTAATGCAATATACCTGAATTTCCTCTTTAGCATGATTCTGTGGTTAAATAATAGGATATTATTTCTTTTTGTATTCCAGTTATTGTATTTTACTTCATTTTATATTTACCTTAGAAATAAAATAATTTTATTATTGGGGAAAATGGAAAAAGTGTAATAATATTTTTCAGAGAAGTGCATTAAATGCTTACATTAAAACAGCAAAGAATATTGTGGCAACTTGAATGTGGATTTATTATGACAAAAGTTCATGAATTTACATTGTCAACAAATATACGAAGTCATGCGTTTGATATATATATATATATATATTGCAATTCACAAAAGTGTATTTCACAAAACGTATATGTGAATAATTCCTACATTACCCTATCCCTATCTGACTTCAATAGATACATTATGTACAATATATATTACACACACACACACACACACACACACACACACACACACACAACACACACACAAACGCCTTGAATGTGCTTGAGGGAGATCTAATGTTCTCATGTCTCCAAAGCAGAATTGTGAGAAAGAGAACTCAGGACACAAATGTGGCAAGATATTTTTTTTCACAACTCCACAATCATATAGAAAGATATGAGTACAGCATAATCTGTTTGTATTGTAAATCCCATCAATTTAAGAATTTCACAGGCCCCCAGTTGAGATCCTTTTCTCAAACATCTTTTAAGTCATTTTTACAGATATGTTTTCCAGATGCATCAGTCGCTACTATTAATGTAATCCAAATGACTAGAGAAACTGTTGAGGCTAATGGTATGCTAGAAACAATAAATGTTGATTAGAAATATATATTTGAATTATATATTTGAACTGGATTTATGTTTATTATCCGAGTATGATAGTATTCTATTTTCTTTTTTAATATTTGATGAAAAATCTTTGTAAAAAGTATTTGATTGCTTGAACGTTATTTCTTACTAATTGCTTTTTTTTGCCAATGCCATAATACTAAATAAATGCAAGTATGGAGTATTTAAAGTTTATGTCACTTATAATATGTTTATTAGGGTCTGTAGTTTTTCCACCATAATTTAGTAAATAAAATATGAATAAAATAATCGAAGAGTGAATTTAAAAGCTGTTACATTGGTTACCTTGTGTGTGTGTGTGTGTGTGTGCGTGTGTGTGTGTGTGTGTGTGTGTGTGTGTGTGTAGTAATGTTGCAGTGGTCTATGTTAAATGTTAGAAGATTCAGGTAGTAGAAATCAGCTTTATGGGTTGATTTGCACATGAAGCTGAAAGAAACTAAAGAATTGTGGAACTGCTTGGTCAAGGAAAATTAGCAATCAGCTTCAGCCTACTATGTGCTTGAATGCTTTTATATATCAGGATCCTGAACCAAAAAAGGGGAAGTAATATTAATAAAGCCCTCCAAAGTTGATGGGATATTTGACAGGTATTTTTCCTGCAATGGGGATTTTGTAACTGAATAAAGCTACTGTTATTCATGGCAAATTGGTAACTGCAGCAAGCTATTGTATGCACAAAGATGGACAAATGCAGGAATACCCATAAAGGAAGAGTGGATGGTGAAGGTGGCAGAACGTGCAGAAATAGCTAAACTGAATTGTTTGATTAGAGAAGAAGCAGTTACTACTATTAGACTGGAAACTGGAAGACTGGAAACAGTTTATGGATTTTTTGCTGAAAAGGGATAAAAATTAACTGGCAATCTCTGGATTTACTAACTAAATAGGGTTGTATATGAGAAGAACGGAACTATCTTGCGTAATTTGGAAGGGCAGAAACAATATTAACTATATTAGTAACTGCTGCAAAGATTGGATCTTTCTTTCTTTCTTTCTTTCTTTCTTTCTTTCTTTCTTTCTTTCTTTCTTTCTTTCTTTCTTTCTTTCTTTCTTTCTTTCTTTCTTTCTTTCCCAGTACTGTTATCCCCTTTACTTCTATCTTTCTTTCTTCCATGTTTTTCTTTTCAAATCTTTTTTTATTTTTCTATATGTTCTATTTTATATTCTACCCTGAACTAAAATTCAAGCTAATATTAACTGACAAATACTTGAACAATTTGTGCTTTTATAGCAAGACAGACTTTAGTTTGAAAAATCTACTGAGTAATAAATATCCTTTCTAAGCAACACAGCCATGAAAAAAAATTGAACTTTGACATTGGAAGCATCCATTTAAAAAATTAACACTCTCAAGACTGTGGGGTGGAGTGCATGAAGAATTGTGAAAAAGGATCACTATTCATTATAGAGTCAAAAATTGCTGAAAATACTGACTACTTTCTTAGATAAGGTGAATTTTTAATAGTGTCACTTCATTCTAAGCCAGGCACGTCCAACCTTTTAGCTTACCTGGACAATTCCTCTTCGCATTGAGTGAAAGAGGAATTGTCTTGGGCTACATATAAAATATGTAATATGGAAATATATAACATAGTTAATGCATATAAATGATTTTTTAAAAAATTTGGGCAGTCTTATGGGGCCACATTACTAGCTGTGTAGAGCTATGTGTGGACTGTCGGTTCCACAAGCTTTGTAACGAATAGCATACTTGTGCCAGAATGGAAATAAATAACTTCCTTGAATATTTTGGGGGACTTTGTGGGCGGGGAAAAAAAGCAGTATCACTTCTTTCATGGCTTTGTGGACTAAGATTTAGTATATCCCACTGATTTTGTGAAACATTTCCCCAATTTTAAATTCAGCATTTGGTACTCTCAATATAAAAGAGGGTATAAATACTGTGTTGTAATTGGGCCTAAGTGAGCTCCGTCTTTGTAAGTAAAAAGTGCTAGTAATTTCATGCAGAGAGGGAGGCTGACATTTTCTAAATGATTTGGAAATCAATTTTGTGAAAAGCTATGGGAACCAGGGCAGAGGAAAATAAGGCAATAAAATTGAAATCAGCAGGAAGCCCCGGTGAGAATTTTCTTTGTTATTGTAAGTTAAGCATATTCAATAGGAAAGGACTGATCCTTCTCATTAGTAACTTGTAAAATATGTAACAGATGCACCTGGTGAACAAAAGGTTTGTTTTTTGTTTTATTACTTGTTCTTTTCTTTGCCGAGAGACCTTTGTATTAAGTGGTACCTGTACATAGCACAGTCCTAACATGCATATCCGTCCTGTACGCTCCCACAGAGAGGGCCTCCTCAGGGTACCACCGGTCAGAGAATGTCGGCTGGTGACCCCCAGGGGGAGAGCATTCTCGGTGGGTGCACCAATCCTTTGGAACCGCTTACCAGCTGAACTCCGGATGGCCCCCGACCTTCGCTCCTTCCGGCGTGATCTAAAAACGTACCTATTCGAACAAGCCGGCCTGGCCTGATGGATTTGGGTTTTAAAATTATTTAACTAATGTATTCTTATTTTATTGCCCTGTACACCGCCCTGAGTCCTTCAGGAAAAGGGCGGTATATAAATCAAATAAATAAATAAATAAATAAATAAATACTGTATTTCATTTTCTACATTATGTATAAAAATATTTCTTTAAAAGGCAGTAGAATTATTGCCATAGAATTTTCAGAAGAGAAAACAGGAATACTGTTGCCCTTTTTTAAAAAAAACACAAAACCAACAAAAACCATTGAAAGCTTCTATGCAAATTTCATATTCTTTCTTATTTCTGCAAGAAGAAGACTCTAATTAAATAATTCTTAGGAAAAGAGTGTCAGAACTTGCCAGAATGCAAGAAGCTAAAACTTTTTTAAGCCTGTGATAGAAGCAACTGTTTATCCCTCTAGGATTAAAAAAAGTTACAAATGAATGTGAAAATTGAGTACTAGCATAAATAAATCAAAGCCAGACTTGGATTATATCTCAAAACAGATACTTCATTGTTGAATTTTCCTATAAAGCCCAAGTTTTATACAAAATGATGCGTTATTTTGAGTTCCTGAGAATCATGGACAATTTCAGTTCTATTGCCCTTCAGAAACTTCGGCTTATATCTTTGTCCTTTGACTGCTTACACTCCACTTCAGAGCAGATGAAAAAAATCTCTAAAAATTCCACAATAAATACTTAATACACCCATCCTGATGCGTATATTCAAAATTCCCTGACCTACATGGTCATTACTGAGAATTCAGGAGAGTTGAAGACCAAGCATTGTTAGAGAAAGGTTGTTTTTTTCCCCCATTTTATTTTTCTCTGTGGTTTAGAAAACTTCAGAAGTTGTGGGTGCTTCATCACTTGAGATTTTTAAGAAGAGACTGGACTTGTCTGAAATGATATAGGGTCTCCTGCTTGGACTAGAAGTCCTCCAAGGTGCCTTCCAGCTCTTTTCTGAATTGACTTACTGAAAAGGTACCTCTAAATGTGGAAGTAGAACAGGCAATTGGCCTTGTTACAGGGTCTGCTTCTCATATTAGTATCATTGTCCTTTTGTTTCTTGTTGTTTCTAAGAATCTGCTTCAGGTCAGATAGTTTTCTGTTTACAAGTATAGGTGTATTACCAAATACCTGAGAAAGTGTAGTGTCATTATTAATAATGTGTCTCAGTGGCTTAAGTTGTAGGAAAAAAACAGTAGTATTTATTTTGTGGTCCCCCTTTGAATTAGAATTAGAATAGACTCACATCCTGGTCGGTACCTCTTTACTCTCCTACCATCGGGTAGGAGATACAGGAGTATAGCCAGCCATACCAACACAGCTTCTATCCATGGGCTGTCAGGCTCTTGAATAGGAAATAACTTTATGTATGATTGACTTGTGAGGCCGGTGTGTTTGTGTTGAGCTCACATGGTGTAACAAGATGGTGGGTCTGTTGTCACTGTGAGTTGGGGGGGCACGAAGGGAGGCTCAGCCAATCTCAATGTATACATGGTTGTACTTTGACAATAAAGGTTCATTCAGAATAGAACAGAACAGAACAGAACAGAACAGAATAGAATAGAATAGAATAGAATAGAATAGAATAGAATAGAATAGACCTTGGAGGTCTATCAGAAGGGACCTTGCAGTTCTAGTCCATCCCCCTGCTCAAGCAGGAGAAGCTATACCATCTCAGAAAGGTGAATGTCCAGTCTCCTCTTAAAAATCTCCAGTGATAGAGCGCCCACGATTTCTGGGGGTAAGCTGTTCCACTGGTTGATTGTCCTCACTGTCAGGAAGTTTCTCCTCAGTTCCAGGTTGTTTCTCTCTCTGATCAGTTTCCAATCATTGCTTCTTGTTCTTCCCTCTGGTGCTTTGGTGAACAACCTGGCCCCCTCTGCCTTGTGGCAGCCCCTCAGATACTGGAACACTGCTATCATGTCTCCCCTATTTCTTCTTTTCTTTAGACTAGCCAAACCCAAGTCCCGTAGCCGTTGTTCATATGTTTTAGTCTCCAGGCCCCTCATCATCTTAGTTGCTCTTATTAGTTCTACCTAATTTCATGGGATTAGAGAATGGCCTTGAAGAACAGGAGGAAGAGTAACTATTAAGATTATAATCAGATGAGTGCAGCTTAAGCCCATTCCAAGAAACTAGTATGAGACAATTCCTCAGGCAGACCCTACCTTATTTCACATGAAGTGAAAGTGAGGGAAGAACTTGCAAGATTCTGTTACTACAGCTGTTACCATAAAAATGTGATTGTAACACAGAACCTGGCATATGTAACATATTTGATGGTGCATTTGGGAGGGAAGCTGGAAGTGTATAGGTATACATGGCAATCTGTAGGCTTCTTGTATAATGTGGTGTTTATGTGTCCTATAATAAAGAAGGAGCCCTCAGAATTGAACCCTTTGAAGTACTTCTAGAAGTGAACAGCGACTGGAAAATTAGGTCTCCTTGTTGCCACCATGTCTTCATTACCACAATTTTTGTCAAGTGCAGTAAAATCAATAGCCAAGGTGGTTCAAATGAATGCAGGTTTATTGCATACTAACACTCTGTACAAGAATCTGAATGGTTAAGGCAAATTGGTGGTAGATAAGGGTTAACAGAATTCAAAGTGGGCTGGACTTAGATCACTTGTAGGTATGAAAGGGACTGAGGATGATGCACTTGACACCCCCCCCCCTCGGTTGCCTGGTCATCACCTACAATTTTCATCCTTCCTCACCAGACCTTGGGAGAGGGGGAATCAGGAGAGAACTAATAATCCTCACCCTCCCAAGAGAGTAAAAAAGAACACAATGGAATCTACCCAAGCTATTTGAGTAGTATGCTTGTGGCCACTGGAGCCAGTGGATTGCTTTTAATGTGTATTCCACACTGTTGTAATCCCTTTGTTTCCAATCCTTCTGTTCTGCAAGGGTGGGGAAAAGCAACAGATCTGGCATAGTACAACATGTACAGAATGTAATGTGATCACATGATTGAGGGATGACATAAAAATTACATATGCAGACATTGGCCATAAAGATATTTTTTTTCAGCATCGTAATTTTGAACAATCGCTGTATGAGACAGTGGGTAAGCAAGGACTAGATATATTCCTGTCTCTCCCTCATCAATTTTCTATTTGTCATGTGATTGCTATTATAAAAACACTTTCTCCTAATACCTCACAAACCTTCAATAGTCCTCATAAGTAGGTTTCCCCCCCCCAAAGGGGAATAGTCGAAAGCAGAAATTCTATTTCCCGATTCATATGGCTGAGCCAGCATTGTCGCAGTGTTTAAAACAGATTTCTAGAAAAGTCTGAATTAAAAAAAATAGATTACATTTTAAATCATGCACTGCAACATCATGCTTTCCTGAATTAACCATGTGCAAATAAAAGTGCTCCAGTGTTTATAGTTATTGTTTCACAGATGTAGGTGCTAATTTTAGCCGTTTGGTCAAGTAGTTAAGGCACCAGGCTAGAAAGCAGGAGACTGTGAGTTCAAGTCCAACTTTAGCTATGAAAGCCAGCTGGGTGACCTTGAGCCAGCCACACTCTCTCAGCCCAGCCCACCCACCTCACAGGGTTGTTGTGGGGGAAAATAAGAAGAGGAAGGTGTGTTGGATATGTTTGCTGCCTTGAGTTATTTGTAAAAATAATAAAGGAGAGATAAAATAAAAAAATAAAAGATAAAAATATATAATTTTAAATCCTATGGGCCACACATGTCACTGAAACTATACATTTTAAGCTGTGATTCCAATTGGAGTGTAGTGTGTTGTTATGCCAAATTGTTATTGTAGTATTTTATATTTTACACCGTACTTAGTGATAGGCGCGTGAAAAATAAACCTGTTACTTTTAGTATCTGTTATTAAACATAGCTGTATGTTGTCACAATCAAAACCAGCTCTCAGCACCTCACCTAGAAACTGTGCAACATAAAACCCATAAAAAATAAAAAAAATACTATAAGAATAGAAAAAAATGGCAACAAGAAGTTAAATCGGAAAGTATCTTTGAAAGAAAACCTCATTCTTTAAGAACTTGCAGAAATTTAGCAAAGAGGGATCTATCCTGGTCTCCATGGAAAAGGTGTTGCGCTAGGCTGCTTCTGCAACAGTAAAAAAAAAAAAAAACCTCCTTGCCTTGGCTCCCAAATATTCCAGAGTATGAAATTTACAGCAGTTTTTCCCTGCTGGATTTAACTGGTTGTGTTGAAGCTAGCTGGAAAAGGCAGTCGTGTAGCTGTCCAAACAATGTGCCGAACAACGAAGGGCTTCAATCAGTAGATCAAAACTAGCAACTTAAATTGGACCTGGAAACCAATGGGCAATCAGTGCAGGATTCGCAAAACCAGTGTTAATGGGTTCTCAATGTTGAGACCTTGAAAATATGCAGGTCGCTGCATTTTGAACCCACTTCTCTTTCTAAATACTCTTTAACGGCAGCCTTAAGTAAAGTGCATTATCTAGTCTAGACAGCTGGTAGTAAGGACATGAGTTACTTTTGCCAAGTCCTCCTGCCCCAAGAAAGGCCACAACTGGAGCAGTAGGTGGAATTGGGTGTAGGCCATCTGGCCAAGACTTCTCTCTACTAATCCAGCAGGAACTGTGAGTGCAGAACGACACCCAAGTCATGAGCCGGATGGGTGGTGTTCACACTTCACCGAGTAACTCTGGTGGTAGCAACGAGGAGCCTGATGGATCAGCAGCAGTTCCAACTTGCAAGCGTTCAATTTCAGTCTAATCTTTCCTATCCAGGAAAGGGCCTGCTATTATTTACAGATTTCTTCCACCAAGTAAGATATTCATCTTGATAAAGTAGTCAAGGAAACAGCTTTCCTTGTTTGAAAATAATGGCCCTGTTTTCACAAATGAATATGGGTGGATACGTATATTCCCTAAAACTCTTAACTGTACAAATGTTTTTGTGGGGGTGGGGGCGAGGTGGGGGAATGATCTGGCTTCATGGATCTTTGGATTTGTTTAAGAGAGATTTGAAAATGTATTTAATAAAGAGACTGATGGAAGGGATTGGTGAGCAAAGGGCAGTTAGTAAAGCTGGATTGACAAAGGAGAATGTGGCTCTGAGTTGCATTCCTCCTGCTGTCTGAGCTTGGTTGTTTTCTTGCAGACGTTTCATTACTTAAAATAGGTAGCATTATCAGTGCATTGGGCATTGGGCACTAATGATATTATCTAGTTTGGATAATGAAATGTCTGGAAGAAAACCACCAATCTCAGAGAGCACTAAGGATCCCTTAAAGCTGTATTGGTCAAGTTGCTTTCTTTTGAGTTTTTTTGAGCAGAGTTAGAGCGCAGAGTTTATAGGTTTCAGATTTTATAGTTGTGTATTTTTCCCTGGTGACTGTAAATATAAGATACATAAGTATATGATACATCAATACACATTGATTCTATTGCTCTTGTGCCATTGTAACTTGCTTAATTTTTTTTATTATTAATTTTGGACAGGGCACACTATAAATAAAACTTTTGCTTGTTTGAAGGGAAGAGTTTGCAGCTCCCTCTAGAAAGAACTGTACGTAGGGACTACCCCCCAAAGAAGCTCAACCCATAAGTGTTGGTGTATCTTACGACTTTCAGATTTCTTATCAACCACAAGGTATCCAGAAGATTAGTGCTCCCGTCAAACTGCCTTTCCTTAGTTTTTGTTGTTGCTTTTTAATTACATCTATGAGCCAATTATGAATCATAACAGTTGATTGCAGGCTTTCTGGCTGCTGGGGGGTGGGGGGAGAGAAATGTTCAACAGAATGTGACCTTTTCATTCAACAACTAGTGGTCGCTTAGGAACCAGCCTTCTCACTGTTAACAGAAAGTTACAAGGGCAAAAGGGGGAAGGGTTAGCATTTGAATGCTTGAAATGTTATAGAAAGCTTTAGGACCATTTCTTAGCTCTAAGGTAAGGTACGTTTACTCTCCATTTGTTATAACTAAATGAAAGGAAACAAGACTATTCAATTTAGTGCTTTTCACGTTGCTGTATGCTGCCGATTGCTAAAAGCTCCTGTTTTGCAGCATAGTTATTAAACCTTCTGAGATTAGTAGCCTTTTAAACCATCATACTCAGAGGACGTGTAATTAGGGAATTCTAAAATTAGTCCTCCGGCCTTTTTACTGAATTGGAAGTGACTGATGTGATCACATCTATTTCAACCCTTTTTCCTCTTAGGACACAAATATAAGCTGTAAACATACTGGCCATTTTTTCTTGAGTCCTAGTGGAGAGATGGGTCACCCATGCTGGTGCCAGGTAAGCGCATAAGTCTTCCCCAGCAGGCTGAAGAAAAGAAGGTCTATCAAATATTTCAGTTCACCTAAGATTTTAGCTGTCTTTCTCCTTATTAATCCTGCATTACCTTTTGCTAAAATTCTAGACTTCTCAAAGAGAGGAATATTATTTGTTTGCCTATCTAATGTAGGCTTAGTGCAGACACATAGATATCAATGATATCAATGTGATGGCCCTTCTCACTCCTATCTAATATCTTGTACAGCATAAATCTTCACCAATTGAACTACATGATAGATTTCCTGGATTTGCACATTTCATTGAATTATAGCTTGCTTTAATCGTAGTTACAGTGGCTGGATTCACACATTGTACTAAGTCATAAGCAAGGCAATTACATTATGAACTAACCTAAAGAGAGTGTTTTGCAGCTATAATTCTATTACAGCTATAATTCTTGATTCTGAAGTGAGAAGTGAGATACAGACCATAACAATTACGATCAGGTTTTAGGCACTTCAACTTGTCTCCTCATCCAATTCCTCATCTAGTGAGTAATTCTCATGAGGGATGACAAAGAATGAATATGTGCAAATGCGTATTTACATCAAGCTAATCAGTGATAGCTTGGCATGTTGTTTTTTCCACTCCTTGGAGAAGGAGGGAATGAGCAAAACACCAAATGCCCAGTGATCATGAAATGGACTTGTGGCTGGCTTCTTTTCAGATGATTAAAATGAAAGAGAAGAATGTTCATTGGAAAAATATGAGCCATCTGAAGGATCATTTAATGCAAATTGAGCATGACACTTATCATGATTGTTATAAGCAATGTAAAGTACCAGTAAACTAAAATAAAATAAAAAAGGAACATATTGGGTTGCATAGAAATGCTACGTAGGTTGGTAACAGTACTTCTGAAAGTTTAAGCCCTTAGTATTAGATTGCTTGAGCCTCAGTTGTGAGAATGTGTGCTAACTGTACAGGTGACATACAATAACCAGCTCTTTCAGGTTATCTTTGGTCAAATGTAAATTATGTTTCAGTTAAGCCAGGTCATCCTAGTGAAGTTGATATTTTGTGGGAGATTTGAATCTAATGAATTGTTTGACAGGTGTTCTTTCAGTAGCAGCTTGCATTTGGGACATTATATTCCATATGAGATGACATACAACATGACATTATCATTCCCTACTCCATAACACAATTTCTCTACTAACAAAGATCACAGGGATGGCAAGTTATAGTTATATCCTTGGCAAACTGGTACAACCCCTTTCCAATCAAGATGTCCTAAGAGAATTTAAGGCACTTTGATATTAAAGTAGCATTTTTATCACACTGACAAAGTGAGATAAAATTTCTTAATAGTGTTTTTTCACAAAACAGTTGCTGCTAATTTCACAGCTTTTTTGGCACTGGTAAACTGTTACGTTGTCAGTGCAATTCCATGTATATCTATTATGAAACAAGCCTCAGTGACTCTAATTGGAATGACTTTCAAGTAGGTATGCATACAAATAAGTTTCATCCTTACATTTGCATAGCCACCCCATCTCACATGAGAGTGAGTCTGGCCAGGGTATTTCATTGAATTAAAGAAAACAACAAATACACAAAAAGAGTCACAATTTTAAAAAAAACACTATAAATGGGGCACACAAAACATGAGAGGATAATATTAAACACAGTAAGGGAGCTGTCACAAAATTTCCCTGATCCATAGGACTCCCAGGCCTGAGACTTTATTCTAAGAGACTTACAGAAGGTTGAGAGGGATGGAGCTAATCTCTAATAGTAGTCTTTTGCTTTCCCTGTGGCAATATTTTTATTGGTTGATTCATTGATATTTCATCTTTCAGTGATTAGGCATAATTCTAAATCCTTTCTGCCATTCCAAAATGTCGTTAATTTTTCTCCTTTTCATAACGTGTTCTTTTGGAACCTATTCTTAATGCCTAGGATTATTATGTATTACAGTATGTAGCTTTTCTGTTTCTCTGGGAAATAATAAACAGTAGTTATTCATACTTGATTGTGTAGTTTCTTTCAAACAAGTTGAAAAAAGAGCTTGGAGAAACAGTATTACTCAGTTTGCACTTGCTTTTGGAACAACTTAACAAAGATAAAACTTTTCAGTGTGCTCTGAATATTCACCATGAATTGTTTTTGCACATGTGAAGATATCATTTGTTTCAGAATATAGTACTGATTTAGTGTTCAAAAATGTATTTTGATCACTCTTCACAGAGCTTATAATGCAATCAAGTAAATAAGTATAATATAATCAATGCTATAAAATAGTATTTCTGTAAATGTTTGTTTTAACGCTGCACAGAAAGTGCACATGTCCCATGCTTCATTTAATGTAAATAATTATCATTAACTCAGGCAGGACAAATACCGTGTTGAAATTAGAGGTTCAACTATTTGATAGGCTTATTTCTCTATTTATCTTATTTAACTATTTCTCATAGGTATCCCTTCCAATTACTGATATTATTGATTTAACATAATCTATGCTCTGTCATTAGACAGACAACTTCAACAGCTGTTTCAGACAACAGACTGGGATGAGAGATGAACCGAGGTATATAATCCATTATCCAGAGAACCAAAAGCCATTGCTGTCTATAAACTAGTTTGGATTGTGAGAAGACCATAACATTTGTGCACAACTCATTGCCAGGCTACTTCACAATACTGTACGTTGATTTGTAGGAGTCATCCAAGAGTGATGCTTATTGATAGCCCAGTTATGAGGCAAGAGGAGTAAGTACCGAGGAGAGGAGTAATGCAGAGGAGTAATTAGAGGAGAGAAATGCCAGATCTACCTCCTGTTTGGGGGCCATCCTCTTCCTGCCTACAGTGGTAAATCTTCTAAATCCATTTAAGAGGTTCTTTGAGAATTTTAGATTTAGTTGAAAGAGAGAGTGCAAAACAACATTCCAGTACCGACCCCCCTTTTAATTCCAACTATTGATAAAACATAGCAAAGGCAGTTGTGTTTCCATCCACAATTTACAGCTTCTAATTGCCGTGCATACCAGTAAAGCCAGTTCACCATCCCCTTCTTCAGATAAGGCAGTATTTCAAAAATAGAAATGGGAACATTTTTTTCTGATCTACAACATTCATGCCCACTCAATTCTAAGCATGTACATGTAGATATGTAAAATAAAATACAAGGTGAATACCCTATTGTGGTCCTCTAACTTTACCCCTAACCATTGTCCTTACATCTAGAGTCAAAGAAGGACTTACAGATATGGCAGTTTCCTCTTTCTTTGGTTCAGTCAGATGAACTTCAGGCTAGCCTTGATCAAGCTGGTAAAGACACAATAATCTTATCTTGCATCACCTTCAGGGCTGTCAGTGGTCTCTCAAATATGTAGAAAATGTCCTGCACTGATTCTCTTTCTATTCAGCCCTGTTCTCTCTGATTGCCCTTAATAATACTGTGGTAATCCAATAACTTAATATGCCCTCATATGTACTACATTAAAAGGTAAAGGTTCCCCCGCACATGCATGCTAGTCATTTCCAACTCTAGGGGCTGGTGCTCATCTCCGTTTCAGAGCCGAAGAGCCAGCGCTTGTCCAAGGACGTTTCCGTGGTCATGTGGCCAGTGTGATTAGACGCCAAAGGCGCATGGAACGCTGTTATCTTCCCACCGGAGTGGTCCCTATTTTTCTACTTGCATTTTTACGTGCTTTCGAACTGCTAGGTTGGCAGAAGCTGGGACAAGTAACAGGCACTCACTCTGTTACACGGCACTTGGGATTCGATCCGCCAAACTGCCGACCTTCTGATTGACAAGCTCAGCGTCCTAACCCACTGAGCCACCGCGTCCCTTGTACTACATTAGGAAATTCTAAATTAGATCACTAGTTACCTTTCTCTAGACTGAAGCCAACAGCCCATGTTCAATAGCTATTTTAGCTTCTAGCCATTACTGTATTTCTACTTTTACAGTTCTTTTTCACAGATGATGACTCCTGGATTTTTTAAGTCTAGGCCTTTTGCCACCCCATATATAACATCCCTCCTCCTTTTCAAGCTATTTCCTCTCAGAAGTCAAACTAATATTTACTCCCAACTCCTTATCATCTCTGCAAAAACAACCTGTTTGTTTGGATATCTGCATGAAAACATGAAAAGCCTGTGGAAGCTGTGGTTGAAAGCAGGGCCGTCACACCATGTCTCATGCAGTGCATCTGATCGACAGGGTCACCAGCAGTCTTAATGGGTACTTTATGATCTAGATCTTAATGTTCCTCACACACACTTTGCTCAGCATTGGCTATCTTTACTCGAAGCTATTGTCTATCATCTGTTTTTGCAGTGTGCCTGTTACCTTTCTTACTCTTTTCAACCCCCTGAATTGTCAAGCTTTATTCTTGTGCAGAGTACTCATTTTTATCACTAACATTTATTGTAAAGCAAAAATAGGAACTGGTTGTTTTTTTTAAGCAAGAGACTTAGTTGTCTTTCAGATAAGGGGATAACAGTAATTTGAAATTAGGCTTGTCCTTTTGCCTTAAGAATCTGGAATAATAGTCAGACTGCATCCTATTGGCAGGAATTCCACATCATCATAATTCTTGAGATTTTTGCTGCCACAGCTAGATATTCCTTATTTTCTACATACACACCAGAAGGTAGAGCATTTTTAAAATGTCCCACAAAAAGAAATGATGGTGAGGTAAGAATGGGAGCAAGGAATATTGGTCAATTAGAGAATGGAACTTGAATACACTTAACATCATAAAATTCTTGCAGAAGGTGAGATGTATGATGTCTCTACAGCTATATCAAAAAGTGGTGAGGACAAAAACAAATAGGTAAAACAGGAATGAAAAAGAAACAAATACTTAATCAATTAAGTGTAATGAAAAGCCAAATGCTTCAAAGAGGCCCAGTCATTAAACCCTTTTATGTACATTTACCTTTGTTTTGCCACTACTCCCCAATAGTTTTTTTCCCCTCCAAATTAATGTAATAAATTGTTTCAATTATTTTTATATGCAACCTCTATCCATTGTGTGATTAAATGGACATTTCAGGAAAAAATGATCATGTTAACATTTCTTTAATCCTTAAACCAACTGTCAGGACCCACCACAAACCACGTCTTAGGAAGACAAAAACTCTTGGAGTCAGTTCTAGTCCAAAAGGAATCTTTACTAGGACATGCTTGGTTGTGGGAATACAAGACAGGACTTAGTATTGTTTTACAAACTGAAATTTTATAAAGGGTACCCAGTTCAACCCCCCTTCCCTCAACCCCATTTGGTCAGCCCCCATCCTTCTACTTCGTGTCAACCCTTTCGTGGGGGGAAAAAAAGGAACTTCGAATCTTTATGGTTATTGCCTTCTTCCTCTCCCCCTCCCTTTTGATCCCCCTAGTTCAAAAGGTTTCCTTGGTCTTTGAAATAACCTAAGGCAGGCTGAATCCACATATGCTCCTCCTTCCTCGGGAGATGGCAGAATCCGTATTTGGGGGGGGGATAATGTTTTAAACATTTATGAATGTGATATAAATGGATTCTGACACCAACGTTGTTTTTTTTAATTTACAAATGATTTTGTGCTGAATTTTATGCATATCAGGAGATGTAGAAAGTCTCCAAGATTAAGATATTATATATATTTGGATGTATGTAAGTTTCAGGCTGCTTTTCACATAAATTATGGCATATTTTCAATTATTTCTTCTTCTAAAATGGGTGCATAAGAGTGCTGTTTTAAACCTTCCATTGGGAATTGTTTATAATCACTACAGGAGCTTGTCCTAAGAGAGTTTCCACATACAGGTAGTCCTCGACTTACAGTCACAATCAAGCCATAATTTCTTTTGCCAAGCGAGACAGTTAAGTGAATTTTGCCCCATTTTGCAACCTTTCTTGCCACAGTTGTTAAGTGAATCACTGCAGTTGTTAAGTTTGTAACCCGGTTGTTAAGTGAATCTGGCTTCCCCAGTGACTTTGCTTGTCAGAAGGTCACAAAAGGGGATTGCATGACCTCAGGACCTTGCCACCGTCATAAATATGAGTCAGTTGCCAAGTGTCCAAGTTTTGATCACATGACCATGGGGATGCTGCAAAAGTGTGAAAAATGGCCATCAGTCACTTTTCAGTGCCATTATACTTTGAACGGTCCCTAAATAAACTGTTGTAAATCAAGAACTACCTGTGCACAAGTGAGGCACTTATAGATGTAAGCCAATAACTTACAGACAAGATAGATAAACCAGGGGTCTTCAAACTTGGCCCTTTTATGACTTGTGGGTCATAAAAGCAATGCTGGCTGAGGAATTCTGGGAGTTGAAGTCCACAAGTCATAAAAGGGCCATGTTTGAAGACCTCTGAGATAAACCATAAAACAGTTTCATATGGCACAGATGTTAGAATAGCTTTTCAGTACGTACTGTCCTGTTCCTTGAAATAATGAAGCCAGTCTTGCTTCTGGTGATATTAATGAGCCATATTCAAGGGGTGGTCAATTAGGCTAATACTGTGGGGAGGGCATTATCTCCCTTTAAAGGAGTATAATTTATTCTCTACAATCCAATTTCATAGTACTTGTCTTCTGAGATCTTTCATTCTTCCTGATTTCTTTTATTGTGATAGTTGTGTTTACATACATTTCCTTGCTTTCTCTCCTCACTTTACCAGCCTTCTGACAGATTATTATGGACTCAAAATTTCTCTCTCCTTTTTCCTTCAGGTTCTCCATATGTTTTTTCCAGATATTAGGATGTACACATACATATTTGAATATGGTGAAATATTTTGTTTTGATACATTTAGGGACATTTAGACTTTGTTCATGTAGTGCTAGATTCTTAATAGATCTTTTGTTTTTTCCAGGCACCTACAAAATATGCCATTTTCAAACTTAAGTTGCTTAGTAAACCTCTTATCTTCAAATTATATTTTACGTTAGTTATTTGGAATGTGGCTGATTCGGATGATTTTATTTAGTGTAGGAAAATGGGTGGGAGTATGAACAGTTCAACTTGCCTGCCCAGCTATTTGACTCAGAATTTCCAAATCACTTGTATGGTTCTTAGTTTTAATAAGACTCAATATAATTTCTGGGCTAAAAATATTTTCTGCAAACTATGGAATCTTGCAGGCCACCAGGACTGGTGTTAGAAAAACTTCCCTGGAAGATCATTCTGTAAAAATGATGCTATCAACAAGAAAACCTTTTTTTTTATTTGCTGAGGCAAATGTTTCTTTTGTTTTCATTTCAATTAGCCATACTAATTGAAATAGTATGGATGTAGTCAGTGGTGGAATTCAGCCGGTTCGCACCACTTTGGCAGAAATCTAGCTAATTTTTTGTTGCCCAGGCCCAGTATGAACTTCCAGAAGCAGCATCCACACAGAAAACCGGCTGTTCACATATTTGAATTCCACCACTAGATGCAGTCAACACATAATTAATTATCTCAGACTGCATTTTTAAGATAATAAAAAAGAAAAGTTTCTAAAAGATTATGTAAAAAATGAAATATTGCATACCTTTTTGCTATATTAAAATTACTTTGGAATGAAGTAATATATTAAGAAAGAAACTCAGAAAACTGAGTTTATCCTCTGGTTGAGCAGACGGTATATTAAACACACTGAGACACTGATTAATGTTAATTTCCCTAATTCTCCAAGGGTGGGAAATGACAAAAGTAATGAGGCCCATGTCATTGACAACATAATAACATAACAACAACAATAACGATAATGTCTGAATATCTGGTTGGGTTGAAACTTAACATTAAGAAAACCAAGATCATGGCATCCGGCCCGCTCAATTCCTGGCAAATAGATGGGGAAGAAATGGAGGTAGTGACAGATTTTATTTTCCTGGGCTCCAAGATCACTGCAGATGGGGACTGTAGCCAAGAAATTAAAAGACGCTTGCTCCTGGGGAGGAAGGCCATGGCAAATCTAGACAGCACACTAAAAAGCAGAGACATCACCCTGTCAACAAAAGTGCTTATAGTCAAGGCTATGGTCTTCCCAGTTGCAATGTATGGCAGTGAAAGCTGGACCATAAAAAAGGCTGAGCGCCAAAGAATTGAAGCCTTTGAACTGTGGTGCTGGAGAAGACTCCTGCGAGTCCCTTGGACTGCAAGGCGATCAAACCGGTCAGTAATAGAGGAGATCAACCCTGACTGCTCTTTAGAAGGCCAGATCCTGAAGCTAAAACTCAAATACTTTGGCCACCTAATGAGAAGGAAGGACTCACTGGAGAAGAGCCTAATGCTGGGAAAGATTGAGGGCAAGAGAAGAAGGGGACGACAGAGAATGAGGTGGCTGGATGGAGTCACTGAAGCAGTAGGCGTGAGCTTAAATGGACTCCAGAAGATGGTAGAGGACAGGAAGGCCTGGAGGAACGTTGTCCATAGGGTTGCGATGGGTGGGACACGACTTCGCAGCTAACAACAACAACTGAATATCTGGCTGTGTGACAAACCTCAATAATAATAAAAGCTCCAAAGGGAAATGGTGTTAAGTATCTGCAGTTTTTCACTCCCAACAATGTATATAGAAGGTAGCTAGCTCAAAAATCATTTATCTGTTCCTTTAATTCTGTTTCTTTATCCAATTATTGACCCTTTTTTGCCTGTTATACATATGCAGTTCTCTTAAAACTGAATAAATCAGTTGCAAATTTTTAAAGTATAATCTGCTTGTTTTATGCTCCAAACATAGTGGAATAAATATAGATAGCAGAAAATTCAGTATCATTAAAATAAAATATTAATTAGAAGCAATCAGATGTATATAAAATTTGTGGTTTTAACCCTTCCTTAAAAATGGGGTTATGTAGGCTCAATAACACATTTATACAGTATCCAAATACATATATTCCCAGCATATTTCCCTGTTATTTATTCTACATTTATAGATTGGCTAAGGAAGTGGGTTTACTTTTCAAAATTTCATTGTTGCAGCAAATGAGAGAATTGATGTGGTATATTTAATCTGACAGATTCTCAGAAGCTAGAAAACAGATCCAGCTTTCACTGAAGGAAATGACAAGATTTCCACTGACATTTCTGAAAGGAAAATTAGTGTTTTACTAAGCAGATAATATCTGAAATAAATATAAATGATAGACTGGTATCCTAATCAGGCCATAAATACAGGAAGCAAAATATATTTAAAGCATCAAGCGATGGAAGGGAGATTAAATTAATATAAAATGTTAATCATTTAGCTGCAAGCAAAAACAAAACCATTTTGACCTGGTATATATGAGGTTCAAGAGTTCTGGTACATGACCTGCCGTGCCCCACCCCCATCACTGCAAAATTTGCATCTGAATTCAGTTTTTGATGCAATAGAAGGAGAAAATAAAGATAATCTTATTAACTGTATTTAGTTCAGTTCTCCCTTTCCACATTTTTTTCAAAAAGAAGTGAGTGCTGCCCACTTTTGAACTACATCCCCAACATGCCTTTTACAACCAACATTACAGCACTCTTGCCCCCATAAAAGGCTGCCCAGACTTCCTCAATAACATCAATTACAGCAAAATATTTGTAGAAAGTATTGTAAGTTTAGGATACTACTATAGAGAAGAATTTCTTCGCCAGGTATCTGCTCAATTTCTCAAGAGAAGGGCACTGCTTTTGAGGAGTCTTCGGTGCTCTGTGAGCTAGGTTCTTTTCTTGCAGACATTTCATCACCAAATTAGATAACAACATTGGTGCAACCTGATGATCAACCCATAATCATCATTCAGCATGATCATTCAACACTGAGCTAAAAATATTCTCTTATATTGGTATGAGCACTTCACTTACCCATAGTAAAAAACAAGAAGCCACTTGCCAAATTACTTTCTTTTTTTTCTTTTTCTTTTTATAAAGGATGTTATTGAATTTTATAGAGTTAGGGATAAAATAGGATCAGGTTAGGGTTTAGGGTAGGGTTGGGATCAGGATTGGGGTTGGGGTTGGGACAGGGTTGAGATCAACATTGGGGTTATCCCCCAATAACACTTTCATTTTTTAGCAAACAGGCTATTGTCCGGGTACATATGTTCAATTAACAATAGTTAATATAATGATAGATAACTGTAGAGAATGTAATAAACAATAATTTAATTTAATTTAATTAGATTTATATACCGCCCTTTCCCGAAGGACTCAGGGCGGTTTACAGGGCATTTTAAAATCACACCAATACAAAATACAAAAGTTAAAAAACAATTAAAAAGATTAAATTATCCCTGAAAATAAAAACCCCAGTTAAAAATTCTCAGCCTGGGCCAGAGAGCTCAAAGAGCCAAGTCTTCAGGTCCCGGCGGAATGAACGCAGGTCAGGGGCAATCCTGAGCTCCACAGGCAGCTGGTTCCAGAGGGCAGGCGCACCCACAGAGAAGACCCTCCCTCTGCGAGCACACTGGACGAAGGGAACTTGATGCTGGCAGCAGGTGTTCCCTCAAATATCCCGGACCCAAGCCATTCAGGGCTTTATAGGTCATCACCAGCACCTTGAATCTCACCTGGAGGGCAACCAGAAGCCAATGCAGCTCGTGGAGTAGAGGTGTTACATGGGAGTATCAGGAATCCCTCATCACAACTTGCGCGGCCGCATTCTGCACCAGTTGAAGCCTCCGAGCGGTCCTCAAGGGCAGCCCCATGTACAGAGCGTTGCAGTAGTCTAAACGGGAGGTCACGAGCGCATGAGTGACTGTGCATAAGGCATCTCGGTCCAGATAGGGTCGCAACTGGCGCACCAGGCGAACCTGGGCAAAAGCCCCCCTGGTCACGGCTCCTATATGATCTTCAAAATTGAGCCGTGAGTCCAGGAGGACGCCCAGGTTTTGAGCCCTATCAACGGGGGGTAACAAAAACAGTATCAGTTACTTTCTGAGAATGAACAAGAAGGTGTCATTTTATACATTTTTTATGTAGGAGTAAAATAGGTAAAATGGACAGATTTCCTAGCTAGTCCCTCGGGCGGGTTGCCTAGTTAGTTCCTCTAACAGTGCTATAGCTAGTGCATCTGTGCTTCTCCGGCTGTCCCTTATTGTTTCTGTTATTACTGCTGCATAATATTTCTGGAAAGTGGGCACCAGCCATCTTTTCAGTTCAGTATTGTGCCATGGCCTAGATATTACTCACCTACCCCAACAGTCTTGGAGATTGCCAGTCTTGCCTCAAAATAGCAATATCTCACCAGATATCAGTGTTCTCATCCCCAAATCCCATGTAATTCTCACATAACACTGAAACCCCATGAGCATAAGCATACCGAAATTGTCTTTTTGTTGATCCTGATGTAAAAGCTGCTGAATCGTCTTTGCCATTAACATATCTCCCTCCTTGCATCTCCATTTCACAAAAAAATGTATATCCCAAAATGTTTTCCAAAAGACTGTTGTTGGACTTGAAAACATTTCGCTTCTCATTCAAGAATTTTCAGCAGTTCTAACTGAATGATAAGAAATTCAGTTAGAACTGATGAAGCTTCTTGGATGAGAAGCAGAATGTTTCCAAGGGGGGAAAAATCAAGAAAATCCAGTTGTCTTTTAGAAAAGCACCTTTAGTGCAACCATGACCTGAAGGATTGAGAATCTCTGTAGACAACAATTTGTATGTTTTTGCTTAAAATGTCTTCTCCTCTGAAGATCCTTCCTCTCCATAAAAATGGACTGAAATCAATGTTTTCACATGCTATGTATGTTATTTGCAGCCAGTAATCTACTTGTTACACGTTTGTGCCAATTTAATTTTCTTTGCACTTTTTCTGTATGGTTATTTCTAGGGCCTGGATAATTGTAGCAAAGTGAACCTGAGATGATGAAAAATTGTTTATATTGAGGATGCAGTCTAGTCATACAACATGAAATCTAAGTGTACTTTTGAGCCATAAATGAATCACTTGTTACTGGGAATAAGACACCTTCTAGTCTAAGAACCAGGAACAATCCTTTTACTTTATCATTGTTTATTATTATTTTGTTTATTATTTCTTATTCAGCTCATTGTTGACATGTGGAATGGATGAAGAACTGCCTTCTGCTTCAATGAAATCCAGTGAAAAACTTAACATAGATATCAGTGTCCACAGCATACTGCTATTTACCTCAGGCTTTCCAATGAATATGTGAGTTCGTCCTAGGTATAATTGTGCTAGTAATAATGTTCACGGATACTCAGGAAAGTGTGTGTACTTCATACAGTTTCATACAGTTACAGAAGTGTATCATATTGCAGACAGTTGGAAGGGACCTTGCAAATCTTCTAGTACAACCCCCTGCTCAAGCAGGAGATCCTATACCATTCCAGACAAGTGGTGTCCAGTCTTTTCTTAAAAGCCTCCCACAACTTCTGAAGGCAAGCTGTTACACTGGTTAATTGTTTTCACTGTTAGGAAATTTTCCCTTAGTTCTAGGATGCTTCTCTCCTTGATTAGTTTCCATCCATTACTTCTTGTCTTGCCTTCAGGTGCTTTGGAAAATAGGTTGACCCCCTCATCTTTGTAGCAGCTTCTCAAATATTTAAACACTGCTGTCATGTCACTCCAGGTCTTATTTTCACTAGGCTAGACAAACCCAATTCCTGCAACTGTTCTTCATATGTTTTAGCTTCCAGCCTCTAATCATCTTTGTTGCTGTTTTCTGCATTCTTTCCAGAGTCTCAACAACTTTTTTATAACATGGGAGCCAAAATTGGATGCAGTATTCTAAGTGTGGTCTTACTAAAGTTTTATAAGATCACTTCATGTGATCTTGATTCTATCCCTCTGTTAACCTAGGATTGCATTGGCTTTTTTGGCTGCTGCTGCACACTATTGGATCATATTTAAGTGATTGTCCACTAGGACTGCAAGATCCCTCTCACAGTTAGTGCTAGGTTTGAGACAGGTTTCACCTAATCTGTACCTGTACATTTGGGTTTTCTTACCTAAGTGTAAAACCTTACTTTTCTCGTGTTGAATTTCATTTTGTTAGAACCAAGGGTTCGTGTCTGTTGAGATCTATCTAGACCTTGACCCTGTCTTCTAAGTTGTTGGCTATTCCTGCCAGCTTAGTGTCATGTAATTTTGACAAGTTCCCCTTCTATTCCCTCATCTAAATCATTTATGAAGATGTTGAGGAATACTGGGCCTAAAACAGAACCTTTGGGTATCCCACTGCTTACTTTCCTCCATGTAGATGTAGTTCCATTGAGGACTACATGTTGAGTATGGTTTGGCAGCCAGTTACAAATCCATTTGGTGGTGATGCTGTCTATCCCTCATGTTTCTAGTTTACCAAGAAGTGGTCTACCTTGTCAAATGCCTTGCTGAAGTCTAAATATACTATGTCCATAGCATTTCACTGGTCTACTAATTTAGTCACTTTGTCAAAGAATAAAATAAGATTGGTTTGGCTTGATCTGTTTTTGATAAACCCATGTTGGCTTCTGATTATAACTTGTTTGCTTCATTACTACTGTGTCTAAATTATCGTGATAAAATAATTGCCCAAGAAAAGCTCTAAGTACATTACTAGTCATTAATAAATAAATAATAAATAAAATAAATAAATAAACCTTTATTGTCAAAGTACAACATGTGTACATTGAGATTAGCTGAGCCTCCCCCTGTGCTCTCTCCCCCCAACACACAGTGACAACAAACCCTCCATCCCACCACAGTATGGGAAGTCTTAGCAGGTTGTAGTACTTACCTAACTTTGATATATATTGGGGAAAAAACTAAGTAATGTCATACCCATCTAATAATTAAACAGACAACCACTAAGAAATCTCCTTCTCTAAATCTAGGTATTTTTTCCCTTAAAAAAAACTCTGAGAAGGCAAATTATTCCCATACATTGCAAAGAAAATTAAATGAGAATATCCACACATTCACAGAACTGAATTTAACTTGATGGAGTCTTTGGTTTGAATTGGGAGAAATTGCAAATATAAAATTCAGATAAATGCATAAAAATGTCATTATTCATGAAAAAAGTAAAGAAAATTAGAACAAACACCCAGATACTTATGTTACAGTAACTTACTTCCTTTAAATAGGCAAGGATTTTTCTTTCCTACCAAATAGCTTATAGCAAAAACTATTTGCTAAATTTGAAAGATATGAATTGTTCATTGTGAATAACTGGCTCTTTCTTCTCTTTGGAGCTTTTGTTAATACAAATAATATGAATATTATCAGCATCTATATTTAAAGACTGAACATAGAAGAGCAAACCAATGAGGAATGTAAAAATGTCCTTTGGGTACAATAATGGAAAATAAAATATAGTGCAAATTGTTATCTCCAGTAGGGCATTTAAACTGTAATTCTAGCAACTTATTACAGATTTGCGATAGAACATAAGATAATAGATTTCATCTGCTTATTTTTTAAATTCACTGCATATTTATAATTAGGGCTGTTGTTAATTTAATCTCAGTGCTGTTTTTCAGTTATCAAGATTTTCATATTGAATATTACTGAAGAAAATTAAAATAGTTTTAAAAACTGACAGCTAATGCTAGGAAAAAATAGAAGTTTTCATGTGATAAACGAGGACTGATATGTTAAACATCCAAAATTCAAAGTTGTTCGTATATATTAAAAATTGTATAAAGTCAAACTACCTTCAAGTTGATCTTGATTCCTTATTACCTATGTAGATATTTTCTTGGCTTGGTGCCATTGTCTTCTTCTGAGATATTTATTTGACTTCTCAATAGCCTTTAGCAACAATCTTCCAAAATTGTGTTCCTTCCAAACACTGATGCTTATCTTTCTAGAACAGTTAAGTTTGGCCAGAGGCTGCCATTTGTCTAAAGCAAAAATATCTTGAGTTCCCCAAAGGATCTCCAAACAGAAACTTAAACTCTTTTTGGGTGAGTTACTTTCAGTCTAGAAAGGAATGTCAGATCAATATGTATACAGCAATCTCATTAGGAGGATACATAGATACCTTATATGTGTATATATAAAACCTTAAGAATTTTTCAAACTGCTCTTCTCTTAATTTTGGGTATCACCATTACTATTTTATTAAATAAAAATAGAACACAGTGAGACTTGTCTTCCTCTTTCCTTCTGATGTATGCCATGACTTTTGGGCAAAAGGAAATGTAAGCTGTTAGGAAATCTTCAAGTGTTTCATATTAATACACAGGATATTTCTCACAAGGAATATTTTAAGGACACGAGCGTGATATTTACATTGGTAGAATGAATTGAAATGAGGCCAGATCCAGAACTAGTATCCTTCCTCCTTCTGAATTCAAACTTCTGTAACTCTGGAAAATGTGTGATAATAGATCTGATAGTCTCTCAAGTGCTATAATTAGCTGCAATTATTACAATAGCGCATAAGGAAGAGATGAAGAAAAAATGGGCAGTGAAATTAGTGCTCTGCAGAAGTCATGCCTGCAGCCCCTCTCTATTAATCTGTTTGGCAGTCCTGTCCCTAATGAAGGCTATGTTAATTACACATTTGAGCACCTGTCATCTTGACATTTCTTAGAAGTTGCAATGAGTTGAATGATGGACAGCAAAAGATTAGGGTTCATTCATATAACTAGGACAGGCATGCTGTGTTTCAACAAATGACTTCTAGTAGCTATCCATCCACACTTCCTACCATCAGAAATTTGGCAAAAGGCTGCTGGGGGGAAAAAGACATTTGGTTGCGGTCTTCCAGCTTTTTGAATCCCTCCCTCAAAGAAGTTCATTTTTTGCCCCATATGACATTAGCAATAATACTAGACAGCATCAGTTGGAATCAGCTGACCCACAACCACAAAAAATACATAGCGGCATATTCCAGTGGCGCTATAAATGAGATAGGCATGCCAATTCATACATTATTTTGAACAACATGACTTTCAGAAGCTTTGAGTGGCTCCTAATTCTGTTTGAATGCCTCACCATGTAATTGCCTTCAATTAAAGTAGAATTCAAGTGGGAATTTTAGTAATCTCATTGCGAAGAACTTGAAAACATGAGGTACTTGAATGTCTCCAGACTGTGCAATTAAAATACCTTCTGAACTAGTGCTCAGGGCAAAAGATCAAACATTTATGATACCCCAACATGCAAGAAATTGTCTTGGCTTCAATGACAATTATATTCAGATCCATTCAGATGTGCCGGTTATTGACAACAATGTACACAATCACACACATACCGAACCCTGCCAGTACTGGCTACAAATCTGTGACAAAGGAAGCAATAAATTATACATTATTAACATCTCTTTCCAAGTGTTTATGGTAGAAGTACATATATTTATATATTTATATACACCTTACAGCTTCATTTAATGTTAAATGCAATAGAAGCATTACGATGTCATTGAATGCCATTTCCTTTCTGTATGATTGATAGTTAAAGCCATCAGCTTATGTAGATTTAGATTATTTGTCTTGTTTATGGTACAGCCCCCGGCCCAATATATAAATACACATGATATGTGTTAGAAGTTACCTTTGGATGAATAAAACAGAATTTTGTTGTAATGGTATATGGAGAGAGAGTTAGCAGAAGCTGAACATAACTGAAGAAGATTCTTGGATGAGAAACAAAACATGTTCAAGGGAAAATGAAATCCAGTTGCCTTTTGAAGAAGTACCTTTGAGACAACCATGACCTGGATGACCGAGAATTTCCATAGACATTGAACCGGCACTATAATTTTTTTCCATATAATATGCTAGGACTGAGGACACATGCATTATGTCACATATAAGGAAAACAACAGGATAGTAATTTCTTCATTTTTCTTCCTTTTATTCAGATAATTTTTCTTAGATTATTATGTGTGCATTTTTTTTTATTAAAAAGTTTTACAATACTTTTTTTTTAAAAAAAAAATTATTTCCAGTACTACTCACCCATATCCTGTGTTCCTGGATGGTTGGTTGAATGGATGGATGGATGTTATTTCAGCATTGTGAGACTTAATCTAAATTTCTCCGGATTTATACACTTTTTTTTCTCCCAATTCTTCCTTGGGTATCTCAATGAGGAAAAGATATGTTTTAGATTAACAGCTATTTTCAATTGAATGCTAAACAGATTTAAAGGTTATGTATTATTAGTGAAGCCAATCCAGGTTCATGAACTATAAATATGACACATTTCCAGTATCTGCTGTTAAATCCAGCCACAGTTTGCATAACTTCAGATGACATAATGAGCTGTGGTTACTCAGAAATGATGCAACCAGCCCATGGGCCGGCAGTTTGACGCCCCTGCCCTATAGCGTCATCTTGAGGAAAGAAATTGAAACAGTTTATGTCCAGGATGTGAGGGGTCTGTACTGTAGATATTTTCACAGTCTCTTTCTGGCTCGTGCAGTATATAGGTCTTCAATGGAAGGCAGGTTGGTTGCACTCATTTTTACTGAAGTCCTAACTATCCGTTGAAGTTTGTGTCTATCTATTTTGGTTGCTGTGCCAAACCAGACAGTTATAAAGGTGCAAAAACAGACTCAATAATTCCTGTGTAGAACTGTATTAGCAGCTACTTGGGCAGTCTGACCTTTCTGAGTTTAAATCTGAATTTCTGAGTTTAAATCAGATTTAAAGCACATTTTTGAAGAAGAAATAAATTAATATGAATGAGTAAAGCTTGCCAGAATTCAATAGCCTGGGAAACATAAAATCACATGTAAAGTATTATGCTTTAATTATTTAGATTTGCATTTATAATTCCTTTTTAGCATAGAATGACTAATCTTGCATGAAGCTAAACTAAGTTATACAACCAAGGTACTGTACAACTATTTTTATGCTCTATTTAGTTATTAAATTAGATGCTTTTATCTGCATATGTTTGGATAAATTAACACATAAATGGTTTACAGCACTCTTAAATACAGAAAGCCCTACATTTTAACTGTATTATATGTTCTTTCATAACATCTAATTTACTGTAACAACAGTTTTCACTAACTGTCTTTGAAGAAAGTCAAAGGAAATATATTAAACTGAATGAGAGCTGTGAAAATACCTTCCCTGTCAGAAATTTTGAAATCAGCGGAGGTTAGTATATGGTTAACCTAAATTGGCTTCTAGTTAGAAACACAGCTATAGTAACAAAATTTCACTAACTAATTTAGTATTAGTGGGATAAACTGGGATAAAGAGAAATTGCATGCCTTCTTAATTTTATATAATATAGTGGGTGAGTGTTGACTGTGAAAAACTAATATAAAAATTAACAAATCAGCTTGTTTATAACATTTATTTATACTTTTATATTTGATAGCACTGAACTGCTAAGTCTTCTTATGTATATTTTGTTGTTGGGAAAATATGTTAATTTAATGTTAAAAATATTTACTTCAGAAGGCAACTAGCTATAGTATGTGGTCGATCAAAACTTGAAATGACATCATAATGAAATTAATAAAATAAAACTAATGCAAGTTTTATTAACTGGTCAATTTATTATTTGTTCAAATTAAATAAAGCTATATGTGCAAAAATGTAGAAATCCTGTAGTGCTAAGTAAGTTAGCTGAATGAAAAGCTGCTGTTTTACAGAATTCTGCTTTCTGTTATTAGAGGCAACATACAAACATGGCTCCAAGTAACAGACATTATTACATAGAAGAGATAGGTAGAAGCTTGGTATGATGCAACCATGAACATAAATTGGCAGTCTGAAGTCATGATGAAAATTCCTTAATCTCATAATTCATGATCAAATTCAACCATATTTTTAACTGTTTTAGACCAAGCCAAATCCCAAAATGCCAGGGAATTCCTGACAAATCAGCCATAGAGTGGTTCACATAGAGTGAAATTCTGTACAGGTAGTCCTGGACTTACAACCACAACTGATAGCAAATTTTCCATTGCTAAAGGATGGAAGTTACTAAGCTGCCCCATTTTATGAGCTTTCCTGCCACAGTTGTTAACATGGCTGTTAGCTAAATCAAAGTCAATTTTCCATTGACTTTGTTGTCAGAAGATTGCAGGAGGTGATCACATGACCCTAGGATACTGCAGCCATAAATATCTGCCAGTTGCCAAGTGTCCAAACTTGATCATGTGACCATGGGGATGTTGCAACTGTTATAAGTGTAAAAAAAAGTCCTAAGTCACTTTTTTCAGTGCCATTGAAACTTCAACAGTCTCTAAATGAATGATTGTAAGTCGAAGACTAACTATATACATACCATTTAAAGGATCTAACCAAAAGTCAAGGAAGGAAATAAACAGCACTGAGTACATCCTTTCCTGCACTCCGCACCTAGATAAGCAGGAAAAAGCACACCAAGGATGGCCAAGACTGGCAAGGTGAGCTACCATATATGAGGAACCACCAAACTTCTCTGTCCAATGCACTGGTAATGTTACATAGCCTGGTAACAAAATGAAGCTACAAGAAAACAACTACGATTATAAAATACTAAGACCCCCAACAGGCATAGGTCAGCTCACAAAAGATTACTCTGTTTAGCAATACAATAAGGGGGAGATGTTTGACATGGCAAGAGACGGCCAGGACAGTAGGGGCCATCAATTCTGAGTACTTCAGACAAAATTTGGTTGTGTGTGGAGTTGTAAGACATAAAATCATTGTATAACGCAGCACATGTCTGTGAACACATTTTAATTTTCTTACTATAATGGGGGAAATCCACAGTTGCAATTATTACATAATTCATTTTCACCAGCTAAATAAGGACCTTACTGGTCCTTGAAGAGGAAATATTGGGAGATTTCTCCTCAAACTTACTACTGAAACAACTGAAAATCTAGAGAACTTTTTGAATAGAAAGTCACCAAAAATCTTCATGGTTGAATAAAGAGGTATTTAAGGTTTTATACAGCTTTTTCCTTGAGAAAACAGGTTTATAACATTTTCTGTAACCAAGACCTATCAAAATAAACTGAATTTTCAGCTTTAAGATTTCCCTTAACATATCACACTCCACACTCTGAAATAGGCCAAGCTGTGTAAACCCACAAAGATATCTAAATTGTGCATTAAGTATAAGAGGAAGAAATACCATTATAAAAACTTGTTCTCTTTTAGTATTTTCAGTGAAATATTTCTGTAATCTGGGAATATATTTAATAAAAACTCTTGTTTTGACACTTATTACTTTGCTTGGGTAAAATGTGATTGTTTTTGACAAGATATTAATTCAGTCTTGAACTGAACACACTTAAAACTGTAGAGATGATAGTATTTTTTAGGAGAAGGCCTCCTACTACATCTTACAATACTAGCAACACAGTATCAACAGTAGAGATCTTCAAGTTTCCACATTCTATAATATTTCACACCTAACTCAAAAATTTCATCAAAAAAGCACAACAAAGAATGTCCTTTCTACGCCAACTCAGAAACCTCAGACTGCTGATACAGTTCTACAAAGGAAATATTTGAACCTCTATAACTGTCAAACACAGACTTCAAAGGATAGTTATGACTGCGGTAAAAATAATAGCATCTAGCCTGCCTTCCATTGAGGACCCATGTACTAGATGAACCAAAAAGAGGGCTGTGAAGATATACAGACGCCTCATATCTTGGACATAAACTTTTCAACTTCTTTCCTCAAGCCGATGCTACAGGACATTGCACGCCAAAACAACCAGACACAAAGACAGTTCCCCCCCCACCATTATTCTGCTAAACAACTAATTCCCACAACACTGTCTATGCCCTGGGATGTCAAACCACCTAGTAGGGTTGTATTACTATTATCCTTCTCATCTTTCCTATTACCTATTTCCATAACTTCTTATGATTATAACTTTGTTGTTTGTATATTATGATTTGTGTTGAAGCAAAACATCTTCAAAGAAAAATAAAGTCCACTTGTCTTTCAAAAAACCATCTTTGCGACAATGTGGCACAATGTTTAGTAAAGTTCTCTGAACTGAAATGTCATGGTTCCGATAGATGAGACCAGTAGAAATAAGAACTCCGAGGCAATTGCTTTCCTCAAAGAACACTTTTAATGGCTACATAGTATAGGCACGCACAAAGGTGAAACCAAGTCTGAAGTTCCCACCCCCTGGCTACAAAGTTTCAAGTTGAACTTCCTATCCCTGCAATGTGTCATAAATTACAATTCCCAATTAACTCCTTTGGTGGGCAGAAGCTTCCATTAGAGTGTCCGCCAAAAGTTAGATAGAATGACCTTGGTTCCCACAGAATAATTCTTGTTGTGTCTAAGATAAGAGAATACCTCTCCCCCATCACTGGCAACCAGGAGCAAAGTGAAGATGGCTATGGCCAGATCTATGCGATGGCTGACACAAAAAACATTTTTTTTACATTGTAGTTAGAAATAAACTATATGTAGTGGTGGGACAGTACATTCTGAAAAATAAAAAGTAAGTTATGTTGCTATGAATTATATAAAAGCTACTAATACTGTGGTAATAGTTTAGTTACAATTGAATATAAACATAGAATCTTCTCTCTTGATAATTGTCAATTGTAACTTAAGAGTAGAGAAGAAGATAATTAGAGAAAGAAGCAAGAAAACTTTTCATTTGAAACATTCATTTCTGTTTCTAACAATTACCTTAACAACCTCAAATGGATTTAAATAAGAGGTATTTGTTGAGATTATTTAAAATCACCCTGTAAGGGCATATCTCAAAGCATTTTTTTTGTAAAAGTTTTATTGGTTTTTTACAATAACAACCTTAGTGCCTAATGTACAGTGTGTTGTCTTGGTTCATAAATTTTTTAGAAAAGAATGTACAATTAATAATAGTTAATAAACAATAATAATTAATTTTTTATATTTCCATAATTAGTATGTCAATTAATATTTTCTTGATCTTCTCTTCACCCAGTAGTATTCTCCTTCTACAACATTAAACAGATATAATTTCTAATATTTGATGTTTTCCATATTTACATGATTAAATAAAAACATTTTCTTCTATATTTATACCAATAATAGCGTCCATATATAGCATTTTTTCTTATCAGCTTATGTTATTTTTGTAAGAGTAATCTTATTGATTCACCATATATCTTATTTTCATAAATCTTGTTTAAGCTCAATTTCTCCATAATATTCAAACAATTCTTGTCAATCATATTTTTTCCAGTATTTATCATCTAAATATCCAAATTTTCCATTTAAATATATCATTCCACTGTTTTCATATTTCATATATTATAGATACTATACTACTTATCTATCATAACATCTATCCATAACATCTTTCTAGTCAATTTATATTTCACTTCTATTAGTAAAAATTAGTTAAATCACTATATATCCTTTTTTCAGAGTTCTTATTAAGCCCAATTTCCCCTCAATATTTCAATCATTCCTTAATCCTAAATATTTTCAAACTTAATTTGTCTTTAAAATTCAAACTTCTCCTTCACTTACAACATCCTAATATTTTTACATTTTGTATCTTTTCAAAAAACTCTATATTACTTATATCTCTTATCCCACTTATTCTAAAGTCCCTTTATTGCCAAAGTTATTTGTTTATTTAGCCATATTCAAACAATATTATTCATATAATATTCCATCTGGTAGGGCAAATCCAGTCTCTTCAGCTCGTCTCTAATCTTCTTCCTTTGCCAAATTGTTTTCCAAATTAATATTTTCAGCTTGTCCAGTTCTTGTATTTTTGTAGTTATTGTTAGGAGCAGACTCAGTAGAGGATACATGGTAGATGAGATGTATGCTTTTTGTCTCCCATGAGGAACAGGTGGCAATAGTGAACAATGTTTGTAGTAAAGTGATGGATAACTGTGAACAAACGCCACCAACTCAGGAACAATCATAGCTCTAGATATAGATATGTAAATATATTTCTTATCACATTAACTACCGGTAAAGAGCTGTGGGTCTCTCCTTAACAGCAATAATGAAGGCTTGGTGATAATAAAGAGATATAAATAACTCTTGATAAGTATTATTCCCATTTTTATATGAAATAATTTATTTCAAATTATTTCAAATATCCCATTTTTATCAGCTTTCAGAAAAGGAAGAGAACTAAAAAATCATTTCATTCATACTAAGAATAAAAATGCCTCTTGAGGGACTTCTGGTTTGTGCTCGTAGCGCATGGCCATGTGAGACCGGACCTCCACTGCCCACGGCTAATTTTGCCCTGCCAGGGGTACCCTAGATAGGTCCGAAGTCACCCCATAGAGGTGACTGCAAAGGAGAGGTGCCCCGTTGATAATGAAGTGACAGCAATCGCTTTGTCCGAACCACATGCCAGCATCTAGCCCAAGCTACTGCAGCCAAAGTCCAAGAGCATTACCAAGAACAACGGTGAACAGCGTGCTTGGAACTGGTGAGAGTATTTGATCTTCTCTCCCTTATTTTACAACTAGTCCCTGGGAAAGATCCCCAAAGCAAACAACCTCCGAAGGGGAGGGGAGGGGACTAATTCCCATTCCCCCATAGACGGAAGTGGCAAATTAACCTTTAAGGAGGAAATAACCTTATTAAAATTAATCTGATCACACTTAGAAACTGAAACAAACTGTTAAGATTATATTCTAAAGGATTTTGATTGAATTACATAAAAAATAAGAACTTTTTGTCTGAAAGAACTGGAAAATAAATATTTGCTGACAACTAGTGCACAATGAGAATATACCACATTAAAGACAATGCCCAGAAACAAAGAAAAAAATTCTGTTCCCATGAACTCTAACAACCTTTAAGAAGATAGTTGCTAAGGAACAGAGAAGAGATTGCATACTGGGCTGGCTATAAGATTGGAAAGTGTTTGAAGGAAAGAAATACTTTGATTGTGGTTTAAATTTATGAACGGTTTAAAAACTTTGATCTATGACAAATTATTGAGAAGGAAGTTACAGGAAGGATTTAAGATGGCTAAATATATTGAATTGATAATTGACTCCTGAAACAAAGAATTGTTATAAAACGTTGATTTTACTGAAACCTTGACAACTGAAAATTACAGTGGATTACAAAAATTATATAGAAAAACAAGAACTATACAAAATTGGACTATGGATTTTGAATTTTGGTTAGCTTGACAAAGCTAATTACAGAGACTATGGCATTTATGATGGACTACTCAAAAGGGGGAGACAACCTGGATATGACATACTCATCAAAAAATGATAGAAAACCACACTTAATAGCAACTCCTGAAAGATTTAGCCTGAAAGATCAAAGACCTTTAGAAACACTGCAAGACAAGACAAATACTTTCCAAGACGAAATTTATGCATTGCTACGACAGATACACATTACAACAGACCTAAACCACGAGGAGATTAAACATAACTTTGAAACTATACATGAATATACTTCTAACTTAAATCTACAATCAAAAAACATCCAAAGGATGATAGTAAAGAATGAACAAACAATGCAGACAACAGAATGTGAAGTAGAAAAAAAATGGCTTAACTAGTGAAGTTACAAATGAAGGGAATTATAACTTAATACAAACAAGAAAAAACTTACAAGACTTGGATACAACAATAAATATGGAAAAGATACCTTATGCATTAGAACATCAAAATAAACCTGATCGCCTTGCAGTCCAAGGGACTCGCAGGAGTCTTCTCCAACACCATATTTCAAAGGCTTCAATTATTTGGTGCTCAGCCTTTCTTATGGTCCAACTTTCATAGCCATACTTTGCAACCCAAATTTTGCACTCTCCTTCTTCACCCGCAACAATAGGCTCTTTAGTTCTTCTTCACTTTCTGCCATTAGAGTGGTATCGTCTGCATGATGTGCTCTGCATATAAGTTAAATAGGCAGAGCGACAGTATACAGCCTTGCCGGACTCTTTTCCCAATTTTGAACCAATCAGTGGTTCCGTGTCATATAGGTTTCTCAAGAGACAAATAAGATGGTCTGGTACTCCCATCTCTTTAAGAATTTGCCACAGTTTGTTGTGATCCACACAATCAAAGGCTTTAGCATAGTCAATGAAGCAGAAGTAGATGTATTTCTGGAACTCTCTAGCTTTCTCCATGATCCAGCGTATGTTGGCAATTTGATCTCTAGTTCCTCTGCCTCTTCTAAATCCTGCCTGTACTTCTGGTAGTTCTCGATCCACATACTGCTGGAGTCTAGCTTGTAGGATTTTAAGCATAACTTTACTAGTTCTTCATGCACTCTGTCTATCAGATCTAATTCCTTAAATCTATTTGTCATTTCTACTGTATATTCAAAATGGATATGATTTAATTCATACCTGAGTGACCTAGTGGTTTTCCCTACTTTCTTCAGTTTAAGCCTAAACTTTGCAACGAGAAGCTCATGGTCTGAGCCACAATCAGCTCCTGGTCTTGTTTTTACTGACTTTATAGAGCTTCTCCATCTTTGGCTGCAGAGCACGTAGTCAATCTGATTTCTGTGTTGACCGTCTGGTGATGTCCATGTGTAGAGCCGTCTCTTGGGTTGTTGGAAAAGAGTGTTTGCTATGACCGTCATATTCTCTTGACAAAATTCTATCAGCCTGTGCTCTGCTTCATTTTGTACTCCTAGGCCAAACTTGCCTGTTATTCCGGTTATCTTTTGGCTTCCTACTTTAGCATTCCAATCCCCCATGATGATAAGGACAACATTTTTTGGTGTTACTTCTATAAGGTGCTGTAGGGCTTCATAGAACTGGACAATTTCATCCTCTTCAGCGCTGGTGGTTGGGGCATAGACTTGGACTACTGTGATATTGAATGGTTTGCCTTGGATTCGAACTGAGATCATTCTGTCATTTTGGGGATTGTATCCCAGTATTGCTTTTCCTACTCTGATGGTCATCTGAATTAAATTCACCCATTCCTGTCCATTTTAGTTCGCTGATACCTAAGATGTCGATGTTCAGTCTTGTCATCTCTTGTTTGACCACGTCCAGATTTCCTTGATTCACGGATCTTACATTCCAGGTTCCTATGGAGAAAAAATCTTTACAGCACCACCAGATACACCCACAGCTGAGCGTCCTTTCGGCTTTAGCCCAGTCGCTTCATTCTTTCTGGTGCTACTAGTACTAGCCCTCTGCTCTTCCCCAGTAGCATATTGGACACCTTCCAACCTGAGGGGCTCATCTTCCAGCATCATATTGTTTTGCCTTTTGGTACTGTCCATAGGGTTTTCATGGCAAAGATACTGGAGTGGGTTGCCATTTCCTTCTCTAGTGGATCACGTTTTGTCAGAACTCTCTACTATGACCTGTCCGTCTTGGGTGGCCCTGCACGGCATAGCTCATAGTTTCATTGAATTACACAAGCCCCTTCACCACGACAAGGCAGTAATCCATGAAGGGGTAAGAAGCATACTGGCAACTAATCCAGCTCCTGCCCCAACCCCCAAGCTATTTCATCTGATAAAGAATTTTGGAACTCGAGAGCTTTCAACTATTTCATAAAACTTCAAGTGATGTAATAAAGATATTACCTATGTGTATTTTGGAGTGTTTGTTTCTCATGTTCAACACAGCTAGCTTTTTACACATTTATTTATATGCAATTTAACAAATTAGAGAAAGTGTACAGAACATGGATTCTGGAATTCTTTACTGGAAATGACTTTTGGAGGTTCTGCATTATCTTCTATGTAATAAGTTAATGTTGCAACTGTGTTTGTGTGTGTGTGTGTGTGTGTGTGTGTGTGCAGTTTATCCCCAAGGACTAATCAAGTAGTGTGTGGGTTTATGTGTGTGTGTATGTAACTATGTATTGTATATATTGTGTATATGTTTTTGTGATTTAGAGTAGTGCTTAGGTGTGTTGTATATGAGAAAATATGTGCATGTATTATTTCATTGGCCAAATTCTGTTTTCAGGACATGCTTCCCTGCTTTGGTGCAATCTTCCCAATTTGCTGCACCATCTCAGGCCAATTAGCAAAACACCTGGCACTTCCAATTTTCATGCAATGAATTATTTCTAGTTCTGGCTGCAGGTGTATAATTCCCTGCTCAGGGGCTGCTGCAGCTATTTCCACAACTTATAACGTCATGGATTTTGCATCATTGTAGATGGATAATCATTGCTGAGATTTATGCTAATTAGAATGGATGAAGATGCGGCCCTTTTCAATTTTTGCCCACATTCTCATTTTGCTGACTGGTAAACTGTTGGGGGGGGGAGTTCTTTTTTTACATGGCATTGAATGTTTGGAAAGAGAGCTGAACCATGATTTCCAGTGGCAGGTTTTATCTTAAACTAAAGTTGTAAGTTAAAGCATTATACCTACTAAGCCATAAACATATTATCTATGCCTTTTGAAGAATGGTTTGGTATAAATTTAAATGATAGCCTTGGCAAAGTATACTATAATCATCCTAATCTGGATACATAAGAGATCACATTTTGTCATGAGAAACGGTATTTTAATTGCCATTGAAATTAGTGGGAGTTCTTGACATATGATTTATTTATTTTTTTGGTGGGGAGGGAGGTGCACTATTTGGCAAATACGTTTTAAAATGCTTGTAATAAAAGGAGAAATAAGCCGCCTGTTAATTGCTGAATATTTCAGCAGTTTTCTCATTAATGTTAACAGAAAGTGTCCCCAGAAGCAACCAAATATCCACACATACTCTAGTCAGGATTTTATTGGAAAAATATTACTGTAGTTTACTAAGAGGAAACCAAAAGTAGACCTGGTTTCTATCGTTTAAGATCATAAAACACTTTCACATAACATGCAGTAAAAGAAGTCACACGAAGATTAACATCTCTTCGTATCTTAATCTGCTAATTGTGAATGGTATACTATATAGTGGTATAAATAAAAGATATTTATGGGTTCGTGGTGATATTTTCAAAGCGTGGGTTGCATCCTGAAGTCCAGTGAATAGAAAACCCACCTCAGGGAATGTTTTCCCACCAGAGAGAAGGGAAGTGGTATCTGCTAAATCTTGCTTCCCCTACAAACTTTTTGTACATCTCTTAAAAAAGACTTCGATGGTATTCCAGAGGTTTTATTACAAGCTGTCAAGGTATTATTTAAATAAAGGAGGGAACCCCATTAATGAAAAGGGAAAAATCCAGGTGTTGCATGTTCATTTACTCTGGCAATCTAGTGATGACGTCATCGTCAGCCTTCCTTCTTTCTCTTTATCCCCACCACTGACTTGATTTGTTTAATATTTTACTCTTTTTTTTTTGTATTGCAGTCCAATTCCTTTCTTACATTGTAGTTAGGAGTTGTGGGTGCCATGCTAACTGCTGATGCTGACTCCTCTGTTGTGCATTTTCTTCCATTTTAGTTTTTTTTTTAGCCTTAACTTCCTATTTAATTACATATTTTGTCCCTGAATATTTTATATTACTTTATTTGAGATACAAGTAAACAGAAAGGCTAAGAATTTCAGATCATTGGTAACTGTTTTGGATGTTCTTGTGTGAAGATGTGCTGCCTTAGATATTGATATTGAAAAAAGATAGGAGCAAATCTGGAACTTCCAAAATACTCAAACTCTGAACAAATGTGTCAATATTCTGAAACCATTTTGTTATGTTTTCTTCAGTGCCATGATATGCTTATGTAAAACAAATACATTTAAGAAGAAGAAAAACCCACCTCTTCTTAGCAATACGTACATTGTTCTCAATGAAACCTGTGTAGAAAAAACTGATTTCTTCAACTTCTTTTGCCCAGTAAACTATGCCTTTTTTCATTAGGGAATGTGATACTGTCTGCTCCAAGAACATACAACCCTTTTAGAATGGAGGTACCTCTCCATTCCAAAATTTTGAGAAGTACATTCACAAAATGTCCATCATAACAGATTTGCTTTTAGCAGAATGATTACCACACTGCAGTGCTTATATAGACAGTAACAAAACATTATTTTATCAGAAACTGAACTAGCCTCTCAAAGATGGGTCTGCAGTACTAGTCAGAGATTTCAGGGTTTCAAGAGGCATTGCTTTGCATTACAGGATGCTGGTTTCTATTATAATAACATAATCACTATTAATCAGATGAGTCAGGAAGCCTGGTGGATACCAGTGGAAGAATCTCAGGGCACGCTGATGCCCTCAGGCAATACATTGGTTGCCACTAATTACTGTTTCTCTAGTTTGCCAAAAATGGTCCAAGTGATCCATCATCTGTGGGCACACATATAAAATGGATGTAGGCATGGGAGCCATTTAAAGGAGGGAGGGAGGGAGAGAGGAAGGAAGGAAGGAAGGAAGGAAGGAAGGAAGGAAGGAAGGAAGGAAGGAAGGAAGGAAGGAAGGAAGGTGAAGATCATGAATTTATTCAATGCAATGCAATGAATTTCTTCAATGCATCCTCTGTCACTTTTTCAGGGACATGATATCTTTTTCTAAATCTTGGAAGAGTGTCACCAAAAAGTAATATAGAAAGAGAAGAATGGCCTTAAATTATAGCAAGGCAGATTCTGGACTGAAACCAGAAAATTCTTTCTGAGCGTGGTCCAACAATAGTATTAATTGCTGAGGAATGTGGTGTTCTTGAAGATGTTGAAGTAGAACAGGGAAGGGGTCTGTGAACAATTTGGATTATTACACTGTGTATAGAAAAATCCCCTTTCAAATCTAAGATTCTAGGATTTTTAAAAAAAGGGAAGGAGTGTGCAGAGGCTTGGCAAGGCATCAAAAAGTTAGTACGAGGAAAGGTAAAACGGACAGCAAATGAGAAAGAAAGACCTGTATTTTTAAAATCCAAAACATACATCTTTCTGTTGAGGCATAAATAGTAGTTAATTTTTAACAGTTTATGTGCACTATGTATGAATTTAGATACTTATTCGGGTCTCTGCGAGGATAGAAATCAGGTGCAAAGAGAGAATTTGGAGAGAATTTGGTGGAAATGGTAGAAAATAATACTCCTGGCCAAAATTGCTTTTTCTGATCCTTTCAGAATAATGTGTTTTCTCATGTAAGGAAAGGCTGACAGCTTAATGCTACTTACATCAGCATGTAAAATCCTTCACTATCTCAAAAACTGAAGCTTCATTTCAGTGGGTTCATACCAGTAACTTTTAGAATTTCTTCAAACTACTGCTTAATATAAAACCCTTTCATGATGCATCTGTTTCATGCAAGGGTTTCCCCCCCCCTCAGGACCAACAGCTATTGGCCAATAACAGCTTAGAAAATTTATGAGTCTTTGCATTAAAGAGTTGTCTTTGAATTTGCTTTACAAACATTGAATTTTTATCTGAAAAATATGTATGTCACCCCTCAAAGCCAGTTTTCCCAGGACAGTTTACAAAGCCTAAAAGTTTATGGTACTAAAAAAAAACACTTTCCTTTGCCAGTGTACAATCTCTGCAGATAAGGATTGAGAAATAGAGAGAAATGAATCCCAAGAAAAGAAAAGAAAAATTGAGAACCTCTGCAGTGTTCTTAAAAAGTGGGAAGTTAATGAAGGGAGAAATTTGCTACAAACGGTCCAGTGCATAACAAAGCAGGCATTTGGGTCTAATCTGCCTTCAGAAATTTCCCTCAGATTTGTGTACAAGAGCCCTATTGCTCATCTGCAGGCATCCATATTATAACATTCATTCAAATTACACCTTGGGAAGAACTGTCAAACTGTTCAGTTCATTGTATTTAACCGACTGACATTATACCTAGCCAACACTTTGTGATTGAGTAACCTAAGTTCACACCTTCATTTAGAAAGCAATCGAAACAATTTCCTGTGCAGCAGAAACATGGCTAAACTTAGTTGAGGGCTTGGGACTTTTATGGCTCAGTCTGGAATATTGTGATAAAGCATCCAAAAGTCTTAGTAAACAACATATAGCTAAACAGGTCAAACTGAAATACAACAGTCCCTGAATTTAACACATCCCAATTTAGCAGACGCCAGAGCTAACAGATCACATTTCTGTCCACAATGACTGGCAAATCTATTACATCCAAAATAGTCTGAATGAGTGAAATTTACATTAATGTTACATTGTCAGTGGGGAATTTATGTCATTTGCATTCTGGTATTTTTAAGCTGATGAAATAAATGATGTAATTTGTGATCTAGTAGACATTTGGAAGTTGTTATGTCAGTAGCTTTGTTGCAAATATGTCAGTAGCTGGTTGCAAAGAAGGTTCCTTGAAGCGGGAGATTCTGGTGCAGCTATTGGTTAAAGTTGTAAAGGCGGGAAAACCCGGACTTATGATTGGATACAGTTTAAACAGCTTGAGTATAAAAGCCTGAGTTATTTTGACAGTTGTCAGTTGACATATGTGTATTGAATAAACCTTTTTTGCTGTTAACCTCTCTGAGTCATTCGTCTGCCTGAACCAAACAACTGGCGACGAAGGTGGGATAGACGGCGGACTAGAGAAGGATCGGCGGAACAGCTGCGCGTAAGGCGGTAAATTTAAAAAGAATTCACAGTCAACCACAAGCGGCCGCGGCGGAATCAACAAACCTCCGAATGGCGCAAATTGGGTCCTTAAAAGAATTCGATCCAAACTTCCCAGAGGACTGGGAAGAATATGTGGGACAGGTCGAAGGGTTTTTGCTCGTTAACGGCATAACCGATGACCGGAAAAAGGCGGCTGCCTTACTAACCATTTGCGGCACACCTGTGTATCGGGTTGCTGTGGGACTTTGTCAACCATTGCCGGTATCTAGCGTTCCGTATGCCGATTTATTGGCCAAATTAAAAGTACACTTTACGCCAAGGAGATCAGAACTCTTTTGGCGGCGCATTTTCGAAAAACGGAATCAGAGACCGGGCGAGTCAATCCAAAAATTCGTTGCTGCAGTCAGAGAAGCAGCGGTACGGTGCAAGTATGACAACTTAGAAATAAGAATCCGGGACAGAGTGGTGCTGGGCTTGCGAGACGAGCAATTACAAAATAGAATTATCGCTAAGCCCACCGGTGACTTGCAAGAAGTATTCGACGAACTCTTGACTTATGAATCCACCGGGTATCGCAACCTCCCCTGAAATAGCATGGCCGCTTCTACCGAAATAAATCAAGAAAGCCTTGTGGACTGCGGGGAGGTGGACCAACAATGGGAAGCCGACATTGCCGAAGTCACCAGATGGTTTGGAAAAATGGCGGCAAAACCATTCCGTAGCGACGGACCTGAACCGAGTCGTCGATTCCAAACAACCACACCACAACGACAACCAACAACAACCCAACGACAACTGAGAGACACTGCAACGAGACCGCGGGACAGCGACAACAGATGCAGCAGCTGCGGGGGCAATCATCCCCGAGCAACTTGCAGATTCCGTTCTGCCAGATGCAGATTGTGCGGGAAGACCGGCCACATTCAAGCCATTTGCAGGGGCCGTGCACGCGACAATCGTCTACACGAAGTCGACATTTGGCCCGAAGGTAAGGTAACCCCTAACTATAGTGGCAAAGAGACCCCTAGACCTTGGGCTCAATACCCGAACCGTGGGGAGGTGGCGCGAGTCAATCACAGTAGAAAGGGAAAAATTAACAATATTTGGGGATCAAAATTAAAAATTGTAGTCCAGTTGCAAGGAATTCCTTGCAAAATGGAAATCGATTCTGGGGCCTCAGTGTCCATAATATCCAGTGAAACCCTTAAAAAGATTGAACTAAAAAGTGGCCGAAAGATTCCACTTAGTTCAACCAAAATTCAATTGGCCGATTTCCAAAAAACCCCAATAAAAATTAAGGGAAAAGTTACCCTTAGAGTTAAATATAAGGGGTTTAATGGAGCACTAGATTTAATAGTTACAGAAGGCCATACAACTAGTTTAATAGGCCTTAACTGGTTCCCTGCCCTGGGAATTTGGGTAGGGGGAATAAACACAGTTATTAATAATAAGACCCTCAAGTCAGTCTGCGATGAATTCGCAGACGTATTTGATGGGTCTTTGGGTAAATATAAAGGGCCCCCAATTAATTTTAATTTAGACCCATCGGTTAACCCTTCAGGCTTAAGGCCCGAAGGGTGCCTTTCACCCTTAAGCAAAAAATCGAGGCCGAGCTCGATAAGCTTGTAGGCCAAGGCGTTCTAGAACCGGTCGAGGGTGGTTTGTGGGAGACGCCGATCGTCACACCCCTTAAACCTAATGGGGATGTGAGGATCTGCGCTGACTACAAAGCCACCCTGAACCTCGGAATGAAAAAAACATGCTTACCCGGTCCCGACGGTGAAGCAGGTCCTCGCCACGATACAGGACGGCGCCATATTTGCCAAGTTAGACTTGGCGCAGGCGTATTTGCAACTTACTGTTTCCAGGGAGGCTGCTGAAGCTCAAACTATTGTTACCCACAAGGGGGCGTTCCGAGTCCACAGACTGCAATTCGGTATTGCAGCAGCTCCAGGCATCTTCCAGGAGGTGATGGAGAGGACCTTAAAGGGCATACCTGGTGTATGCCCTTACTTTGATGATGTTCTAATTGCTGGAAGGAATGAAGAAATATTAGCTGAGCGTCTGGAACAGGTATTGGGAAGATTTAGGGGGGCTGGACTTAAATTAAAAAAGGATAAATGCTGTATTGGGGTTAAATCCACAGAATTTTTAGGATTTAGGATAGATAAAAATGGAATTCACCCTACACCTGATAAAATTAAGGCAATTAAATTGGCACCAGAACCAAAAAACAAGGCTGAATTACAAGCCTTTTTAGGATTAGTTAACTTTTATCATACATTCTTGCCTCATAAAGCTGCCATAGCGGAACCACTACATAGACTATTAGATAAAAAAAAACCCATGGCAGTGGCATGATAAACATAGAGTCAGTTTTCAAACATTAAAAGATATTCTTTCAAGCCAATCCACAGTAACTCATTTTATCGAGAATAAACCAATCTATTTAGCTTGTGATGCTTCACCTTATGGTGTGGGGGCTGTTATCAGCCACTTGGATAGTCAAGGTATTCAAAAGCCAATTGCATACTATTCCAGGACGCTTACCAAAGCTGAACGGAATTATGCACAGATTGATAGAGAAGCATTAGCAATTGTGGCAGGAGTAAAAAAGTTCCATGATTACCTTTATGGTAGGAACTTTACCATACTCACTGACCACAAACCATTATTGGGACTGTTTACCACTGATAAACAGACACCCCAAATAATGTCTCCCAGAATGCTGAGGTGGTCAATTTTCCTCTCAGCATATTCATTCTCACTTCAACATAGACCTGGTAAGGAAATGGGCCATGCTGATGCCCTTAGCAGATTGCCCTTAACCAACACAGAGGAGGACCCTGCCCCAGTTGGACAAATTATGTCATTACAGGAAATTCCTGAATGTCCTTTAACTGCTAAAGAAATAGCTGAGGCTACCAAAAAAGACCATATTCTCAAAAGGATCATGGCCTGGGTTCTTAGTGGGTGGCCTAGTACTAACCCCGATGCCAAGTACATTTCATATTTTAGGAGGAAGAATGAACTATCATCCCATTTGGGATGTATATTGTGGGGCAACCGTGTTGTCATTCCTGAACTCCACAGATCTACAGTTTTAACAGAATTACATGAGGGTCACCCTGGAATAGTACGAATGAAGGCATTAGCTAGAAGTCACTTGTGGTGGCCAGGACTTGATAAAGATATTGAAGAATGTGTTTCAGGATGTTATTTGTGTCAGCGATCTAGACCTGAGCTGCCACACACACACACTCATAAGTGGGAATTGGCCAGGAATCCTTGGTCTAGGATTCATATTGATTTTGCTGGGCCTTTTCAAGGGTTAACCTTCCTAGTTGTGGTGGACAGTTTCTCTAGGTGGCTAGAGGTACTGCCTGTTAGTTCAATGACATCTTGTAGAACAATACAGGTTTTAAGGGGCCTCTTTGCCACTCATGGGTTACCTGATGTGATTGTATCGGATAATGGGCCCCAATTCACCTCTGTTGAATTTCAGGATTTCCTCAGGGCCAACTCGATTAGACATGCAACATCAGCACCCTTCCACCCGTCCACCAATGGCTTGGCTGAACGCAACGTGAGAACCACCAAAGACGCCTTGAAGCGAATCATCCGTGGCGATTGGCACCAAAGACTGGCAGACTTTTTGCTGACCCAACACACAACCCCTTGCACGGCTACCGGGAAAAGCCCGGCGGAAATGAGGTGGGGCAAACGGCTAACCACCAAACTGGACAGGTTACATCCTGACAAACTACCCTCAAGTGCTGAACCTGACATCCCAAACAGGTCCTTCAAAATCGGAGACTTAGTCTGGGCCAGAAACTATGGACAGGGGGACAAATGGGTTCCGGGGGTGGTCACTGACATAATGGGGCCGTTGTCTTACACCATTGAGGGGGAAGGGAATAGAATAAGTAAAAGACATATTGATCAGCTAAGGAAGAGAGTTGTTGGAAGTATGCCAGTAGATGGGGGTCAAAGCGTACACGGGGGGGACACTGCATCTTGGCTTAATCATAACAACTTGCCAGCTAGCGGGGAAGCAGAAATTCAAACCAGTGTGTCCACAGCTAACCCACAACATGGTCAAATTGACTGGGAGCTGTCCTCTATTAGCAGGCCTGCAATACCTGAGCAACAACAACAAACACAACAGCAATCACAATCTGTTAGTAGAGAATCGTCAGAGCCTGTAATTCAAAATTCCAGACCCATAAATATAAGCCAGCCAAGCAGACAGTCAGTTAGCAATGACTTAAGTAACCAAACCAATAGATACCCATCTAGGGTCCATAGGCCACCCAAATACTTGAGAGATTACGTCAACAAATAACATCAACTGGGGGGGAAGGGGTGTTATGTCAGTAGCTTTGTTGCAAATATGTCAGTAGCTGGTTGCAAAGAAGGTTCCTTGAAGCGGGAGATTCTGGTGCAGCTATTGGTTAAAGTTGTAAAGGCGGGAAAACCCGGACTTATGATTGGATACAGTTTAAACAGCTTGAGTATAAAAGCCTGAGTTATTTTGACAGTTGTCAGTTGACATATGTGTATTGAATAAACCTTTTTTGCTGTTAACCTCTCTGAGTCATTCGTCTGCCTGAACCAAACAGAAGTAGCAGACAACCTCCCCCACAAGTGGTCCACTAAACTGAAAATTCATATTTGATTTAGAGAAAATTCTGCCTAATGTCATATAGTACTGGGATCTCCAACTCCTGGTCCATGGACTTGTACCAGGCCGTGGCATGCCAGCAACAGGTCCACACAAACAAGGAAAACCCATCCGCAGATGCAGCAGCACACAAACTCATGGCCCCCCTGGCCCGTGGATAAACCTCTGTCCACATAACCAGTCCCAGGTGCCCAAAAGGTTAGGGATCTCTGATATAATACAATAAAATCTTGATGTACTGAACTCTTTGCTGGTGGGCAATCTATTAAATCTAAGTTTACATCTTTTATGTCCATATGTATCATATGCCTTGGTGGAGCAGTGGGCTAATGCCTCCTTAAGTAACACCAGCTGCCTGCAATTAGTGCAGGTTTGAGTCCCACCAGGCTCAAAGTTGACTCAGCCTTCCATCCTTCCGAGGTAGGTAAAATGAGGACCCAGATTGTTGGGGGCAATAAGCTGACTTTGTAAAAATGCCGGTTGGGGGGGGGCGAAACCCATAATAAGCAGGCATATACATAGAATGAAGGCTATTGCTAAGCACATTGATTTGTGCTTCTTAGATTGTAAGCCGCCCTGAGTCTTCGGAGAAGGGCGGGATATAAATGGGATTTTTTAAAAAAAATTACCCAGAGTTTCATAAATGCCTTCATTTGCAGTAAAATTTCAGTTTAATGGACAAATCTTTACTTCAATAGACATTAAATTGAGTGTGAAACCCAAATTAAAAATGTGTCCGGTATATCAAAAAACTGAGATCCACAAAACTGAGGTTTTAGTGTACAATGTTCAAATATCATTGAGGGCCGTATCAGCATTGTGGTTGCCCTCAGGGGGCCGGGTGGGTGTGGCCAGGGTGGCCGTGGCCTACTGGGTGGGTGTGGCTAGAGTGCATATGGCCTACTGGGTGGGCGTGGCCAGTTCTACATCGTTGGCATCAAGGGTGCCTATGGGGGCCTGGGCAGGAGTGGGACAGATCTGGGGGTCTCTGGCAGAAGGAGGGTCTCTGGGCCAGGGCCAAGGCAGTGGGGGCCGTTCCCTCCCTGTTTCCAGGATGGCTTCACGGGCCACGTGAAACCACTTCACGGGCCGGATCTGGCCCCTGGGCCTTGTGTTTGACATGTCTGATCTAATGTATGTGTGCTTCTGTGTGTGTGTGCGTTTGTGTGTGTGCGTTTGTGTGTGTGTGTGTAGAGTATATAAGTACATGACATACTATATGTTAAATACAATTCTTATTCATTGCAGCAGATGTACTAGAAAAGATTACATGGCATTGACTTCTAACGTTAAATGTCTATATTGAAAAGTAAAATAACAAAAATCAAGTGCTCCCTTAGTTTATTTTTCTTAATTAAGATAAATACAGATAATCCTCATTTGAAAACCACAATTCGGATGACAACACTAATTTACACGGTCTTTAAGTAAAAAAACAACACCACATGATTGTCACAGTGTTTCAGTTTTCCCATTTCAGTATTCCCCTGTCTTTTGGAATGCTCATCCCAGCATTCAGATAATCAGCAAGAAGAGAATTAATGCTGCCAAATTTAATCTAAGAAATAATTTTCCAGACTCGTATTCAAATAATGCAAATCTACCTTCTTTAAGAGCCATCATCATCATCATCATCCCAATGAAAATGATGGAACCTGAAATGATTAAGAATATTAATATTTTTCATTCTTTGCTAATATAGACCTCAGATATTGAAATGTATTAATACATATTTCTAACAGAAATACAGTCCTGTTTAGTTCATATCATACGATTAACTCAGACTAAAGTAATTATATTTATCCTAATTTATACCCTCACATTAACTAAATTGGGAATCCTAATTTAGAATTAATTATTTCTAGATTTGGAACACATATATATTATAATGTTATATTTTAAGACAGAAAACATTAAAATTGTCTTGGCTAGAAGAATATTGACAGTAAAAATTAATATGTTGCCAAAGATTGATTTTAAAAGAATTTAAGGAATGACAAAGACAAATAAGGAATTTTATTTGATCAAATAGAAGACCAAGAGTCAAACGGAGGAGTCTACAAGATGCAAATAGCAAGATGGGTTGGCTGTTCTAAATTTTAAGTTTATTTTATTGGAGAGTTGGGGAGTTAGAATACTGCCCGATTCAGTGCTAACGGTGGGTGTTTAGAGCTGATGTTAGGGAAGTTGGAAAAGAAATTCTAAATCCAGAGATAGAATGGATATGAAAAAGAAACCAAAAATTAATGGCACCTTGATTTTGTTTAGATAGACCAACAGACAAACATACAGGTTTCTATGAATATAGCCTAGAGCAGGGGTGTCAAACTCGCAACGTTACGTGACTTTTTCCCCATTGTCGGCAATGGGGTGAGCACGGTTTTGGCATGATGCATCTGGCCCACGGGCTGGCAGTTTGACACCCCTGGCTTAGAGTATTAATGTATCATTTCTAAAATTTCCATAGTATCTTTTTCTTGATCTGGTCTACTTGAAGAGCTGACATCAAACTTGAGAATGTTAAGGTTTTCCAGATGACAAGTGACACACACACTGAGTTGCAGTAGATGCCAAACTTGAAATCCAGATGGGTGCATCTCAGAAAAAGGGAATTTCTCATTGGTGCCAATATCTTCAAATTGGTATCATTTTAAAAAAAAACTTTAAAAACAAGGCAACATATGTGAAGATTTGGCCAAATTTGAAATGTTTGTAGCACATAAAAGTCAGAATATCAGTTAGAGCTTGTACATAAATTGTTACTGAAATACGATTCAGAAATCAAATAAATCAAAGGTTGCATGACTGAATGCAGAATTAAACAGAATAGTTGATAAGCAACAGTGGAGATAATATTGGAACATAAATGTCAAATTCAATGTGAATATTACACTCATAAAACTAGCATAAGAATTTTTTTGTTGACCTGTTTCCCGACGGCAGATTTACATTTTCACAAAGTATAATAACTGCTAGGATAGTCTATGCCTCTCATTGGGAATTGCAGTCAATTCCTTCACTAGAAGACTAACATATTAAGTTTCTTGAGTATGCATCAATGTAAAAATTAACTTCTTATCTTAAAAAGTAAATACTACATTTAATCTGGAGTTAGTTTATGGTCTATAATTTTACACATAGACTTCTGTTACAGATGAAGTTAAGAACATTTTTGACATGAGATTTTAAAGCACTATGTTCTGCCCAGTTCTGCTTTAGATGAGTTAGAATGCCCGCTAATTCTATTAATATGAATTAATATTCTTATTAATTTGACTCATTATGATGTTTGTTTTGTCAATTTTTGGGGTATTTTAATATTTGTTTTTAAACTGCAAACTGATATCTGTTCTATTCAATAATACTATAAGAATGAAGGTGGAATGTTCTTTATTTTAATTTCAGTATCTTGTAAATTTTTACATGATGTTTATATTTTGTACACCCTTAATGCGTTTTTTTTCTTTCTCATGCTTTTTCCCCATTTTTTGTTTTCCCTCTTATTATAAAAACTTTAAAATAGAATCATAACGAGTGTAAAACTAATAAAAATGAAAACAAGGAATTAAAATCAAAGGCAAAATTAAAAACAATTATCCAATTAATTAGCAATTAAAAATACAAATAGAATAACTGTTCTGCAGAGGTAAATGGTACTTACATCAAATGCTTCAGTTTAATTATACTTGCTAATTAAACGGGATGTAAATTGCCAAGTTCAATGCAAATATTACTTCAGATGTGTGATTGCTATCAAAAATGTTTTGTCAGTACCTAACAAATGTGATTTAAAGCATGAGCAATATTTCCACTTGTGTGAATGAAGTGAGTTGCACATATGTCATTTAATCTAGATATGAAAACTAAAATACACACTTTGTTCTTCATGGAATTTTTCTTACAGATGTATGGCCTAGTCTTTTTCTGCTGATTCCTAAAGTATCCAGAATATATTTTCCTCTGCCTTTTATCATGAAAAATCTTGTTAACCATTTTTGCAGTCTGGTATTTTTCAAGGGAAGAGGTTCACAGGATTATCCTTTCAAATCTTTATAGGAATTTCAGCCTCTTAACAGAGGGTTTCATTGCAATTTTCTCCACTATTTCTTAGAAATAGTAGGGCGAGAAGAACAGATGGAAAGACTTTGTATGAATATCAAATAATGAACAATTGTCTGTAAGCAACACAGAATGTATTTTACAATGTTATATCAAGGGATAGAAAAGTCTAGATCTGTTTTTGTTCCCATTCTTTCCTTCATATATTTATTCATCCATACATTTGTTCCATTCTATTTCCATGTAGATCTTTTCAGTGGAAAAAAGGACCATATACTATATCAATTGGGTCATGCAACAGTCATTACTAAAAGCCAACATGGATTTGTCAAAAAACAGATCATGCCAGACAAATCTTATTGCATTCTTTGACACAAATTAGTGGACCAGAGGAATGTGTGGATATAATTTACTTGGACTTCAGTAAGGCATTTGATAAAGTAGATCACAACCTCCTACTTGATAAGATAGAAAAATGTGGGTTAGACAGCATCACCACCAGATGGATTTCTAGCTGGCTGACAAGCTGTACTCAGCATGTGGTCCTCAATGGAATTGCATCTACATAGACGGAAATGTGTGGTGGGGAGCCCCAGGGCTTTGTTCTGGGCCCAGTGCTCTTCAACATCATCAACGATTTCGACGAGGGGTTAGATGGGGAACTCATCAAATCTGCAGATGACACCAAGCTGGCAGGAATAGCCAACACTCCAGAAGACAGGCTTAAGATACAGGACGATATGGACAGACCTGAACACTGGGCGCTATCTAACAAAATGAAATTCAATGGTGAAAAAAGTAAGGTTCTACATTTAGGCAAGAAAAACCAAATGTGCAGGTATAGTATAGGTGGTACCTTGCTCAATAGTAGTAACTGTGAGAGGAATCTTGGAGTCCTTGTGGACAATCACTTAAATATGAGCCAGCAGTACTGCCAAAAAAGCCAATATAGTGCTAGGCTGCATTAACAGAGGGATAGAATTAAGATCACGTGAAGTATTAATAGCACTTTACAATGCCTTGGTAAGGCCACACTTGGTATACTGCATCCAGTTTTGGTCACCACAATGTAAAAACAATCTTAAACTCTAGAAAGAGTACAGAGAAGGGCAACAAAGATGATTAGGGGACTAAAGGCTAAAACATACAAGGAACAGTTGCTGGAATTGGGTTGTTGTTGTTAGCTGCGAAGTCGTGTCCGACCCATCGCGACCCTATGGACAACGTTCCTCCAGGCCTTCCTGTCCTCTGGAATTGGGTATGTCTAGTTTAATGAAGAGAAGGATGAGGGTGGACATGATAGCAGTGTTCCAATATCTCAGGGGCTGCCACAAAGAAGAGGGAGTCAAGCTATTCTCCAAAGCGCCTGAAGGCAGGACAAGAAGCAACAGATGGAAACTAATCAAGGAGAGAAGCAACCTAGAACTGAGGAGAAACTTCCTGACAGTTAGAACAATTAACCAGTGGAACAACCTGCCTCCAGAAGCTGTGAATGCTCCAACATTGGAAGTTTTTAAGAAGAGACTGGACAGCCATTTGTCTGAAATGGTATAGGATTTTCTGCCTGAGCAGGGGGTTTGATTAGTTGACCTCCAAGGTCCCTTCCAACATCATCATCATCATCATCATCATCATTATTATTATTATTATTATTATTATTATTATTATTATTATTATTATGTTTTAGGTTTTGATTCAATATGCTACTGGGGAAGAGCAGAGGACTAGCACTAGTAGCGCCAGAATGAAGCAACTGGGCCAAAGCCGAAAGGACGCTCAGCTGTGGATGTATCTGGTGATGAAAGGAAAGTCCGATGCTGTAAAGATTTTTTCTTCATAGGAACCTGAAATGTAAGATCCATGAATCAAGGAAAACTGGACGTGGTCAAACAAGAGATGACAAGACTGAACATCGACATCTTAGGAATCAGCGAGCTAAAATGGACAGGAATGGGTGAATTTAATTCAGATAACCATCAGGTATACTACTGCGGGCAAGAATCCCTCTACACATGGACATCACCAGATGGGTAACACAGACATCAGATTGACTGTGTGCTCTGCAGCCAAAGATGGAATTAGATCTGATAGACAGAGTGCCTGAAGAACTATGGACAGAGGTTCGCAACATTGTACAAGAAGTAGCAACTAAAACCATCCCAAAGAAAAAGAAATGCAAGAAAGCAAAATGGCTGTCTGAGGAATCTTTGCAAATAGCTGAGAACAGGAAGGAAGCGAAAGGCAAGGGAGAAAAAGATACATCCAATTGAAAGCAGAATTCCAGAGAATAGCTAGAAGAGATAAGAATGCCTTCTTAAATGAACAGTGCAAAGAAATAGAAGAAAACAATAGAGTAGGGAGGACCAGAGATCTCTTCAAGAAAATTGGAAAGATGAAGGGAATGTTTCACGCAAAAATGGGCATGATAAAAGACCAAAATGGCAGGGACCTAACAGAGGCAGAAGAGATTAAGGAGAGGTGTCAAAATTACACAGAAGAACTATACAAGAATGAGCTTAATGTCCCTGATAACCATGATGAGGTGGTCACTGACCTCGAGCCAGACATTCTAGAATGTGTGGATTACAACAAACTGTGGCAAGTTCTTAAAGAGATGGGAGTACCAGACCATCTTATTTGTCTCTTGAGAAATCTATATGCAGGTCAAGAAGCAACAGTGAGAACTGGACACGGAACCACTGATTGGTTCAAAATTGGGAAAGGAGTCCGGCAAGGCTGTATACTGTCGCCCTACCTATTTAACTTATATGCAGAGCACATCATGCAGATGATACCACTCTAATGGCAGAAAGTGAAGAAGAACTAAAGAGCCTCTTGTTGCGGGTGAAGAAGGAGAGTGCAAAATTTGGGTTACAATGTATGGCTGTGAAAGTTGGACCATAAGAAAGGCTGAGCACCAAATAATTGAAGCCTTTGAACTATGGTGCTGGAGAAGACTCCTGCGAGTCCCTTGGACTGCAAGGCGATCAAACCGGTCAGTCCTAGAGGAGTTCAACCCTGACTGCTCTTTAGAAGGCCAGATCCTGAAGTTGAAACTTAAATATTTTGGCCATCTAATGAGAAGGAAGGACTCACTGGAGAAGAGCCTAATGCTGGGCAAGGTTGAGGGCAAGAGATGAAGGGGACGGCAGAGAATGAGATGGCTGGATGGAGTCACTGAAGCAGTAGGCATGAGCCTAAATGGACTCCAGAAGATGGTAGAGGACAGGAAGGCCTGGAGAAATGTTGTCCATGGGGTCGCAATGGGTCGGACATAACTTTGCAACTAGCAACAACAACAACAAAGGTTTTGATTTGTGCAGTACTTTGAGAAAGTCAGTGTATAATTTCTGCAAGAATACACAATTGGATTCCATCAAATATTTTGTACAATAATAAATTGCACCTTTTCACTGAGCATGTGGTATATGCAGCAGGAAAAAAACAATTTTCCAGCTGTTCCGAAGGCTAAGTCTAGGACAGGGGTGTCAAATTGCCGGCCACCAGACACATCATGAAGAAACCGCGCCCACCCCATTGCTGGCAATGGGAAAAAGTTCCAATACATTGCGCAACATCATGTGACATTGCGAGTTTGACATGTCTGGTCTAGGAGCAAAGCGGACATGAAATAGACTTGCGATATGGAATTCGGTAACAGTCTAGATTCTGAAGCAGATCTCATCAATTCACAGCCAACATTCTGAGGATTAAGGAGGGGAGATTTGTTCTCTTACAGATAAGTTGTTTCTTCACAAAGAATTTGCTTTTGCGGAAGTCAGAAATAATGAAAGTTATTGAACAGTAAGTCTAAATGCCTCAAAAAAAGTTGAAGATCAAGGGTGGGAATAGAAGAATAAATTTTCGCTTCTGAACATTGCTAAGCACATTGATTTTTGCCTTAGATTGTAACCCGCCCTGAGTCTTCGGAGAAGGGCGGGATATAAATGGGATTTAAAAAAACAACAAAAAACATGCTCTAATATTTCAGTCTATGGAAAGTGTTTCATTACCCAATTAGGTAACACCAGCAACACTGATAAATAAATAAATTAGATAAAATAAAATAAACATCACTATTCTCAGTAATAAAATTATGTAGTACACCAGAAAGACCAAGCTATTTTAGAAATACAAGTTATTTTTTAAAAAAATCACTGAATATTATGTCCCATTTTAAGATTTCATTAACTTTGCATTCCTATAACTGCTTTGGGATATACAATATTACTCTTGTTTCTGTGGTACACTCAAATATAGCTTTCTAAATGGCATTGTCAGTGAAATTGATTTGGTAAAACTGGTATTTATGAGATCACTGTATTTATAACCTATTTTTTCTCTGACAATACATAATCATATAATCAATTATATCCTCTCTGTGGACATGACTGAATGTGATAGTCAACTTTATTCCTTCATATAAATATAATTTATCAGGTTTTTAGAAAAAAGATTCTTGTTATTGAATTAGTATCAAATGATCTTTTAAATATCTATCAAATGTGGAATACACACACACACACACACACACACAAAACTATAGATTAGAAATATTTTTTAAAAAACACCTGCAATTTAAAACTAATAGGGAATTGTGTTCCCTAAAATTGTGCTGTTCTTTTTGGTTTCAGCTTATATAAAAAGAAAACAGTTTAAATCAAAGAAAGCCTATCACATACTTGTTCTTTACACAAATCAGTAACATAAATGTAATGATTTTCCAGATGATGGGGGTTTTTTTCCATTCCACTCTCCATACAGCCATGTATGGGAATATGTACAGATTTCCAGTTCCTATATAATAGCTTCTTGCCGTCAGCCCAGATGGACACCCAGAACAACCTGGAGAACACCAATCATTTTACATTGGTACCTTGTTCCCTTACATTGGAAAAAGGGAAAACAGAAATAACAGGGGAAGGCAGTTGTAATCCACAAAGAATTCTAAATAAAATAATTATAGTTATCTTAATTTTACTAGTTACTTGTTATCTTCTTAAATAGATTGAATTTAAAAATAAAGCACTCATTCTCAGCATGGGAGACTCCTTGTTTTTCTTGCTTTTCTCTTTCCTCCTGTTTTATAGAAACTCAACCATAAGTGAAAAACCAGCCTCTTTGGGGAGTTTGAACATCTTTTTGCCCAATGAAGAACAATATTCCGACAACAATGTCTAATCACCAAATCAAAAAATAGCTCAGGGCTAAATCTGCCTTCTAAAGGAGACTTTAAGGATTTACAGTGATTCTCTCTTTGTGCCTGTACATGAAGAGTTTGAAACGAAAACTGAATTCCATCTATTAAAGGCCTCTTAGCATAGAGTCGATTTGTCAGATGTTTTATGGGCACCATCATGCATTATTGTAATGAGGGGAGTCATCAGAGGATGAGACAAAGAAGGCTAAGGTTGTGCTGTTGAGAGCTCTACTTATGAGTCAGATCCAACTCATACGTATTCAAAAAGAGGACTTTGAAACAGTGTTTAAACAGGAGCTATGGTAGAAGTTTCTGAGTAAACATATTATGATATTCTAAATAAACTTTATTGGTCTGTGGTCCTCTATGCAGTTAAAGAAATTCAAAAACCTGAAAATTAACAGTTTTATCATGTTCTTTAACAACTTACCCAAATTGCTCAGTAACCAACTGGGTACAGTTCTCCTGTTAGGAACATTACAGTCTCACACATTTCCACAAGAAAAAATCCATAAAGATCATTTTGAATTTCTAAAAGTGTAATTTAGGTACTTAACATATAGGTTAATTACTGATACATGATTTTAATTGGGGGGATGTTCCTGTAAGAAATAAAACTTAATTAAAAAAATCAGAAAAATACCAGTAATGCAGTTTAGTTTTAACTAGAAAATGTAAAGGAGAAGCTATTAGTTATAGTAGTTAAGATACTAGACTAATTAGGAGATTGTGAATTTTAGTCCAGCCTTAGACATCTGAATCACTTAGGCCTATCACTTTGTCACAGCCCTAGGAATCAGTCAATGGCAAACCACTTCTGAAAATCTTGTCAAGAAAACTGGATTGTTTGATTCCTGTAGTCACCAGGAATCAAAAACTGATTCAAATACAGCCCAAAAAAGTAAAGAGAAAGTAATTGAAGTTGGAGAAACAGTTTTAAAACTGGATAGTTATGAAAGTGGTAGGTAGCAGTTTCTGAATTTGACAAGAAAAACCTGTTATTTCGTTTCATTGCTAATTGTCCTTGTGTGTTTTTAATTAAAATATATTTTGAGACAGCACTTTTTCTATGCTTCATATAACAAACTTACTTGTTAAAATAATTTCCATTTTTCCCCATGTAAACCAGAAATGAATGCAATAAGGGGTTTTTTTATGACTATCTTAAAGTTCCCATTATCACTAGCTATTGGATAATACGTGACATTACCCTTCAAGACAGTATGCAAATGTTAATTAGCTTAAATTCTTCTTCAAATGAAGAAACTGAAAAACATTATTCCAGTCATTTTATGAACAATGTTTTAAATAATCTAGATCCAAAGCAGTTATGGTAGCTCCTTTTATAGAAATCTGCCTAGACACTGTTTTTTGTAGTCCCTTATTCTTTAAGAAACAGTGGGTGGTACCACAGAAAAAGGCCTTTGTTTTGGAACTCAAAAAAGCTTTGGGATTATTTTAATGAGTATTTATTCATTTTGCCTTTCTGATGTTTAATTGCTGTTTTTAAATGTGCTTGGTTTGTGTAACTCTGAATTTTATTAATTGTAATTCCCAAGTAAGCTGCCTTGATTGGGCAGTAGCCATCACTCACTGACCTCTCATTTAGCAGCCATTCAGGGTGACGACTGAATTAAACAAAGAGACATCATTTTCGGCGGCATCTCCATGCTCTCATAATTGTCATTTGCAACCTCCAGCGTCAGCTTCCAACAAGCATAGTCAAGTGGCAAAACTGGCAGATAGTTGTAATGATCATGTGATGTTGCACTTAATGACCATGCGCAATCCACTTAACAGTTCTGGCAACTGGAGCTGCCAAAATTGTCATCATAAGTTGGTGCCGTCATATGATTTCTTTTGCTTGCCAACCGCATTGCTTAGTGACTTGAGTTTCCAGTCCCGATTACAGTCGTTAACTTGAGGACTTCCTATAGAAAAACAAGTTTAAAATAAATATTAATAATGAGTCCATATATTATACCATAAGATCTGAGGATCCCTGAGAGGTTATGTCCATCTGGCTCCTTCAACAATCATTACTAAAGTAATCAGTATATCTGTATGAAATATATGCTTTCCAGTTTGTTCTGCTCTTGACAGGCAACTGCTTACGGAATGCTTCTGCCTCCAAAAATCAGACGTGAATTATTACTGCACACAACTTTCCCTGCAGTTGTTTTTATGGGCTTAGTAATAGCTTAACTGCACTTCTGCTTTATAAAGTTAGCAGAGTCCCAAGTGTTTAATTACATTTCCAACTATCTTAATGGGACTAGTATTGTTAATATTGTGTTTTAAATGAATCTCAAAAATCCAGGTTCTCTTTGTGCTGCAAAGAAAGGACTTAATCATTACTACATGCACCCTGGATTTAAACAATTATTTCATTACAAACTAGAACTAAAGCAGCCTTATATGTAATTTATGAACTATATGAATCCTGTTGTATAAATAATATTTTTCATAATGAAGAATTATGTCAGAAATTCACATTTTTTCTTTTACTTTTCAAAAGAACAATAGACCACCTGAATGCCAGTCCTATATCTAATTTTCTAAATCTCATTAGAAAATTATTCATCCGATACTTCACCCATCTTGCCACAATCTGTCTTCATTCATTTAACATCTTAACTTCAACAGCTTTTTATTATCACCGCTATCATTTTTTATAGAATTTTTCATTCAAGTCTTCTGTCCTAAAAATTCGAATCAACTAATCACTATATTTATGGCCAATTGTGTTTTCAAAAATTTTCAGCTATGCAGTAAACTTGATTTTTGTGTTAAAAATCTTGGACAAAATCATTTTTATAGCTTAATATTTTTATAAATAAATTTGATCATGTGACACTATTTTACTAGCCTTGTGCTATTGTTGGCCTATTACAGTAGTGTGGTCAGAAATAATATACAAGGAATATTCAATAAAATCATGCATTGATAATGTATTGTGCTGATTAATTAAGGATCAAATAAATATTAAAATGGTGGGGGCAGTAAGACTGATAATCTAATAATGTAATTTAAAAATAATTCAATTTCTACTTTTTAAAAAATTTCTGGTTCCTTCCTATCTTTTCTCCATCTTTATTAAAGCTGGCTCTAATTTGCATGCTTGTTAAATTGTATATTAGCATTTTTTCATTGAAAGGAATTTGCAGATAGTATTGATAAAGTGACATGGGTAGAAAGATATGCAGTTTACACAGTTAGTAGTATATGTGGTATGGGAAAAGTGTTGCTGTTTTTATGGTGACCCGTAACATCAAGATCTTCACGGCCTACTACAGTATTATTTTTGGATTGATATCCTTGGTAGCTTTAATTCTGATCTATTTAAAGCAACATATCATTTCAGTTATTGGCTTTAAAAAGTCATTTTTGTAGCAATTCTGAAGCCAGTGGAATGCTGGCACTGACTCAGCTATTTTATGCCATAACTGCACTTGCAGCATTGCCTTACCATTTTCAGAATATCATCATTTTGGATACTGATGTGAACCTTTTTCTATATTAGAAAATAAAATTAGCCGGTTAGGAAGTCAGAGCCAACTTCTTGCTAAAGCTGCAATAAATCTTGCCTTCTAAAAGAAGGACATGGGAATGTATAGTTGCTAAAAACAAAATAATAAACCTTACAGTGGTATTCAGAACTGAATATCACATGGATTATGACCCATGTTCATCAAAAGGATCTGATAGGTTCCATGTCCAGATTAACTCAGTTTGGCATATATTTAAGCACAGTGAGCCATGTGTTTTACATACTTTACCGAGATTTATAATATTTTTTTCGTTAGTCCTAAAAAAATAAAACTTGATTTGCAGCCCAGGAAATTTACTTTAGGATGCAACACTGGTTGTAGATAGATGGGGAAGGAATATTAAGATACAATAAGACAGAAATTCTAACATTTTATTATACATATCTAACATTTATTTTACATATCAGAAGATCTGCAGAGGCATGTGTAAAGTTCTTAATTGTTATATAATTATTGGTACTCCATATTTCAGCATAGAAAGGTATCTACTACACAGTTTACTTTGAAGTTGTGGATATCCATTGAGGCCATATGTCTCAAAGTCCAATGGAAAAGACTGAGTTTCTAAAGATGTGTGTGTGTGTGTGTGTGTGTGTGTGTGTGTGTGTATTCATGTGAGTGGAGGGAGTAAAATCTGACATGGGATTTGGTAAAGTAATACAAGTTCTTTATAATTATTTTTGATGCAAATTAAAGCAAATTATGAAATTCAACAATTGTAATGATTGCAAAGAGCAAGACAAGCAATGTGTTTAACTAAATTAAACAAAAGAAGATATAAATTAAAGGATTATGGGCCTGAAGCTTGTAAGTAAACTGGTAGAGGTATAAAGGAAAAGAGCATTTGGGTAACAGCCATCACAGGAGTAAAATGAGATAAGAATTAACAAAAGTACAACAGAGAAGAAAGGAAAGGATTAAAGTAATGAGATGCAAGAGGTAAGGGAAAGTGAAAATAAAGAGGACTTCCCAAAATTCTTGGCTGCAACTATGGAAAATGGATAATAAACAATACATTTTGTTTAAGTGCGGTACATGTTCTTCAGCCAACTTTGGTTCACACTCAGGGAGGGAATCTTTTGCAATTTATGAGACTATACCAACTGTTTCTGCCCCCACTTTTTTTTTCCAAAGGGCAGCTTGGCACCAATATATGATTTGGAATCATTGGAAAGACAGAATACGAATGTCACTGCCAACTGTGATAATGCATTGCCACAGTAGCCCTCCTAAACATCTCCCCAAATAGGCTATAAGCAGGGGAGGGGAATCAAAATCATTATATACAGTAATAGGTAATGGTTTCTGTTTCTCAGTCTTAATAAGTTCAAGATGTCTGAACTTCAACTCTCAGAATTCTGAGAGTTGAAGCTCAGTCATCTAAAAGTTGTCAAGGATGAGTTGTCAAGGTCCAAACTACTGTTTTCCAACAGTCATTCACATCCATTGAATCCAGTTGAGGATTTAAGGTTGCAACATTTTATTTATCCTACCATCTTATTTTCCTCCAAAGTGCAAATAACATCTGATAGAAAAGTTGGTGGAGCAGTGGGCTAATGCCTCCTTAAATAACACCAGCTGCCTGCAATTAGTGCAGGTTCGAGTCCCACCAGGCTCAAGGTTGACTCAGCCTTCCATCCTTCCGAGGTAGGTAAAATGAGGACCCAGATTGTTGGGGGCAATAAGCTGACTTTGTAATAATGCCGCTGGGGGGGGGAAAGCCCTAATAAGCAGGCATATACATAGAATGAAGGCTATTGCTAAGCACATTGGTTTGTGCTTAAATTGTAAGCCGCCCTGAGTCTTCGGAGAAGGGCGGGATATAAATGGGATTTTAAAAAAAAGTTCTTGCTCCCAAATAATTATCTGCAAAAATGTGTGTTCTCTTACATTTCTGAAAAGGTGGGGGAACCCACTGCAAAGGAATGGTAGGAAGTGCAAATAGACACCTTTGAAAATTAGCTGTGGCTGGGAGAGGCTGCTTGCTTTTACAAACAGGGATTCTCTTTCTTTTTGTTCCATTCTGTAATTGCCCCTCACCTCATCTCAACCCAGCCTTGTTATTCCCATTGTTTTTCCTTCTTTTCCAGAGCAGTAACTTTACTCAATCTTAAACCTTTAAAAAAAACAACACCTTATATAGGAAGATGGGAAGTGTGTGTGTGTGTGTCTGTGTCTATCTCTGTGTGTGTGTATCTCAGCATCAATTCTGTCAGGGCAGGGCATTAAAAGTTATTAAATATTTATTGACTGGTTATTAATTATAGTCTCACTGTTGGACTTCCAGAGTGCACAAATGGAATTCCAAAGGGAAGAAGGCAGATAATTGCAATATTCAGCCATTAGAATAAAGAGTCTGCAAGCTGATACAGAGATGTTAGTAATTAAAAATCTGAAAGCTAATACAGCACTAGCACTGCGACTTACGTACTGCTTCACAGTACTTTACAGCCTTCTTTAAGCGGTTTACAGAGTCAGCATATTGTCTCCAACAATCTGGGTCCTCATTTTACAGACCTCGGAAGGCTGGAAGGCTGATCCTGTCAGGATCAAACTGCTGGCAGTCAACAGCCTACAATACTGCATTCTAACCACTGCGCCACCACGGCTCTTATATAATTATTTTATGTTGACACTTCTTAAAAATTCTAAGAAACAATAGTACTGTATAACAAAATAAAGCAGTCAATGCATTAGACTGAAGAAGAATTGGAAAGACAAGTAGAAACCAAGACTGAAGAAAAAAGGGGTTTAACAGTAAAATTAAGAGAATTTTACAAGCAGTGGGGAAATTATAACATTCAATTCAATGAGGGGAAAATGGAGAAATTCAAAGAAATGTGTGGCATTTCAAGAAATGATTTATTGTAAAGGGGCATCTCTACACAATGCAGTTGAAGATGGAGGAACTTTCTTCTGACATTTCTTGTTTAGACTGTCTCAGCTATTACTGATGAATTGCAGCTTAATTAAAATTTGCTGGTACCCTACTCTTTTGCCTTAAAAAGGGTAGAATAATTCAAATGGCTAATAAAATACAATTGTAGTTCAAAAAGTATAATTAATAATTTAAAAAATACATTTTAAACCATTCTGCTTTAATAAAGGTGGCCACCTCTGATCCTTACCACTGGTAAAGAAATTTTCATTCATTTTCAGATTGGCAGTTCTAATCTTTGGATTAGCGTTTCTCAACCTTAACCTCTTCTCCCATATAATCCATATGGCATGTGGCAAGTGGCAGCCATTTACGAATTAAATTCTGCTGGAGATGTTTTCATTTTTAGATTAAAAATACGACGGTACTGTTCTGTTCTTAAAAATCCTTTATATTTTAATTTTGGGGTTACATCTGCCTGTGATAAAGATAAACTGACTTTTAACTTCTCGAATCATTTCTCCATCTTTTGGCTCAGTTTTTGTCTTCTCTAGTGGGCAAAGAGAAGCTCCTGAAGTCTACACCAGTGGTCTTTTACCTGACCTGATTTCCCTTAACTGGATCATCCAGAAATCACACCTGGAATCTCTGTTCAGCTTTTTCAGACAGTCTCCCTTGATATAGCTAAATGTAACATCTGATTGGGTACTTGCTACACAGAAAGAAGGAGAAGAAGTATTCTGCCTCTAAAAGGAAAGGCAGAGGCAGAGAAAGAAGAATGGGGTGAGAGAATGAACTGAGAAAGATCTGGCTTTGTAAACATCCATTTAAATTAACAGAATGTAAGGATACTACTGTATGTTTCAAGTACAGTATATCCAAGCACAAAATCTTAGTATATTTGAAAGATAATGCAGTTCCTGTTTATATAAGCCCCACTTAAAGTAGCCAGTGCTAGGGTGGGTTTTTTTAATACATTACAAATGATGATCTCTTCCAAATGCAGTCTAATTATTCAAGCACAAAAACTTAAGTATAACATATTTTACATTGGTGGCATGCTGTTCCTTTGATCATGTATCGTGTTCTCTTCAGATGTTCAGACCGGGTGCTATGTATCACTGTTTCTTGTGTGACCCTATTCTCTCAACTAAGGCCAAACCTCACTTTAGTTTTATTTCCACAGTTTAATGTTGTTTGTGGGGAAGAAGAAATATTTATGGATTCTTTTTAAAAAAATATGTTTATTATTTGAACAAATTTTAATCTAAAAGAAATAAAATAAAGATACAAATTAATAAGGAAAAGAAAAAAAAATGCATTTTATATTTATCAAGTCATTGGCTTAACAATGAATCACTACTATAATATAAAAAATATACGATATTATTTTAAGTTCTTTAGTCCATATTTGAAATATCCCAAAATTGCTAAGCACATTGATTTGTGCTTTAAATTGTAAGCTGCCCTGAGTCTTCGGAGAAGGGCGGGATATAAATGGGATTAAAAAATAAAATAAAAAATACTCTTTTTATAGAGATATGTTATAGATTTCTGTAATAGATTCCATCAAGCAAGAAAGCAATTTAGATGCCTTTGAGGCAGCCAAAGAATATGATCCATATTGATTTTTCAGAATATCATGATGATACCTTCACTGTTGTGAACTGGGAAGATCAAATTCAATCTGAAGTTGAGAAAAATCCTTAAAATAGTACTACATAGCAGCAGTGGTGGGATTCAAATATGTGAACAACCAGTTCTTTGTGTGGATCCCGCTTCTGGAAGTCCATTCTGGGCCTGGGCAACAAAAAATTAGCTACTGGTTCTGCTGAAGTAGTGAGAACTGGCTGAATCCCACCACTGCATATCAGTTGATTTAAAATCATAATCCCAGCTCCTACCCAGGGTTTCCAATTAAATAATTTATCACTAATTTTCAAAATAGATTTTTTTCCTAAAAAGTTAGATATTCATGAATCTCTTTATCAAAACTCAACTTAAATCCCAATCCAACTCAAAGATTTCTCACTGTTTGTACTCCTAGATATGATACATTTTTGCTATATATTGTTCCAACCCCTTGCCATAATCATAAAGGAAATAGATATCAACTTGTAAGGAATACTATTCCACCATGTTTTCATTCTACCAGCAGGTGGCTGACAAAATATTAGCCCATTTGTATTTTTCCTCAAATGGTAAACTCAATTTAGCTAAGGAAAACCTTGGTGATCCACCCTACCCGAAATATTTCCTAAATTATCATTATGAATCTAAAGCAAATATTTATTTTATATTAACGTAGAAATACCTCCAAGAACAAATCAAACAAGGGACAATGCTCATTTTAATAATATTAACTTAACCCCACAGACCTAAAGGATTTGCAGAGTCTAAAAATCTCAAAAGTCCCCATGATTTTATAGGTCAGACATATCTGTTTGCAAGATATTTGTAAGGTAAACATTGCACTGGGCGAAAATGCTGTCAATAGATATCTATTTTTAGTAGATGCGGTGGCTCAGTGGGTTAGGACGCTGAGCTTGTCGATCAGAAGGTCGGCAGTTTGGCGGGTCAAATCCCGAGTGCCGCGTAACAGAGTGAGCGCCTGTTACTCATCCCAGCTTCTGCCAACCTAGCAGTTCGAAAGCACATAAAAATGCAAGTAGAAAAATAGGGACCACTACGGTGGGAAGGTAACAGCGTTCCATGCGCCTTTGGTGTTTAGTCATGCCGGCCACATGACCATGGAGATGTCCTCGGACAAGCGCTGGCTCTTTGGCTTTGAAACGGAGATGAGCACCGGCCCCTAGAGTCGGAAACGACTAGCACGCATGTGCGGGGGAACCTTTACCTTTACCTTTATCTGTTTGCAAGATATTTGTAAGGTAAACATTGCACTGGGCGAAAATGCTGTCAATAGATATCTATTTTTAGTAGTGATGGAAGAGTTTATGGTTGTCTTACGAGTTACGACTAAATGATCTTCCTTTAATGATTTTGTTATAAAAATGTTATATATGTATATATTGACTGAAAAATATATAATAACTACTGGAAAGTAATATTGAATGCTAGTTGATCTGTTCGAAGGTTTAAACTAATCTCATTTTTTATTTTTTTCTCTGTCAAATTAGAATCAAGATCCCTGTGTTCTCAGATAATATGGTAGGCGAACTAGTTTTGAGTTAAGTTGTATCTTACTCTTAGCTTTTGGCTATTAGTTTTTCTGTGGGGTTAGATATGCAAATTTGTTAGCCTCAGATGGATTGGCTTGCCTGCTTGTGTTGACATGCCATCAAGCTGAGTTTACCTTAAGTTACACAGGAAAGCAAGAAACGGTCAGAGTTACATGTAAATAAATTATTAGTACATTGTGGCATATGGAATCCTCCTACAGCCATCTGTTAGGCATTCTGATGCCAATCTTACCTTCTGCTTATAAGACTTTGCACTGAAAAACCTACAGCTGCTACACTGTGCCACGGTAAATAGTTTTCCTTTTAGTGTTGTTTTCTGCCTGTTGTCTAGACTGGGTTTTTTATGAATCTGTATTGCAAATTCATATGAAATAAGATTATTTCAGTCTAGGCTATTTGTGTGCTTTTATCTGTTTTTCTATTTTTATGGATTCTTTTGGTTCTGAATGCCACCCAGAGTCAATTGGAATTGGGTGGATATTACAGAATTAACAAACAAACAAAGTTTATGTTAAAGCTGTGTCTTGAATGCAGATTCCCTAATTAGGGTCAAACTGTATCCTAGGGAAATCTCAGTTCCAAAAAATCCCAAGCTCCAAATTAAGAATAAAATTCTCCAAAATTGAGGATGCTATTTTTATTGTGTTGGTGTTCCCTCAACTCTTCCCCCACTGATCTAGTGAAGCATATTATAAGAATTTGGGCTGTGTTTTAATGGAAAGGTTTAAACATCCTCCAAAGTTTAGGGACAAGGAGCTCCATTTTTATTTTTATTTTAAATGATAATTTAAAATGATAATTTTTAAAATAATAATTATTTATTTATCAAATTTATACACACACGTCCATATCACCTAAGTTAGGGCTTTTCAACCTTTTCACCCATTGTACCACTTTTAGGATATGGTGGTATCCGAGTACCACCAGTTGTCTAGCAAGGTGTCAAAAACCTGATGACCAAAAAAAGCAAAAAAGTGATGAAGTACAGGTAGTCCTCAACTTAAAACAGTTTGCTTATAACAGTTTGCCCTCCAAGCCACAGCCGAGCAAGACACCTGCCTGCCCGCCCGGCGGCACTTTTCCTCCTCTCTGAGGTTTTCAGTGTTGTGAGCATTTCTGTTCAGGATTGGCAGCAGGGGTGGGGTGGGGTGGGGTGGGTGTTTGATTTTTATTTTCCCCCTCCTCTGCTGGATGGTTGCAGCAGGTTTTGGTCACTTCACATGACCCTGGGACACTGTGACCATCATAAATATAAATCAGTTGCCAAGCATCTGAATGTAAATCACAAGACCCTGGAGATGCTGCAACATTCCAGCTGATTGGAGCTTCTTCTGGGCCCAGCAGAAGCACCGGGATCAGCGCCGAGCTCCAGCTGGATCCTGGCGCTTCCACTGAGCCCTGACAGCCCCAAAGAAGCGTTAATCCTGGCGCTTCTGCTGAGCCAGGACAGCCCCGAAGAAGTGCTGCTCCAGGCGCTTCCGCTGAGCCCTGACAGTCTTGCAGCTCCAGCTATCACTCGTTCAGCCTTGTGCGATGCTACCAAGGGTTCAGCTCATTCCCCTCCCCCACTACCACTTTTCTAGGATGGTCGCGTACCACCTGTTAGGTGCCAATGTACCACAGGTGGTACCCATACCACTGGTTGAAAAGCCCTGACCTAAGTGACTCTTACAAACAAAATAGGTGATTTTATTAAAGGAGATTGTGCTATTCTTAATTACCTGCATGCACATATACACATATGCATATATCAAAAGGAGAGAAGGAAAAGAAACAAAAGCTATGTAAAAAAATTCCATTAAGGGTGCAAAAGAGCTCTGCAACAAAGGATGGAAGTCAAATATTAGAGAAACAAGGGTCATCTTGATACAGCAGTTATATTCTCTGAGGACAACTCTACTCATTATATCTCAATCATATGAATCGTACACATTTTTACCATACAACTTGTCATTTTCTCTAATAAAAAAAGTTTAGCAAAGTAATAAGACATGAGGATATGCAGTTAGACAATGAGAACATTTTCACACAGTAAAACTGTGTGAAGGAGGCAAGTCTAGATACCAGATTCATTTATTAGAATAAAACTTATTTCTATTAATTTAACTTATGCTTATTTTCCTTATTATTATTTCACTCTTTCACCATTAATGTTATTGCACTTCTCTGGCAATTTAATCATTAGCTCCTGCATTTTAAAATGTCGCTCCAGGAATTGTTTTCCTCGTAGTTGGCTGTACCTTATTTTTACTGCAGCACACAGGATAGCTAAAGCATTTTAATTACCTAATTGGAAAAAATCAGCAAATACATGATGTTTGGTAAAATAAATGACATAACTGGACTGACATTTATAAAACTATTTAAATTACCTTTGTAGCTGATTTTATTAGAAAGCAAGTGGAGTGTCCAAAATTGTAATTAAATTATTATCTGGTTAAGATTAGACATGAGCTAGAGCCTAAAATGCAAAATTCACTCAGTTCATAAGCCAGTATTGCATTTAATGCCATTGGAAATAAGCTATTGTACCCTGGAGAAAAAAGGTTTATTGGAAACGTATTATCCACATTTCAGAGATAATTTTCCTTTTCTTGGTTATAGTGTACAGCAGATATAGTGCAAAATTCAGCCATTCCCTTTAAATTATTCAGAAAAGTTCAAAGGTATCAAGCTGACTCCTTGATTTCAGCCTTTTATGCTTTCAGTTGGAAAATGGTAAGGATTAGAGAGTAGATGTTTTCTGATGAATATGGCTCTCTTTAGTTCTAAAACTAACCTAAATTTAAGAACTTCCATAGAGAATCTGTGAGGAGGCAGATGCAAGAGTGACAAAGTGTGCAATAAACATCTTTTGGAAGCTAGATCAAAGTGCACTCTACATATTTATGTATTTATGTGAAAGTTACACTGCTTCAATTCATTTAACTCTTAATACAGTATGCTTTTGGGTCCTGGATCTAGTAGACAGGCAGTAAGCCTTTTTCTTGTCTCTTTTCTCTGCCTGCAACTCTAAAAACAATATTGCCTGTGTTTTCCTAGAAATAAAATATTACATTTGACCATGGTAAAAATTCAGATATAAACACTTGCTCTCATTTATCATTTTACTTTTTACACTTTTTACAACATACAGAACACAAAATATATGGAAACTCTTGCAAATAGACAGACACGTATAGTACAGGTAGTCCTTGGCTTACAATGGTAACCATTAAAACTTCTGAAGGACCTATCTGGGGGTTACTTATGACCCACATTTGAAGTTCTGACAGTTGCCCTCCCAGTCATGTGAGGCAGCGAGGATGCATTTATGGACATTTGCAAAATCCCATGGTCACATGATAGCATTTTATGTCAGTTTTGCCCAAAGGGAGAGAAAGAGGGAGGAAGGGAGATTGGCTCCTTGCTTCTGAGGTAATAATCAATCAAGGCAAGACCAGGAAAGTCACACACCAGTATAAACACTTGCTTACATGCAACAAGTTGGTCTAAGGCTGTTTTGCTTCTCGAAGTATATAGCAAACGCTCCCCGTTCCTCACTGCACAGTTTTGGACCAATCCTTATCCTACAGCAGGCCTATTAAAACTTGTAGGGGGGAAAGGACCAATTAAAATTCCTTGCTGGCCACAAAGGAATATCTGGCATGTCGTGTTTTGTATTGGCTGTGCTGGAGCAGCCAGCATTGGTGAGGCCAGAGGAATTAGAGAAGCTTGACTGTGTCTTTTGAGGCAGTAGTAGCAGGTCCTTCCTGGCAGTGGTAACATTTAATGGCGGTGAATTATAAAAAAAAATTATAAATTATTTAAAAAGGCAGGTCACACAAGGCTGCTTGGTGGGCTTCATGTCGCCCACAGGCCATATCTTGCACAGGCTTGTTTTATAGTTTAATCATTTCTTTTAATGTCTTTCCCTACAAGATGTTATTTTCCAAAACACAGCCTAATTACATCAATGATTTGTGAGAATACAAAAAGCGATCAAGTTGCTCTTAATTTTCTTAATATTACATGAAAAGCTAGACATAGTGAGTGAAATAAATTAAAAATCAAATATACAAAGGGGAAAGAACACAACTGTTTTGTACCATAACATTAACAGTTCATAATACATTTTCTTAGCTTAAAATGTGACCAGCTCTGCATTCAGTAGGATGATCCCTGCTTCAAATACACCTATCTTCTTGTTGCAGTATCTCATGACAGACTATCCCAATCCATTTCCCTAAACAAGCAAATAAAAAAGATAACATAAAATGTAATAAATAATAATAATAATAATAATAATAATAATAATAATAATAATAATAATAATAGTCTATTACATTACAGGATTTTTTCTTTTGCAACTAAACAACACACTGCATTAAAGTGTTATGTAACATGTGCTTAGCTACCCTGCACTCTGCATCTTTATTTAAAATACTAATGAAGCTTGCTTTTTTAATATAATGAATCAATTTGTAAATAATTCAGTTTAAAAAAACTGAATTATTTACAAATTGATTCATGTATTTATTTATTGGCATGGAACAAGGACTGACTTAGGATTTCTTTCATAGACTGAGTCACTATCCTATCAGAGCGTCACTGATATCATGGCTTCCTCAGTTGCTTTCTGAGTGTAGATAAAAGATGGGTTCCAGTTTTCTGAAAACTCTGATCCTAACCGTTTTGTTGATAAGTGGTCCCTTACCTCTTAGAGTGTATTAGCACTATGTTCAGTTGACAGGATCAGGATTTCATTAGCTAAACACATGGAGAAGATAGGACAAAATTGTGCTTGAATATTTTGTTCCACAACACAGATTCTGTAGGGACAAGAAATGTACTTTTTTAAAAAAATGGAAAACCAGGAATCTGAGGTGGCAGGGGGGACTCCTGAAAAGGCTACCGCCCACATAGCTCATTGGCTCATCTACAAACAAATTGTTTTAAATCTATATGAACACCAAGCCCTTGTGTAGAGCGGTATCTGTGTTTGAAACACTTCGGCTTTTTATTATTTTTTTAATCATTTATATCAATGATTTATATGCCATTTTGCAAGGGTTCTGTACAATCTACAGTATTCACACAAAATCATTAAATTCCATTAAGAGAAGATGTCAACTTTTTGTTGTTGTTGTTGTAAAATTTCATTATTTGGGAATATAAATCCAGCTTTAAAAAGCTGAGCTTACTTTACAATATTTCTAAGAGAATATTCTCTTTTATTTATTTATTTTTTATTTTAATTCCATTTATATCCCGCCCTTCTCCGAAGACTCAGGGCGGCTTACAAGCTTAGCAGTAGCCTTCATTCTATGTATATGCCTGTGTATGCAATAGAATAATATCCTGTGTTTTTTTGTTGAGAGCTATGATACAATGGAGAAACAATTGTCACTAATTAAATACTATGGAGAATTGCTGGATCAGATTGTGGAAGCACATATAATGTACAAGGTTAGAATTCATTTGCATGTTAACATGTTTTTAAAGTCTCTGTGGAGGCTAGATTTGGCAGTCATAAAAGCTATTTGAACACCTTGTCTTCTACCAGATTCCATATATATACGTATATATGTAGTGATTTATCTCATTGTGGAGAGAAGCACATTTATTTCCTCTTTTTCACTGGTAGATGTTTTTATTTCAAGGGATTTAGAGGATTTGTTTAAATAAGAAAAAATCAACAAGCACACAGATGGAGACTAGAAAAATTGGACTTGTCTTAGGGAACCAAACTTTGTAGCTGTTTCAACATGTTGAGGAGCAACTAGGCGCCACCTTGGGAAAATGCTCAGTGTCTTTAAAAGAAAAGTTTCTGGCTGCTGTAATGTTTCAGAAATCTCCAGCTGGAATCCCACCAGGATTCTCATGCATTCTTTATTTTGACAAATTAGTTTAGGAAAGTTTATAGTAAGCTGAACACTGAATCAGGAACTTGTTTTTAAAGACCAGAGTTTTCCTTTCTTTTCAGCTGCAGGGTGAGATTCATATATACTGTATACACACAGAGGTTACAATTATAGCTCTGTTGGTCAGTGCAAAAGAGAAAAAAGATCAAAAGTCATAATTTAATATCTTTATTATGAACAACTATGCTAACAATGTATACTTGTTTTGAAATCTCTCATATAGCATTCTTGATTTTTTTGTAACTACTTGATCAATTTTAATAAAACTTATATACCAGTATTTGGAATATTGCTTAAGTATGTAAACTAATCCATAATTTCAGAATGTAAAAAAGTATCTTTACACAATCAGTATCAAGGGAAGGAATCCCCACAGATTCCAGAATTAGATGCACAATGAATATTATTTAATTCCACATAGAATTAAGCAAATAGGTATCAGCAGAGTGAATTAATTGGGTATCAGCAGAGTGAAAGGGTAAACTTCTCTAAGTAAATCTTGACAATGGTTTGAAAAATTCAGGTATCACAGAATGATGCCTGCCAGCTGGACAAATGCACACCTACGTACGTACTAGTTTCAAGCTTAATTCTGTGTGCTCATTTTGATTGTTTAAGTGCTCTAAAAACCAAGCTGAAATTCTCAGAAGGTGATGTTTTCTGATAAATGCTTAGAAATGTTAATTTTTGAGCTGAAAGCATTACAGTCTATCTCAAAAGATACTCAAAAAAGTGGTCTTCACAATTTCTTTAGTACAGTACTCTTTTGTAATACAGATATCAGTGCTTTTTTGTAAAAGAAAAAGGTGCCGGAACTCACACATGTCATACAATCCGCTTTGCCTACCCTACAAGGTTCCATCCAAAAAAGGTGCCGGAACTCCGTTCTGAGCGTTCTATGAGAAAAAAATCCCTGCAGATAGTACAGATACATCCACGGTTGAGCCCAACATTGCTATTGCTAAGCGAAACAGTTGTTAAGTGAGTTTTGCCCCATTTTATAACCTTTCTTGCCACAGTTGTCAAGTGAATCGTTACAGTTGTTAAGTTAGTAACACGGTTGTTAAATGAATCTGGCTTCCCCATTTATTTTGCTTAAAAGGTGATCACATGATCCCTGGACACAACCGTCATAAATATGAGTCAGTTGCCAAGTGGCTGATTTTTGATCACATGATCATGGGGATGCTGCAACAGTGATACATGTAAAAAATGGTCATAAATCATTGAACTATTAATGTTATAATGTAAAAATCAATATATTTTTCAATGCCATTGTAACTTTGAACTGTCACTAAACGAACTTTTACAAGATGAGGACTACCTGTAATGAAGGAAATAGTGGATTATCACCTACTCTTTCAAAAGCTTTTCTAACTCATTTTTTCTTTGTGTCCACTAATGTTCACTGATCTGGAATTTTTTAGGATATAATTCTTTCTCATTGACCCTACATTGAGTTGTTGGAAAATTCTGCCTTTTCTCCACCAAAATCCAGAGTTCCCATTTCTTTGTTTATAGTTGGTGCAGAGAACTATAAGTTCTCTCATGATATTTCTCCTAGTGTAGTCCTATTCTAATCTCTTTTGAAGAAATGCAGCTACACATTATGAACAAGAGTTTCTCTGTGGTAAGCCTTGAACTATGACAGTTCATTTTTGTTCATCTTTTCTTGTGAAGTTTTGAATAAAGTACTTGCTTGTCTGCTTCTGTGATATTCAGCAATTTATATTTTAACATACTGTGCATTTTTGCTAATGAACTAAATGGCTATGGTTATATGGCTGCTCAATTTCCAAAATGGCACAGCAGATTTTCTCCTGATAAATTCTTTAAGCCACAGATAAAAACATTTAATTTGGTTTACCATATACATTTACAATTTTTCTTCATCTAAAATTCTTATCTTTACATAAAGTTTGCTAGAGAAATTCAAGAGAGATTGGAATAAGGACCACTTATCCCTGTTGAGATAAAGTTGCTAGGTAACCTTGACATCAACCTTTTTTAAAAAAAAACATCTGTAGGAGGATATATTACATGCAGGATTCAGTCAATAACTGAACTGCCTTTGTTGGTATAATAACATAGTCCTGACAAAATCTAGTATCTTAAGCCATTTTATAAGCCAGTCAGGACTTTCTGCTTAAGCTGAGAGTCTGTAATGTTTGAACCTGACTTTCTTTGGAGGACAGATTGAGAGGAGAATTTCTGGAAATAGCAAAGACAAAGCAGTGGTGAAAAAAGGGAAAAGATATATAAGGAAGGCTAAAACTATCGTTGGAATCCTTCAGAAAGCAAAAGAAGCATGCTTCCGTCCAGCAGAACAATCCTTCTCTTGTTCCATTAGAGAATGAAGAGCATCCTAGAATAGGGGGAGGTGTTAAAAGGGGGCCAAGCTTAGGATCCTTGCACAGCAGGAAGCAATACAGATCCTATCTCCCCCAGAATCATTCGCAAGAGAACGCAGTCAATCTGGCAAGATACTTGTTGAATAGGCATGCAACAATAAAGAAGTAAGCTTGATTAGCTCACAATATCATTCTGGTTCCTGGTGCCTGACAATCCACCTAGAGAAAATAACTCTCAAATGAAGAAATGAAATTATTCATACTCTTAGACCTCATCAGATCTATTTCTAATAATATTTCCAATAATGGTTGTTTTGTCACAACTGAATTGGCCAAGACAATATTCAATATTCTATACCATCTTGCAGGGACGCAGTGGCTCAGTGGGTTAGGACGCTCAGCTTGTCGATCAGAAGGTCGGCAGTTTGGCGGGTCGAATCCCAAGTGCCGTGTAACAGAGTGAGCGCCTGTTACTTGTCCCAGCATCTGCCAACCTAGCAGTTCGAAGGCACGTAAAAATGCAAGTAGAAAAATAGGGACCACTACGGTAGGAAAGTAACAGTGTTCCATGCGCCTTTGGCGTCTAGTCATGCCGGCCACATGACCACGGAGACATCCTCGGACAAGCGCTGGCTCTTCAGCTTTGAAATGGAGATGAACACTGGCCCCTATAGTTGGAAACGACTAGCACGCATGTGCGGGGAACCTTTACCTTTACCTTTATACCATCTTGCAACTGACATTTTAATGCTCATATGCTTACTTATATGCAAGTAAGGCAATGTTATTCAAAGTTAGGGACTATAATACCACTGGGCAACACATTTTTTCAAAATATTTGCTTCCTGAAAATTTTTTGGTGGTTATAATAGATCCTTTCAAACTGGAGTTAACTTTTAGTGGCTATAAAGTATTCAATTGCATAATGTCTACAATATATTGCATGAGTTCAACAGGACCAAAAGTGCTTTGCTGTTGAATTTAATTTGTACTCCGTGTCTGATGCATTTTTCTGAGGTGTCCAACAATAGTCAACCAGCATTGATGGATTACAGTTGCTCTGATACTGTTTTTCCATTGTGGCTATGTTCAGGTGAAATCTTTCACCATGTTTGTCCCTGACTGTAACTAGATTTTCAGGCAAGAAGTCCAAGTGTGAATGGGGAAAATGAATATTCAGTGACATGTTGCACTTCATGGCTTCATGTATGCGGTAAGACGTTTTTAGCCAGCTGATTTTCTGTTCTTTAGTTACCAAAAAAATTCTCAATGACATCCTTGAATGCTTTCTTGGCAATTTTTTCTGGCCCCACTAACAAATCTTCGAACTACTTGTCATTTATGATAAGTATCTGATTTGTGGACCAACAGCTTGGGGAAACAAGTTTTCCAGGGAAAGCCAAAAGCATTAAAGTTTTAATATAATTAATAACTCTTAGAGGCTATATCTTCCTTAATCTTGGCATCAGTTACTCTTGAAAACATCTATCTCCAACAATGAAAACTTTCACCTTCCTTGTTCATCATTTTCACAAAAATTTTAATCAGTGTAAGTTTTATGTGAAATGGAGGCAAAAAAATCTTTGTCAGGTCAACAAGTGGTTCATGTGCCACTTTTTCTATCCTGGAACCAAATTCTTTTGGAACGGCCATTTCTTTTTAATATAAAGAGACTCTCTTGCATGGCTATCCCATTTGCATATGTAACAACAGTACTTGGTATATCCAAGTTGCATTCCAAACAACAGAGTCACTATTAAATCTCCACAGATATTCCGGATGTACTTGGTATATTGGATGTGCTTCAACAACACTTCCATTTTTTGTATATTTCTTTCATGTGTGCAGCATAGCCAACTAGATATTGAAGGGTGTACTTTGCTAATGTGTAAAAACAGAGAATCTCTATAAACTGCGACATGATAGGCTGAATTACAGATTCTTTTTGTGGTTAGCAGCCAAAAATCTATAAGATACACCCAAAAGGGTTCAGAAAACAGAATCTTTCTTGCCCAGTATTCAAAGCATATCAAAGACAAAACTCTATTCTGAATGCTAGCACCATTTCATAAATAATAGAGAACTCCCAAAGACAGCATGGAACTCCAGGCATAAATCCAACAATGTGCAGTGCAAGTAATCTACTCTTGTATGATTCTTCTTTACAATGGCAACAACAGCACTGATCCTTAAATTGAGTTCATTGAATCTCTTTTACACCAATTTACATTTCTCAAGAAATAAATTAACTAATTTAAAAGTCTTCTAGGGAAGTCATGGTAATAAATACATTAGTTGTTGAGAAGCACTTTAATAAGGAATAAAAAGCTTTCCTGTATACGAAAAAATGAATGCAAACATTTTTTTTCCGTTTGAACGAAGTTAGCAGACTCTTTTCTAAGAAATAATACAGATGATCCAGAGAAGTATTTTCCTTGTGGAAACAAGTTTTCCAGGGAAAGACAAAAACATTAAAGTACTAATATAATTAATAACTCTTAGTGACTATAAGGTAAGTTTATATTTCTGAAAAATGTTTTCACTGGAAAGTGATCAAACAATTGTGTGTGTGTGTGTGTCTGTATGAGAGAGAGAGAGAGATTGTGAAAATAGAGAAAGCAGTTACAGTTTAATTATTCATGTAATTGAGATTACTCATGGAATTCAGTGTATCCAGGGCTCTTAGTGTTGACATATAAGAAGGGTTACAAAGATATTTGAACCCAGATCTGCTAGTTTTGTAAAATATTGGGACTTCTAATGAAAAAGGTTACTTAACTATCTTCTAATAATTTTGTCATAAGGAAAATCTGTTATGCATAAATTCTTTTGTGATACACACGGTTTTAGAATTTAGTAGTTGTAAGTTATGATTTATATATAGATAATCACAGAAAGATTTGTCATTTAACTTGGAAACAGAGAGATATCCTATAGTGGGATATCTCAGATCATTGGAGTTGTGGATATAATTTTACTTATGTGGATATATATGGATATACACAACCAACACTAACCAAGTGCTTCCATACCAAAGTAACAACCCAACTTCTAACAAGAGAAGCATTCAATAAGAGAAGCATTCAATAACATTCAGAGAAACACAAAGACACTTTAGCAACCCAGAACATCGGAAAAAGGAAACAGATTACCAATACAACATCTTCCAGTGGATAGATATCCACACAACTGACCACTCAACCAGTGCAAGCTATGAAAAGAATAGCACTGCCATAGATAAAACAAATCTCAGAAACAGCCAACAGATTATTACCACCACATGGCATCACCATAGCCCACAAACCAACTAAACTCCTTCAAAGTAGTAGCTCATCTACACCATATGGTGTAAGGCCTGTAACAGCCGTTATGCAGGAGAAACAGGTAGGACACTAGCAGAGCGCATTCATGAACACCAACTAGTTGTCAGAAGATACGATGAAGATATGGATAAACTTAACCATAGTTTCAACTGAGCATCCCAACCAGAACTTCTCACTAGATAAGCAGGAATTAGCACCAAGAGCAACACCAGACAAATAATCAAGCTGTAAACAGTACCCTAACCAAGGATCTATCAATTCAGGCTAACAATAAAGCAGTGAACAACAGCCTAATCAAGGAACAGAAAGCATCATCTTCACCAAAAATGACAGAGAAGGTACTGAATATACAGAGACAGCAAATCCCACTCCCTTTTAGCATTGAAAATGTTACCTAGGTAATGAAATTACTGCAAGAAAACAACCAAGTTCAGAAAGCGCCAAAGACACCATGATTTAAGTTGTTTGAGATCTCGAATTTTAGTAGCTTGAATAAACTCTCAGAATCCCTCATTGTTATAACTCAGGCAGTTTGCTTTAATAGTTACATTTCTTTCCTTTTATAGACTTTAAGGCTGCTTATCTGTTGTTTTCTAGGAGATTTAAAATGAGAAAAATAGGATTAGGGCAAACATCTCATCCTGGTTCCAAACTCTGACATAAATATCCACCATAGATGTCAAACATAGTGTCAAAATGTGAATATTAATGCTTCAGCTTGCGTAATATATTCACTTTCCACTTGTATTCATTCCTCAAAACCAATATCGTAATTACAAAACATCAACTTTTCAGTAATGTTGCTTGCTACTTTGGACTGGCTGGCTTCAAAAATCTTAATTGTCCCATTCTACAAAGACATAAAGAGGTGTATATTAATACATTTAACTTTTATCATTAGCTTCTGTTGTTTAGTGACATTTTTGCCATCTCAAAAAGAAAACAGTGCTTTTCTTCTTAAGTATCTGTATTATTAAATAAATGCATTAACAATAACTGATTGGAAACACTCCAAATAGTCAAAATAGTACATTTTATAAACTGTAAACCTGCTTAACAATAACAGGGAGAAGGGCGGTATAGAAATATTATTAAATTAAATTAAATTAAATTAAATAACTTTTTAGGAAAATCTAGGAAAACATAAATTTTGGTAATTTATAAAATAAAAACTACTGTGCAGCAAGGAGTGTAAAACTCCAATGTAAGGTAATATGGGAAGTATAAATGTATACTTTATACATTATACAAATTATACATTAATGCAATTGCTAAAAGCAGCTATTAGGCTAGTCGAATTCTCATTTTATATTTTTAACAATAACATATCAATTAAAAAGCATTGTAAATAGTAAAAGTAGCATACACAATGTTATACAAGCAGATTGCTACACTACACATATTTCCATTTGCTTGCTCTCCTCTGCTCCTTCTACGGGTCTCCCAGATTGGCTCTCAAAGGTCACCCAGCTCTTCGTGAGAGATTTCAGAATCAGGGCAAGAAAAGACCGTTCTGCTGAAAAACCTATTCTGTCAGTGAACAGGCAACCTTTCTGACTCTACAAGAAGCCGTAGGAGTCTGTTTCATCTGGTTTCCTTTTCCAATGAGATGAAAGAAATCAATAATGTCCACCTCTGCCATTCTGAAGAAAGAGATTAAAAATGAGTTCAGCATTAATATTCAATTACATACATTCAGTGCTTTTTTTGTAAAAGAAAAAGGTGCCGGAACTCACATATGTTATACAACCCGCCTTGCCTACCCTACAAGGTTCCATCCAAAAAAGGTGCCGGAACTCCGTTCTGAGCGTTCTATGAGAAAAAAAGCCCTGCATATATTAATTGAAATGCATTGAAGTATAGTTTGACTTAAGCCATAGACTTGTTTATTATAAGTGAAGCAAAATTGAAAGTATATAAAAGAGTTCAGAAGTTATCACTGGAGAAACATTACAGGTTGAATCTTACAGTGTGCAGGATTGGAAGAGGGTCTCCTAGTGCCTTTTATTCATGTGTACTAAAGGACCTCTTGATATATTGGAAGATATCTTCTTCCCTAGTCACTAGGGATATAGAAAACAATTTGTGCACAAGCTGTTCTTATGTGTGGAGTAGCTAGTTTGGGTAGTGTTGTGATTCAGGGTCAGCCTGTGGGTTCGGCAGTTGGGTTGGACAATTCAGAGGAGGAGGAGGAGGGGGGTGTTGGAGAGCTTGCTGAGGATAGCCTTGAGGCTCCGCAGAGCCCTCAGCCAGGCCCCTCTCATCTGGTTACGACGCAGACCCAGCTGTGTGAGCCTGACAGCGTGGATGAAGATGACCCACAGCTGGCCCTGTTCAAGGACGCCCGACGCAGGAGGCAGTCAATCAGGAGTAAACAGAGGAAGGCAATGGGGCACCTCAGAAGGAGGCAGAGAGAAGCCACGCCCTGAACTGTTTAAAAGGGGAATGTGTGGGAGGGCTGGTTTGCTGAAGGCAACCGTTTGAATAGCTCCTGTTTCATGGTTCGTGTTTGCTCTGTTTGCTCTGTTTTATGTTAATAAATTTGGCAGGCTTAGTTCCAGCCTCTTGCCGTTTTGTAAAGGGGTTGTCCCTGCCTTTTCTGCAGGGCCGGTAGTAGGCTGGTACAGAATAGGTAGTGTGCGCCCTACTTGTATATAGAATGAAATAGGGCTATTTTGTTGTCGATAAAAACTGAAACACAATTGTTCCGGACAGAAATGCTTCAGGAAGGTAAGAGCAGAAAAAATACAAGGCCAGCTGGTTTTGTTGATGATTGTACTAATTTATGAAGTAACGATATTAGAGGGGAACAATCAAAAAGAAAGGAGAAATGTTGTGATATCAGGAAGGTCCTCCATGCCGCTGGTTATAAACACCACTGAAGACTAGACTTCTTCCTTCTTTTGCCACAAGAAGATTGGCCGTGGCAGCAGAAAGGAGGGAGGGAAAGGAAGAGAAGTCAATTCACTGGGAAGATCAAAGTGGGTGAGCCAGTAGGAAATGCTCCTCCGCTACTTTGGCAGCGGTGGTGAATAGGTGATGGTAGAACCATTAAGGAGCTGGTACATAAGCCATGTAGAGGAGGCTGAAGTACACTACATTCCCTTGTTTTTGAAGAAGTGAAGGCTGAGGGTGCACTTTAAATTGTTAAAATTTGGTGGGTGGGGGGGAAAGGAACACATTTTCTGTTTATGCATATTCCTAGTAGCTGTCATTTTCTTAGCTCTATCATATGTGGCTCACCCTAGGGCCAATTAAAATGTTATCTTCTAGAACCTTTGAGCAGGCTTCACCCTACAACAGCCCCCTTGTAATTGCTGGTTGGCTTTTATTCAGCCTGAATTCACATTGGCTGGTATAGGGGGGAAATCTGGTTTCTCCCAAAACATTACTCTTATTAAGAAAATAGTGCTGAGTTGAGGGGTCTAAAAATTAGGATTGAAATACTTTTAAATTTATTTTTATTTTTTTTATTATATTTATATACCGCCCTTCTCCCGAAGGACTCAGGGCGGTGAACAGGGCACATATAAAAAATACAAAATACAAAAATTAAAAAAGAATTAAATAGTGGCCCAGCTAAAACAATCAATAACAATATAAAAATCCCCATTAAAACCCCAACATATCCCCCATCAGGCCAGGCCGGCTTGTTCAAATAGATGGGTCTTCAGACCGCGTCGGAAGGAGCAAAGGTCAGGTGCCATCTGGAGCTCGACCGGCAGCTGATTCCATAAAGCCGGGGCGCCCACAGAGAAGGCCCTCCCCCTGGGGGCCACCAGCCGACATTCTCTGACCGGAGGCACCCTGAGGAGGCCCTCTCTGTGGGAACGCACAGGGCGGAGGGAAGTTGAGTTTTTTGAACTGTTGATATAATTGGGAGAGGCAAAATAAATATTCATTCGCAAATTAACTGACAGTCTTCCACCACTTCTTCCTCTCTTGTGCCTGTATATCAATACATTTTATATTGTTGAGAGTTTGCAGAATGAGAAATGTTTGGGAAAACGTTGTGTTTAGTAAAATTTGATCCTTTGTTTGACTACAAAGTTAGAGCCACTTCAAGTCATATCACTTCCTGAGATGAAAAGCAAGGTATTTGTCTTTTTTTCTTTTCCATTCCCAGGAAAAATTATTGTGGATGCAGAGCCGTTTCTGCCTGCACATTCAGTAAATGTGGTTTCTTGGAAATTTTTGAGGTGGTTTTGACCTATTTTAAGTTTCTCCAAACTTTAAATTAAAGTTGCTTATTTATTATAAGTGTTTGTATTACTCCATACTCTTGAGTTTAAAATTTAGAAACAAGAAATAAAAATACTACAATCCAGCCAATACAAAAAATAAACACCAACCAGCCGTCAGAAAACATGATGAAAATTCCTTAATCACACAACAGATGAACAGACATAATCATAGTTTCAACTGACAAACTGTGAGCATCCTAGATCAAGCTAAATCCAAAAAAGCTAGAGAATTCCTGGAAGCCTGGCACTCTTGACAAATCAACCATTATCAGGCAGAGAGAAACAAACAACATCTACATAACAATTTAGCAAGCTGGTTGAAGGCAGAGAATCACTTGTGATGCCTAGTATGCTGATCAGCTAATTGGGAGCTTGTCGACCAGCAGAACCACTGAATTGAACTTTTTAAATGTCTGTGTCAAGACAACTGCCATGTGTTTCCTACCTCAGAATAACAGAAACTGAAATTTGGCAAAGCAACTTGAAGGGATTTCAATTTTTAAAAAGGAGGATGCTTTTCAAGGCCTGAGATCATAGATTATCTTCCCAGCTTAGTGTCTAGGATAAGCTCAAATATTGTGGCCTATTCTACAGTTAAAACAAACCAAGTTTGCATTTTGGGGGTGATTATAAGCAGCTTTTCCGGTTTATGGGACTTCCCCAACAAACTTACACAAGAAAGCAGTCCACCTCCAAATTTGTTAAACAGGTTTAACTAAAGAGGTTTTCCTTTCATGCGAATAATTCTTTTCGTATACCAGGTTCTCTCCAGTATGTTCTCTTTATGGCTGAATTTAGTTTTGCACCTTTTCCCCTAGAAAATAAAACCTCATGTTTTAAAAACTGCAAAAGGATTTGGCTTTGAAAGAGTACTTCTGTCCCATACTCCCTATAGTTCACAGAAATAAAAGAGGCCAGTTCAGACAAACTGTGTCATATCCATCACAGAACTAAAACAATTTGAATTTCTAATTTGGGAACAAGTAGCTACCAGGAGTTCATTCTTCCCTTCTTAAAGTGTAACAAATAAGACAGAAGTTACAGTTGCCACAATCTTATTTTCCAATTGAAGAAAAACTTAACTAAAATCTATTCTTCTTAATTATGTTACTAAATCTTTATGCGAGCAGTTCCATGAGCTTTTGGCTACTGAAATCATAGAGCTATAAAGTCTAAAGAACAACTCATTTAGTATTCATATTTGTGGTTATAAATTTACAAACTGCTCTATATGAAGGGACACTTGTGCTCCATGCAATTTTTATCCAAATATTTTTTAAAAAATTATAATAGCTTTGGTCAGTTCTCATTTTACTTACATATACAAGTCACACTGAAACTAGAAGTGATGGAAAATGTAATCCTCCTGGCTTATATTACCAAGACTGTCAGTGAACGCTAAGTTTGAAAATAGCCCATTTTAAAAGGAAGGAGTTAGCACGGAACTTAAAGTTAATTTTCATTGTGCAAGGCATGTATGGAATAAAGGAGTAAAAGAACTGCCATGATGCTACTTTGCTTGACCTTAGAAGTTACCACAAACGAGATGTGATTAAATTCACTATTATAAAGTATGAAACTAGGGCAACCCCAAAGGAATAGAAGACCTTAAATGCCATGAATAGTGGCATAATGGGCTTGTTAATACATACTCCCCTCTTCCAGCAAAAGGTCTCAAAAAACCACTGATTTTACTGAAGTAAAAATTTACCGAAGTAAATCCTGCATCTGGACATTTCCATTGTTAACCACTGTATATTGCCATGGGATGATGGATCCTTGGTTATGTATGTACAAATAAACTTTAAGGAAGGAACTTCCAGATTAGTTAGAAAATTAGCAAATGTGTAGTAATTATGCTACTAAATCTTTATGCGAGCAGTTCCATGAGCTTTTGTAGTCCATGGTAATGTAACACCCATATTTTTCTGGATTTTAACTATTTATGCGTGTGTTTTGGTTTTTGCCTAAGAAAAAAATGTTGTTTATGAGCTTCACCAACTCTACAGCTCTTAATAAATTCTGCCATGATTAAGGAGAGGAATGGATCTGAACTTCACCATTTAGATGATTGAGATGGGACAAGATTGCTAACAGGATTCATTATTATTTTTTCCCAACCCTTTTAATGACTGCCTTTCTTAGTAATCAAATATTCTGCTAATGGTCAGCAAGAAAACAATAGCTATATGTCACATTGCATTAGTTTGTTGTTTGTTTTTGCTTTTGCATTTTAATTTTGGTTTGTTGAACAAACTATAACTGTTTATTCATGCATAATACTATTCCATTAAATAATGACTTACAAAACAGCAGGATTAGGTTCACTGTGTTAAGCTAGCCAGTTTGGTTTAATGGTTAAGGTGCTGGTCTCAAAGCCACGAGATGATGAGTTCAAGTTCTGCCTTAAGCATGAAAGCTGACTGGGTGACCTTGGGCTAGTCAATCTCTTTCAGCCCAACCCATTTCACAGGGTTGTTTTTGTGGGGAAAATAGGAGCAGGTATGCTTACCTCCTTGAGTTAATTATAAAAAAGTAATAAAGGCAGGATAAAATGCAAATAAATGAATAGTTGACTTTAAGCTTTATTTCAATCATCTGTTTAAGAGCTTTCTGTGAAAAAGTCACAAAAATAAATCATGAAGCAACCTTATAAAATAAATATGGTTATTGTGCACACATGCAAGGCAACTTACTCCCATTATTTGTCCCTTTTCCACAGTGTTATCATATCTTTAAAAGAATAGGAACATCATTTTTTACCTTTGAATGGCATTAATAATCTATTCCAGTGGGGTACAATTTCTTTTTTGAAAGTTGGGCAACATGCAATTTTTATTATCGTTATCATTCTGAGATCAGAATAGTTGAGCTATTTGTAGTTCTCCTTTTGCTTTCACTGTCTTCAACTATTTTTGTACTTTTTTGTTTTACAGTTTTCTCCTTGTGTTTGGTTGCTTGATTTTGTCAGTATTTTCTACTATTCCCGAACATACATGGCTTGCCGCTAGTTGCCTCTTCATTCTGGTAAGTAAAATTTATAAACACGTGTAAATATTCTATATCATATACAACATATGCATGTATCTCCTTGACAGTGCAATTTTATTCATGCCTACAAAGAAGTGGTGCTTCCAGTAAACGGATGTAAGGTTGTAAATTGAATCACTTTTTTTAATTTATTATTGTAAATGGGCTATAGGTATATAAATAAACCTTTGCAATTTATGCAACCCAAATGGATCAGCAATCACAAATGAAAATTCTTTTCCAACAAATTATTTGGGAGCTATATAAACTGATAATCCAAATGAGAATGAAATTCTGTTTTGTTCAAACGTTCTTAAAAAACGGTAGGATTTCATTGCTACTTGACTGATAAAGGAAAATCTACCGGTAGATATTTTTTTTTATGATTAGAAGTCTTATCTATGTTGGAATTCACTCTCTAAAATTCTCTAAAATCCAAAGACCTGCTCAATTAAATTCCCTGATACATTTTCTGATAAATTCATACAAATATTATGCAAGTGGCATCAAATAAATAAAATGTGATATTTAAACTGAAGAGTAAGTCCAATAGTAAATTGTTAAAATACCAGCTTGAGAAGAAACCATAAGAGTTGTGTCAAATAATCAGAAATAACTGATTATGTATCTCACTTTTGCAACATTTAACAAGCTATGCCCAAAGACTTCTGCTCATAAGCAGAATCAATTCCCACTTCTTACCCAGGCCTCCTAATTTGTTCCTGCTTATTCCTCCAAACAAAATTTGAAAAATGCAGGCAGTGTAATTCTGCCTGATAAAAATATTTAAATTGGAACTGAAGCTCATTGAACAAGTTGAGCACTTCAGCTATTCCAGATGTTCACTGAAATCTGAACTTTGAACACTAGTCATACCCAGTTGAGTTACCCAATGACTATTTACAAAGATAGAGAGTAGGAAGATCTATCCAAGTATGAACTGTAATTTTATTTAAAATGCTGTAAGAAATTGTCTCTTGACATTGGATTTTTTACGTTAAGATACATATCCAGGTCATGAATATATTTTCTGCTCCAAGAAATTCACATAAATAACCCGCCTTTTTGTATAAGTATCTTTCCTTCTCATTTGAGAATCATTTTCATGTATTTACATTTTTTAATATTCATCTTTTATTGTCAAGAGTATTTTATTCATATTTTGGTCAACAGCTTTAAAAGTACTGATATAATCCTTGTTATTTTTTGCAAAATATTCCAAAGTAATCAAATGTCTGAAATCACTCCTAAGTTGAATTGAGAGCAATGAGTATGAATCTAAATATAAAAAGAAGCATCTGATTTTTATATATATTATTATATTATATTTTATCTTTAAACTAATAGAACAGTGTTTTCTACCCCAATATATTATAGGCAGGCTAAATAAATAAAATACTGGTGTGATTCATGTAAACTGCAATCTTTCCCCACCAGGCTTGGATTCCTAACAAGAAAAAAATTGATAAAACAGCACAAAGTATGGTATTTCTTGTATTAATATTTATATATTATTGCAAGAGATCAGTTAACAAAGTTAAAAGAAATGGGTGGATAGACAGAAGGATAGAGGTTTGGAACAGATTTCTGAACACTGAAAAAATAAACATAGAGATAGGGATAGGAATAGAGATGGGGAATAGCAGGAGACAAAATACAAAAAGATCTCACAACCTATCCTTGTTTAAAATACATATGTTATATATTTGGTTCGGTTGTAGTGAACGAGACGCAGGCATTCAAACAGGAACAAGGTTTATTGAAGTGGAACAGGAACAGAAGCAAAACAGTAGCTGCTGCACAGCTATTTATACGGTTGGCCTCTAGGTGGTGACCAATAGATTTGAAGGAGCCCATTCCCGCCCCAAATCTACCAATGATAGCCCTGGAGACAACAAGTCTGGCCTAGTCAGTTACCGTTACACATACACACCAGTGAGCAACCGTTAATGCAGCATTTAAACAGACACGTGAATCTGTACAAGCAAAAACCCCAATACATTACAACATACATAAACCTTTGCACCATTTTCAGAATTTATGTGCATCACATTCAGATTTTGTCTGAAAGTACAGTGGTTTTCATTGGTGTATTACAGTAACCGCATCATTCATATTTTGAGAAATTCCACAATCTTACACAAGATTATAGCATTTCTAAGATTACAGATTTTAAAAGAGCAAATTGTAAAAAAATCTCCTGATATTATTATGACAGTGTGGGCATGACTTCTTTTTTCCCCCCGGGTGATACCTAATGCTCCTACTCATGTTATAAGAGCCAGTTTGGCAAACCTATCAGTAGTAGAAGTGGTTGCTTACTAAGAGATACTATGTGCAATCTTTGATGAACAGTAGGAAGAAATTATCTTACATGGCAGATGTTATAACAGCAAAAACATCTGTAGTGTCTGCATCATCTAGTCTCCTCTATCCAAAACAACTATGACAACACCTCCAGATTCCTGTAATTTTAAATTTTAGTCCCAGTAGGTTTAGCACAATCTAATATTTCTCAGAGACTTGATTCTCCCAATTAAGGGCATAATTTCTAATTATTGTGGATACATGCAGCTTATCTTCTCTCATCTATCAAATGATAGAATTATTTTTAAAACAGTTATAAAATAGATAGTATTATTCTGTGTGGTATTTTTTGTAAAAGAAAAAGGTGCCGGAACTCACACGTCATACAACCTGCCTTGCCTACCCTACAAGGTTCCATCCAAAAAAGGTGCCAGAACTCCGTTCTGAGTGTTCTATGACAAAAAAAAGCCCTGATTATTCTCAACAGCATAGAAAATCGTTATTATTTTCTCCTGCCCGTTCCATATTGTTGAAGAAGATTCCCTCCCTTAATTTTCAGAGGTACAGTTTGTTTTGCTAGATACTTCACATAAATAAGACTTAAAAGCAGCTATGGCAACTTATTTGTCATAAATTAGAATATTAAAACGCTTCAGGAAATGTTAAGCTCTACAAAACAATAAAAAAAATCCAGCCCTGGGAAACAGAGTAATTTTGAAGTCCTTGCTTATGCAATTCATCAAGAAACAATGCTGCAAGTATATTATGCAAGTTAAAAACAGCCCACTTGAAATATGGATTTGAGTAAGCTAAAATTTTTAGCCATATTTATACTTCTGAGCCTTCCAGTGTGTGAAGACTAAGATTGTAATATTTCAGAATAGACCAATGTTTAAGCATAGATAACAATTCAGTGGAATAAGGTATCTTAGCAATAAGATGGAACAGTTTAAACTGGTTGAATATATGGGGGTAGTTTTTTGAGGAACGTGTTCCCACAAGTAGAGATTAATTGGGTCAATGAACATGCCTAACAAATGCAGCAAGAATTCTTGTTGTTTTTTTTTCTTTTTTTGAGGAATGGAGGAATTAGGATGGCCAGGTAGATTTAAAAATAACCCAGTATTTTTTACAATATGATTATTGATATGGATTGAAATATGGAAAGAAGAGATTTTTTTATTGAAATACTAGAGAAGTTAACTGAAAATTGTTTATAATTATTCAGGAGTCATCTTTTATATATCTTTCTTTCCCTTTTTAAAATTTTATTTGTTTTCGTTCTTTGGACTTTTCTTTTTGTTTTCTTTTTTATATATATTTTTCTGAGTTTCTATTAATCTTTTAACTTTAATAAAATTATTACAAAAAAAATCCAAATCATGGGATTTAAATGTTTAAGAACCGTCCTTGCAACATCTTCTGTGTATCAGTGGTCAAATTGTTTTTGGGAACAAGAATAGATGTGAGTGAAGGACTAAACAGTAATCCTTGTTTTGTGACATTTGGTGACTATTTGAAGTTGTGATGGCACTGAATGAGTAGTACTTGCAGTTGGATCTTGAAGTTGCAGTCATTGCACAACCACCCAGCTCACATTTAGGATGCTTGCAATGCCCCGCATTTACATGATTGTCATCTGTGACCTTCCTTGCTGGCTTCCAATAAATAAAATAAATAAGAGAAGACAACAGGGAAGGTAACAAGTAACAGCAGAGAAGGTCACAAAGAACTTTGTTAAGTCTCCCTTGCCCATCAGGAGTCATTCTGGCTCCACTGGCCACTTGTGCACCCTCCCCACTCAGCACCACAAAATACCTTGCATATGCTGCTGTAGCCATCCGTGCACCCTCCCTCACTTAGTAGGAACAACCCCTAGGCCTGAAATTACTTATATGCATTGCTGCAATCACCTGTGCACCCTCCCTCACCCAGCAGCAGGCATTTTCTGCCCAAAATTGCTTACACAGGACCACTGTGACCACCTGCATATTCTCGCTCCCTGGTAGCAGCCACTTAATTGCCTGCCAGCCTGCACACAAGCATCCTGGGACTTGCAACTTCCTGTCAGCTTCCTTACAAACTTTGGTTGTGGGAAGCTAGCAGGAAGTTGCAAGGAGGCTTCCCTAATGACCTATGATCTTTTGCTTGACAGCAATAAAAGGGACTGCCAGGATTGCTGTCGTCAAGTACTACAGTTAAGTGATTAAGTGACCACATCACTTAATGATGAAAATCCCAGTCCCAATTGCCATCATTGACCGAGAACCACCTGTGTAGAACTGATCTGATGGTTCGGTTATTAGTAGAAATTATGGTTTTCTTTTATGTGTTCAGAGTCTTTGGTTTTAAAAAAGGGTATTTCGGTCTTTACAGTGGAAGTCTGACAAGCAAAGTCAATTGAGGCACTCAGATTCTCTCAATGGCCATATGATTCACTCAGCAGTTGTAGTAATTCACTTAATAAATGTGACCCAAAAAAAGGTTGTAAAAACTGGTGCAACCCACTTAACAACTGCATGCTTGCCAAGGAAATTCTGGTTCAAATTGTGGCTATATGTCAAAGATTATCTGTATTCTAATCTTATGAAATGCTGGACTTTGTGACAACAGCCATACTGAAACATTACCTAAACTACTGTAGGTAGCCTTGTGGGAAATTTCTCTTGATTAAGATCCCCAAAATTCTGAAGCCCCTGCCCAAAAGTTCAGTTTTTCTGTACTTCAAAACAAGTAAAGATTCAGACAGGCCTTCTGTGTGCCACTCCCACCACTTTAAGTATTGAACTACGTGTTCCTTTAATTGCGCATTTGCTTTTTTAAAATTATGTTTTTAATAGGTATTACTTGGGTTGCTGTAAGTAGGATAAAACCTTTGGGTTTTATGTGCCAATGCCTAGGAGAGTTTCTATAATGATTTTCAAATAGATGAATATTTAGTGGTTCAGAATCTGACATACACTACTGATATACAAAGAGTCCTTGACTTACAACCACAGTTGAGCCCAAAATTTCTGTTGTTAAGCAAAATACAGTAGTTGTTAAGTGCATTTTGCCCCACTTTACGACCTTTCTTGCTGCAGTTGTTAAGTGCATCACTGCAGTCATTAAATTAATAAGAAGGTTGTTAAGTGAATCTGATTTCCCCATTGATTTTGTTTGTCAGAAGGTGGGAAAAGGGGATCACATGACCCTGGGACACAGCAACCGTCATAAATATGAGTCAGTTGCCAAGCGTCTGAATTCTGATCACATGATCATGGGGATGTTGCAACAGTTGTAAGTGTGAAAGTTGATTATAAGTCACTTTTTCCAGTGCTGTTGTAACTTTGAACAGTCACTAAGTGAACTGTTGTAAGTCAAGGACCACCTGTAGTAGTATAAAATCCTGATTACTGAGTAAGCCTAAGCCCTTGCTTCAAATAGACTGGGTATGAACAACTTGCATGTCTCCCACAAATCCATCGATTCACCTCAGGAGCTCTTCCAAAAATTGCTACTGAATTCTCATTTTTATATAAGAGTAATGATATTAAATATAAAGGGATTAATCATATTAAGTATTTACTTTTTTTTAAAACCAATCCTATCAATTTACCAATTTGGGGAGTGGTTCCAGCTGACTATGTGATCTGTAAACCAACAAAATTGTATGTTCCCAATTATCAGCAAAGCTGTGGTGTTGTAGAATGTAATGGTAGATAGGATTCAACATCTGTACTGGGCACCTGCACATTAAACCTACACTTACAGAAAGATGTGAGGACAAAACAAGTTTGGTGCCATATTTTTGTGAAAGAAAAAAAAAAGCAGTAAAATGGAGCGTTTGACACTGGCCAGAAAGAAAAGATGCCAATGCCTCTCTTTTTAGTAGTATCCCAAGATGTGGAAAGGAGCCACAACTTTCCTTTCCACCTGGGCTGTGAAAGACTGACCCAGGAAACCTTTAGATCAGCATTAGCAGCCACATACTTGCTGGCTCTTAGATCAGCTGCTGCAGGGCCAGTTAATGTTGCCTTAAGCCTGGTTGGGGGCAGTGGCGTAGCGTGGGTTGTCAGCACCCGGGGCAAGGCAAGTAATTTGCGCCCCCTAACCCGTGGATTTTAGCACTCGAGTCTGCACTGTCCCTCCCCCAGATAGTCCCTCGCTCTCTCTCCGCACCGCACCGCACGCCTGGCACCCCCCCTCCACAGTGGGCGGCGACCCGGCGGCTTGGATCGGATTCGCACAGCCAGCACTGCAGTGAGAGAGAGTGAGTGAGCCAGGCAGGGGCAGAGAGCTGTGAGTGCGAGCGCGCCCCCCCAGATGTTGCGCCCAGTGCGGCCGGCCCCCCCTGCACCCCCCACGCTACGCCACTGGTTGGGGGTGGGTGGGGAGACAATTGGAAGAACGTCCTGCTGTTTCTTGTGTCTTTGCCTATCTTACGCTTTGGTTAATCGTCTGCTAAATGCTGCGTGACTCTGGATTAAGAGAGCCTCTTTTCCTGTCTTCAACAAAGTGCTGTGATTCTAGTGGCAGCAACAATCCTAATAACCACACTACCTTGCTCCTGGAAACAGAGTTAGCTCTTCAAGGTAGGCCAAGTCAGGAAAACAGACACTTCACGAGATGCTAGAACTCCACTTAGTGAGATTGTCTATAATGATAGAATCCTGAAAGCCTGACAGTGTTCTCCTTTCTACCCATCCACCCCGCTATACCAAAAGGAGCCAAGGTAGGGTCAAGTTTGAGTTTCTTTCTCACGCTTCCCTGTTTTCCCAGACTGAGCTCATGTTTGGCTAATGTTCTTCGCATATCTTTGCAAAGGTCAGCTCTGTGTTTTCTACAATCAAGGAAAGAGAGACAGCAAATTAGATGCCAATGAAACACTATGCTACCACGCAGACCACCCTCCTTCTTTCCTCTCTTGAGTTGTGAAGCTCTATGCAGTCCATCAGATGCGTAGCTTAGAAGTGGAGGCTTACCTGCTGGTGGAGACAAACTCAGACCCTTAGAAGGCTCAATGACAGGGTTCACAGAACAGATTAAGCCATAATAATGATTTGCTTGATTTTGGCTGAGCAGTGTATGAACTCAGCCAATCTTTCCTAACCTCCTGAGGAGGATCCATTAGCAGATGACTAAAGATATATATTAGATACAGACAGATGCGTTTATGACACTATAAATGAAAGATCCTAGCCAAAACAATGTCCCTCAAGTGTTGGTGTACATGTCCTCCTTGACCTCTTGGCAACAGCAACATTATTTGGAAGGTTAAGAAAATAAGACTACATCTCTCCACCCTACCTTTGTTTTTTGCCTATTCTGGCTCATGTCCTATGACAATTAAATATTCAGCTTTAAAAAACGTATGTTTCGTATACCCTTGGATTCCTGTGTGATAATAAAGATGTGGCTTGTGATTCCTTTTGACAACTTTTCCCTCTTTTCTTTTCTTCCCCTTTTTACTTCTTTTGAATCCTTGAAATTTGGAGAAAATGAAACAATGAAAAGGGTAGGCTTTATCTAACCCTTTTCGTTGTTTCATTTCCCCAAATTTCAAGGATTCACTTTCCAAAGCACTTGCAACTTTTGTGTTTGTATGTGGGAGAGAGAGGGAGGGAGGAAGGGAGGGAGAGAGAGAGAGAAGAGGGCATCAATGAATCCGTACATGCCTACTCAGAAGAAAATGTTATGATATTTCCAAATAAACATGCATTGTAATAAAGCTTAAAGAGGAAGTACAGGGGAGGAAATATAAAGATAAGTATTACATCAGCAATATGAATTATTTCCAAAGATTTTTTTAAGTATTTGACCCACCTGTTTGGGGCTTGGGCTGCATTCAAAATTGAGTAGTATGCCAAAGTTCAAGTGGTCAGGAAAATATCGGACCCCAAGGGGAAAACTGGAGGAAACAAAAAACATCATATAAATTTGATTAATCAAGTGGCCTTCTTCCACCCCGCCCCCCACAATCAACCCTACTTTTGAGATGTGTGCTCCTATTCTAAACATTGTGAAAATTATAGTGAATTATCCACCCTGGACCTTCCAACAACTGAAAGATTCCAGAACTGATCCTGTTATCATGAACTCTGACAGTGCCTAAGGCAGAGGTCTCCAACCTGTGTGCTGCGGCCCAGTACTGCCGCTAACGGCCCATTTGCGCATGGGTGTATGCGCACATTTCCCTGATCTTCCCTTTCCCTCCGGGCTGCCAGGAGCTCTGGCCTAAGGTTACAAAAATCAAGAGGATACTGTACGGAGCGTGAGGCCTGTTCACCATCTCTCCCCCTAACACCCTGCTTTATAGCCCGTTTCAGTGCCTGGGCCACTCTGCTTATGGAGGGTTATGTCCAGGACATGTTTGTATTGTAGGAGGCAAAATCAGAGAAGTTAGCTTTCACTGGTCCCATTAAACACATACTTCTGAATTTACACAGGGGGTGTGAAAAGAAAAAAATTGTGAGTTAAACAGGATAATATTATTTGCTTTAATCTTTTCTAATATTTATTTTTATATAGCCGATTAACCTTCAATCTTCATTTAAAATTAGAAAATATATGAGTTGTTTTTGAGATTTTTCTTCTTTTTTTCACAAATACCTTCCCTTTTTTACTGAGTAACAGGTGAAAACTATGAGGACCTCATGGCCCCAGGATGTACTCTGCAAGTTAACGTAAGCTTAAGTTAACATGCAGTTTTAATTATTGCTAGTATTAATTAATTGGGAAACACAGCACCAACCTTGAGCCTGGTGGGATGCGAACCTGCACTAATTGCAGGCAGCTGGTGTTACTTAAGGAGGCATTAGCCCACTGCTCCACCAAGGCTCAAGGTTGACTCAGCCTTCCATCCTTCCGAGGTAGGTAAAATGAGGACCCAGATTGTTGGGGGCAATTAAGCTGACTTTGTAATAATGCCGCTCGGGGTGTGTGTGAAAGCCCTAATAAGCAGGCATATACATAGAATGAAGGCTACTGCTAATGCTTGTAAGCCGCCCTGAGTCTTCGGAGAAGGGCGGGATATAAATGTAATAAAAATAAAATCAATAAATAAATAAATGGATGTGTTCTTTTAGATTTTGGTCCTATTCTTTAATGGCAATTATCACATTAATTACCACCAAAATTAAGAACGCTCTCTCCGTATGTTAATGTGTACAATCCCAGAGCTTTCTGTTAACCCAGCAGCTATGATTTATTCATACGTAAAAGAACTACAGGAACTTTAGAAATATTGTACTGTATTCTGAAATCTGTAGTTGTGAATTATGTCTTAAGTAGGCAGTTTGATTATTGGAATTATCTTAGGACAACTTCAGTTCAATCCACAGAATTTGTGAACAGGAAAGCAAAGGTAAGTCAGGATAGAAAATACATTAATGCTGAATATGAACATGCAATCAAGTTGAAAATTTTCCATTCCACATTTTGTGATATAGCATCTCAGGTTCAGAATGTCTATGGAGAGCAGGGGGTGAACATGTCCATATTTGGCCAATGACTATGCCATGTCAGACCAGAGAAGTAGGCAAGCAAATAAAAAGCTTAATTTGGTTTGACTGAAATCTAGATTTAATTAATATTAGACTACTTAACACAATTGACAGGATTTCTCACATATATTTAATGGTTTCCTAATTCTGTCATATTAAAGATTACAATTTTGTAGTAGTTTCTGAATAAACGTTTCAGAAGTCAGCACAAGTTAGTCACACCTCTGTTCTTGAAAATATTATGCAGTGCCCTCAGCTCGGAGATGTTGGCTAGGTTCCTATAAATTGCACCCACTCATGGTTTCTTTTAAGCCTTATTTAAAAAAAGGATCAGTTGCCCTGGCTTTCTACATTGCACTAAGCCATGAGGAATATTTTAGGATGAGTAGGTTCACATATTGCAAGAAAACAAAATCTATCATTAGCATTACAGCTTAGCATTACAATTTTAATCTCCTCAATTCCTAATTCTCTTTCTCATTTAATAATAAAGGCATATTGGCATGACACATAAAGCCATGATTGGCAGCCCTCTGTTAGTTTATTAAAATCAGAATTGTCCTGAAGATGAACAGGGGGACAAAAAGCTTTCTTTAATTTCCTGCTCTTTATGGTATGCTAGCAAACATTATTGTCATAATTCCCAGTATAGCACCCCACTTCATCACATGATCATAAGAAAATCATTGATCACATCATTAAAGTAACATGGCAATCCTACAGACAGAGGCAGTATTGATACATGAAGTGAACAGTGAATAATTATTCCAAGCAGAATCACCAGCCAATACAATGGAATTCCCTAAAACGGTAAGAGAAAATTCTGTTTCCTTTACCTTCCGTTGCATATAATGGCATCCCAAATATTGAGAAGCTCTTTAGAGCAAGTCTGTTAAAGTACTTTGCTGTTTACATCAAACTGAGGCAGTTTATGCTTGTTCTGTTTCATGACTTCACTGGATAGAGCCCAATAGATTAAAAACTGTGGTTTTTTAAATGGATTGGAGCAGAGCAAAGGAAAACATATGTAATTATTGAGCAGATCATAGTAGTGTGCTGTTTGATGCAACATACCATCCCACTGTGTAGCAAGTTTATTTGCATAGGCCGTTCTGTAACACTATACCTGTTTGGTGAACATAGCTGGCAAATTCCATCAACAAGACCCACATGGATTTCAGAAAGATTTTTCTAATGCTAGAAGGATAAAAATATAATTTTGAAAAGTGTAAAAGTAAGTTCCCAGGTAAAATCATTCTGAAATGTTTCCTTCTCATACCCCGCACCACCACCTCTGTATGGGTTCTGTCGCTTCAATTGGGACCAGCTAAATGCCTTGTGATTCTTCCCTACCTCTTACACAGGCCATAACAACTTGCAAGCCATAACTTTGGAATCAGCAGTTAGATACTTGCCACAAAACATTATGTTAAACCATGGGCGTCAAACTTGCCACGTCACGTGATGTGTCACGACGTATCGTGACTCTTTTTGCATTGCCGGCAATGGGGTGGACACAGCTTCAGTATGATGAAACCGGCCTGCGGGCTGGCAGTTTGACACCTCTGTGTTAAACCAATCCTCATTGGTCATTTATTTGCAGGACTTTCTAGGTTTTGTTGTCCATAAAGAAGCATCTGCAAAACACTTTAACTTGGAAGCTAAAAAGGTACATCAAGGCTTGGCACCTTGTCCAAATGTATCCTCTGTCATACAGAGCAACATGTACAGTATACATTTATTAGCATTTATCTCTTTACATTTTACAACAAAGTCACAAAGTCCTGCTCCAAGATGTTTGGAAGGCAGTAACTCTTGCAATAAATAATATTTTCTCATTTTTTGCCAGCTAATAAACCCTATTTAATAACACAGTGCCTTCATTTCTTGACATGTAGATACACATGCTATCTCAAATTTAATTTAACTAATTAACTAATTTAACTAATTAACCACTTTTAATACGAATTTCTACAATATAGTTGCATGTGATAGTTTTTATGTTGATATGTAAACATTTTCTATTTGGGGGAGTTAATTGACATTTTACATCTTTTCCAAGTGCTTACATTTATCAGATGAAGTGGATTGTCTCCATTTTTAACCCCTTGAAGTGACATTCTATCCATAGTTCTTTGCATCCTACTTTATATAAAAAGATTATGACATGTGCACTTGAGATTTTGCTATTATGAAGCTTAACACATTGTATAATTAAATCCACATTTATTTGCATATGAATAAAACAATAGCTGTCAAGAAGGAACCACTCATTTTTAATATGCTGCTGTTTCATAGCAAGCTCCACATTGTGTAAGAGGAAAGAAGGAATCCTAAGATGAAGACTGCAAGTTTTGTAATACAACAATATTCATTTGTGAAATGGGTGGCCAGCCCTATAAATCAATTGAAATAAATAAATAAAAACATAACATTTTCCAAACTCTCTTGCCTGTCCTAAAGAGACAGAAAAAGAAAGAAGAGAGAGAGAGAGAGAAGGAAGGAAGGAAGGAAGGAAGGAAGGAAGGAAGGAAGGAAGGAAGGAAGGAAGGAAAAGAAAGAAAGAAAGAAAGAAAGAAAGAAAGAAAGAAAGAAAGAAAGAAAGAAAGAAAGAAAGAAAGAAAGAAAGAAAGAAAGGAAAAAGAAAGAAAGAAAGAAAGAAAGAAAGAAAGAAAGAAAGAAAGAAAGAAAGAAAGAGAAAGAAAGTGAAAGAAAATACCCTATTTCATCCAAGGATAGCAATATATTACTATAATAATTTAAATAGTTGCTGGTGCATGGATATAAAAATTAATGCATTGATGAATTAGGAAATGATTTCTGATTTGCTGCTCAAAGCAGATTTTTGTTTTGATGTCTTTAGATGTCTTCAGTTTCTTTCCTTCTGTGTACTAGGACTAAGTTTAATAAGAGTGACAAAATAATGGCCTCCACTATAATGGTGAATGTAAAATAAACTGTTCAGCCCTTAAAGAATTGTCTTCCAAAGATGGTTCTCACTTCTTAATCCTCCAGTTCTTCCTGCTAATTCCCCTCAAATGGAAGAAGTAATCCTAGCTATCTAGAATTCCAAAATAAATTGGAGTTTTATTTGGCCAACTGTACTTTAAATCCAAGTTTTCAGCCATGGTATTACCTTGAGGCCATTATTGAAATGTCTTGAAATAATAATATTAGAACATATGTACTAATTTTTAATTTTTTTTCTTGATACCTGGCTGCTCTGATATGGCCAAGTGTAAATTAAAATAATTTAATTTGTGGCTTTGTAATGATTGCTTTAATTACTTTGACATGATGAGAATGAACAAACCCAGGCTTGACCTGGTTTTTAAATTAACCGTTTTTGATGAATTTATTCAATAAAAAAGGTGTACAAGCATAGATGTTCACATATGGATCTCAACTTTTATCATTTCTTCAGCCAGAAGGCAATCAAAAGGCACACAGAATCTGCATATTAATCAGCATTCTTCATGCTGGTAATCACCTATACAACCCTACATTGGCCCAGGGGCAGGTTTTTTGTGGGCATGTCTGTCCGCAGTTGTTTCTGCTCACTATACCATATTTAACAAGATGAAGAGGCAGTGTCATTTAACTGGGAGAGATGCTGTTGTAGTGCTTAACCTATGAAACAACAGCATCTCCACTACCTGGGACCAAGGTGGATCTAATCCTCTTAGTCTTCCACAGGCTTTAAAGACATTGCTTTTACTTCAAACCCTGAGACTGCAATGTTAGGTGAGCCCAGTTGGTTTGTCTACCTGCTATTGATTTGCAAGATGGAAAGTGTTGTGTCGGCAGATTAGAAGGGGAGTGGTTTTCCATTGGCGGGAAAACCCTGAGCCGGGGTTGGATGTAGTTTTCTCAGCGGGAGATTCCAGGCCGGGGATTGGTTAGTGTTAACATATATATTAAGCCACCCGGACGGGGATTCCCCCAGTTGACCGCATGTGTATTAAATAAATATTAGTGTTGCAAACCTCGCTGTGTGAGCTCGTCAATTCGAACATAACAAGTGGCGACGAAGGTGGGATTGACGACGGAACAGTGAAGGAAGCGGCGGAAAGCTAGCAACGCGCGAAGCGGGAAATTCGAATCACAGTCAACCAAGTAGCCGATCACTGTGTATGGAAAGAAACATGGCACAAGTTGGATCCCTGAAGGAATTCGACCCGAACTACCCTGAAGGCTGGGAGGAGTATGTCGGCCAGGTCGAGGGATTCATGTTGGTAAACGGCATAACTGACGACCGGAAAAAAGCGGCGGCACTCCTCACCATCAGCGGCACACCAGTTTACCGGGTCACCGTAGGACTGTGTCAACCGTTGCCGGTATCCAGCGTCTCTTACGCCGATCTACTGGCCAAGCTAAAGGTCCATTTCACCCCGAAGAGATCGGAACTATACTGGAGGCGAATATTTGAGAAACGGAACCAAAAGCCAGGCGAGTCTATAACGCAGTTCGTGGCTGCAGTCAGGGAAGCAGCCCTGCACTGCAAGTACGACAATCTAGAGATCAGAATCCGCGACAGAGTGGTCCTAGGGCTACGAGACGAACAGTTACAAAACAGGATAATCGCAAAGCCCACAGGCAATCTGCAAGAAATCCTGGACGAACTTCTTACTTACAAGTCGACCGGAAGACAAGACCCCCCCCACAACAGCATGGGCGCCACAGCATAAATTAACCTAGAAAGCCATGTGGACAGTGGGGAGGTGGACTACCAGTGGGAAGCTGACATCGATGAAATTGCCCGAAGGTTCGGGAAGATGGCGACAAGACCCCCTCGCACTGACGGCACCGACCGGGGAAAGAGACAACAACCTCCACCACAACCAAGATCCCAGAGGGACAACCAAAACAGACCTCGAGACCCTGAAGCAAGATGTGGTAGCTGCGGAGGCAACCACCCCCGTGCAACCTGCCGATTCCGAAATGCTAAGTGCAGGAATTGCGGAAAAACGGGCCACATCCAGGCAATCTGCCATGGCAGACCCCGCGACAGCCAACTGCACGACATTGACGCGTGGCCTGCAGGTAAGGTAACCCCAAAACTTAGTGGCAGAGAGACCCCCAGACCTAAGGCACGCCCTTCCGACCACGGGGAGGGGGTGGGAGTTAACCATGTAGGGAACCCCAGAATCAACCACATACTGAGGCCTAAATTAAAAATAGAAGTTTCTCTGCAGGGCATTCCCTGCAAGATGGAAGTAGATTCGGGGGCCTCAGTATCGATCATTTCTAGCAGTACCTTAAAGCACATAGAAAGCCGAAGCGGCCAAAGAATTCCCCTGGAACCAACCCGAATCCAATTACCTGACTTTCAGAAAACACCCATAAATATAAAAGGGAAGGCCACAGTCAGCGTTAGATATAAGGGATTTAAGGGCCCCTTAGATCTCTTAGTCACCGAAGGCCAGAGAACAAGCCTAGTGGGCCTCAATTGGTTCTCGGCCCTTGGAATTTGGGTGGGAATTAACACGATACACCGCCGGACCCTCAAATCCGTCTGCGATAATTTTGCAGACGTGTTTGATGGGTCATTAGGGAAATACAAGGGCCCCCCCATTAATTTTAACTTGGACCCAGCAGTTAAGCCCATTAGGCTTAAGGCCCGGAGGGTGCCTTTCGCCCTGAAACAAAAAATCGAAGCCGAACTAGATAAGCTAGTAGGCCAGGGCATGCTGGAACCCATAGAAGGAGGTCCCTGGGAGACACCAATCGTCACTCCCCTCAAACCGAATGGGGATGTGAGGATTTGTGCCGATTATAAAGCTACCCTTAACTTAGCAATGAAAAAACACGCTTGCCCGGTCCCGACGGTGAAGCAGGTCCTCGCGACGATCCAGGACGGCGCCATCTTTGCCAAGCTTGACTTGGCGCAGGCGTATTTGCAACTTACAGTTTCTAAGGAAGCCGCTGAGGCTCAAACGATAGTTTCCCACAAGGGGGTGTTCCGAGTTCACAGACTTCAATTCGGAATTGCTGCAGCTCCAGGCATCTTCCAAGAGGTGATGGAGAGGACCTTAAAGGGCATACCTGGTGTATGCCCTTGCTTTGACGATGTCCTGATAGCTGGAAAAACTGAAGACATCTTGGCTGACAGGCTTGAACAGGTACTAAAAAAATTTAGAGACGCTGGGCTTAAGTTAAAAAGGGAAAAATGCTTTATAGGTGTTAAATCAACTGAATTTTTAGGATACAGAATAGATGCTATGGGCATACATCCCACTGAGGGAAAAATAGAAGCAATTAAATTAGCCCCAGAACCCAAAAATAAGGCAGAGCTCCAGGCTTTCCTTGGCCTAATAAATTTCTATCACGCATTTTTGCCACATAAAGCAGCTATAGCTGAACCCCTCCATAGGTTGTTAGACAAAAAGACCCCATGGCAGTGGCAAGAAAAGCATAAACAGTTTCCAAACTTTGAAGGACATATTGTCCAGCAGGTCCACTGTCACTCACTTCATTGAGAACAAACCAATCTATCTTGCTTGTGATGCCTCACCTTATGGGGTGGGAGCAGTTATAAGCCACATGGATGCCCAGGGGCAACAGAGACCAATCGCATACTATTCCAGAACCTTAACCAAAGCTGAACGGAATTATGCGCAAATTGACAGGGAAGCACTGGCCATAGTGGCCGGTGTTAAAAAGTTTCATGATTACCTTTATGGTAGGGACTTCACGATATATACAGACCATAAACAGCAGCCACGGAGGCACTGGACCGAGTTGTACCCCTGCGGCCCCTGACCCGGCGCAGATCCCAGCGAGCCCCATGGTTCACCGCGGAGCTCCGGGAGATGAAGCGTCGGAGATGGGGCCTAGAGAGCCGTTGGAGATCCAGTCGATCCGAATCCGACCGATTGCGACTAAGAATCCTCACCAGGTCTTATCTCGCAGCGATAAGGGTGGCGAAATCCAATTACTTTTCCACCCTCATCGCTTCCGCAGATAATCGCCCGGCTGCCCTGTTCAGAGTGACTCGCTCCCTTCTGAACCAAGAGGTGAGGGATGAACCCTTAGAGGGTCGAGCCGAGGAATTCGGTCAATATCTGTTGGATAAAATCGCTCGGATTCGAACCGGCCTGGACTCCAACTGGGCAGAGTCGGAGGAACAGGACATGGGCAGTCTTGTCGACGTCATCTGGGAGGAATTTGATCCTGTGACTCCAAAGGAAGTGGACAGGATTATGAGGAGGTTGAGCTCCTCCACATGCTTACTGGACCCGTGCCCTTCCTGGCTGGCTTATGCAGCTCGAGAGAAGACACGAGGCTGGTTTCAGGCGGTCATCTCTGCTTCTCTGAGTGAGGGTCACTCCCCCACCTCCTTGAAGGAGGCGGTGGTGAGACCTCTCCTCAAGAAGCCCATCTTGGACCCAGCTTCATTGAATAACTTTCGTCCAGTCTCCAACCTTCGCTTCCTTGCGAAGGTTGTTGAGAGTGTGGTGGCGCATCAACTTCCTCAGGTCCTGGAGGAAGCGGTTTATCTAGACCCGTGCCAATCAGGCTTCAGGCCGGGCTACAGCACGGAGACGGCATTGGTCGCTCTGATGAATGATCTCTGGAGGGCCCGGGACAGGGGCCATTCCTCTGTCCTAGTCTTATTAGACCTTTCGGCGGCTTTCGATACCATCGACCATGGTATCTTGCTGCAGCGCCTCAGGGGACTGGGAGTGGGAGGCACGGTTCTGCGGTGGTTCTCCTCCTTTCTCCTGGGTCGCTCGCAGTCGGTGCTGGCAGGAGGACAGAGGTCGACTCCGAGGCCTCTCGTTTGTGGAGTCCCTCAGGGGTCGGTTCTCTCGCCTCTCCTATTCAACATCTACATGAAACCGCTAGGTGAGATCATTCGTGGTTTTGGAGTAGGGTACCATCAGTATGCTGATGACACCCAGCTTTTCATCTCAACTCCAAACAGCATCAGTGATGCCCTCGACGTGATGTCCCGTTGCCTGGAAGCGGTCCGGGAATGGATGGGGAGGAACAGGCTTCAACTCAACCCGGACAAGACTGAATGGCTGTACATACCGGCATGCCAGGATACTCAGAACATTCCATCCCTTAACATCGGGGATGAGTTATTACCCCCTGTTGATAGGGCCCACAACCTGGGTGTCCTCCTAGACTCACAGCTATCCTTGGAAGATCACATAGGAGCTGTGACCAAGGGGGCCTTCACCCGGGTTCGACTGGTGCGCCAACTACGACCTTATCTGGACCTGGATGCCTTACGTACAGTCACCCATGCACTTGTGACCTCTCGCCTTGACTACTGTAACCCTCTCTACATGGGGCTGCCCTTGAGAGCCACTCGGAAGCTTCAACTGGTGCAGAGTGCAGCTGCACGAACACTTTTGGGGGCCTCCCGATACTCCCATATCACACCTCTCCTCCGTGAGCTGCACTGGCTTCCGGTTGCCTTCCGAGTGAAATTCAAGGTGCTAACAATGACATACAAAGCCCTACATGGCATGGGTCCGGATTACCTACGGGAGCACCTTCTGCCAACGTCAACACCCCTCCGTCCTGTGCGCTCCCACAGAGAGGGCCTCCTCAGGGTGCCACCGCTCAAAGAATGTCGGCTGATGGCCCCCAGGGGGAGGGCATTCTCAGTGGGTGCGCCAACCCTCTGGAACTGCTTGCCTACCGAAATCCGGATGGCCCCCGACCTTCGCACCTTCCGGCGCGACTTAAAAACTTACCTGTTCCAGCAGTCCGGCCTGGCCTGATAGCTCTTGGGGTCTCAGTTGTTTTTTACTATTGTTTTTACTATTGTTTAACTGTATACCTACCTTACTCTGTACACCGCCCCGAGTCCCTCGGGAGAAGGGCGGTATATAAAAACAAACAAACAAACAAACAAATAAATAAATAAATAAATAAATAAACCCCTGTTAGGCCTGTTCACTACAGATAAACAGACCCCCCAAATCATGTCCCCTAGGATGCTCAGATGGTCTATTTTTTTAGCAGCATACACATTCACCATCAAACATAGGCCTGGGAAGGAGATGGGTCATGCTGATGCCCTCAGCAGACTGCCGTTATTAGATACTGGACCAGACCCAGCACCTGCAGGGCAAATCCTTTCGTTACAAGAACTGCCTGAATGCCCATTGACAGCTAGGGACATCGCTTTAGCCACTAGTAAGGACCCCATACTTAGCAGAATAGCAGCATGGGTCCAAGGGGGGTGGCCCAATAAGAATCCTGACCCCAAATTTACACCATACTTCAGGAGGAAGGACGAAATGTCATCACACCAGGGCTGCCTCTTGTGGGGCAATAGGGTTGTCATACCAGAGGCACATAGGAAGGCAGTCATCAGGGAACTGCATGAAGGACACCCGGGGATTGTGCGAATGAAGGCCCTAGCCAGAAGTCACTTATGGTGGCCAGGGTTGGACACGGCCATTAAAGAAAGGATAGCTGGATGTTACCAGTGCCAGAGGTCTAGGCCTGAACAGGCACACAATCCCGTACACAAGTGGGAGGTGGCTCGCAACCCATGGTCCCGCATACATATAGATTTCGTGGGACCATTCCAAGGCCTAACATTCTTGGTTGTAGTTGATAGCTACTCCCGGTGGTTGGAGGTCGTGCCTGTCAAATCCATGACTTCCGCCAAAACCATACAGGTTTTGAGGGGACTCTTTGCCACCCATGGGTTACCTGACGTGCTTGTCTCTGATAATGGGCCCCAATTCACGTCTAATGAATTTCAGGATTTCCTCAAGGCCAACTGGATTAGGCATGCAACGTCGGCACCCTTCCACTCCTCCTCCAACGGATTGGCCGAGAGAAACGTCAGGACAACAAAAGACGCACTGAAAAGAATCATCCAAGGTGATTGGCACCAGAGACTGGCCCAGTTCCTGTTGACTCAACATACGACATCCTGCACGGCCACAGGGAAAAGCCCAGCAGAGATGAGGTGGGGCAGACGGTTGACTACTAAATTAGACAGACTCCATCCGGACAGGCTACCTGTGGAACCTGAACTGGACAGTTCAACCAGGTCTCTCAACATCGGAGACTTAGTATGGGCCAGGAACTATGGGCAGGGGGATAAGTGGACACAAGGGGTAGTCATCGACAAAAGGGGGCCTCTTTCTTACATCATAGAGGGGGAAGGGGACCGGCTGATTAGGAGACACATTGATCAACTAAGGAAACGGTCTCCTGAAATTTTGCAAGAGGGGAATAACACTGATGTCCAAATACACAACGACTTTAACAGACAGGACCAGAGGGTTATAGCACCTGGTGGGGGGGAGTAGATACACAACCCAGAGGGGCGGAGCCATTCCCTCAAGAGAACTCTACCCCACTGTCATCGCCACTCAGAGTAACACAACAGGCCACAGGTGCTCCAACAACAACTACACCCATACAGACTGCAGGGCCTGATGGGGAAACAAACAACAGAGTGGGTAATACTCCAGGGAGATACCCAGCCAGAGTTCATAAGCCACCGAAATACTTAAAAGACTATGTTAAATGATAACACTCATCTGGGGGGGAAGGGGTGTTGTGTCGGCAGATTAGAAGCGGCGTGGTTTTCCATCGGCGGGAAAACCCTGAGCCAGGGTTGGATGTTTTCTCGGCGGGAGATTCCAGGCCGGGGATTGGTTACTGTTAACATATATATTAAGCCACCCGGACGGGGATTCCCCCAGTTGACCGCATGTGTATTAAATAAATATTAGTGTTGCAAACCTCGCTGTGTGAGCTCGTCAATTCGAACATAACAGAAAGGATTATTTGGACTTCAATATCATTGCATTTGATTATTTGTTATAATTATTTTTAACTATTTTGGGATGTTGTTTCTTTTGTATATGTAAAGAATCACATTTACAAAATGATGTCCACATAAATTGTTTAAATAAATTAATACTTTCACCATTAACTAGTTGACGGATCTACTCATCTTCAAATGCATGCACGCATAGAAAGCTCCCACTCTTCTAATGTGGAAAATGCCTGTCTCATTAATCTAAAGTTAGTAATTACCTACTGCTATGTTCAAACTAGTTCCTTAGCCTATGAGTGCAATAACTTTTCATACTTTCTATTAAGCCAGAAAAGGATTGATTAGCTTGGTATGTGGACTCATCCATTGTGATATGTAAACTATCATTTATGCTAAGACATTCATGTGAACTACTTTGGTTAGTTTAAGAAACTACGCTTAAAACAAACTTGGAATAACATGATATGTGAACTAAGCTTATATACAGTATGTTGTTAATCTCAAGTTAACTGAATGCTTAAAACTGAGCTTTTTATTTTAAAGAAAAAAATAAATAAATCTCAGACAAAGATACCATCTCTAGGGGAAAAATAAGCCTCTGTGTCAACTTCTGCAGCCATCTTTATCAGTCTACAGGTTGGTGGGAAGGGGGAATGGAAAACAACAAGTTGAAAGTTATAATGGCTAGGTTCAAAAAGCATAGTAACAAAACAGACTACATTAAAAATGTTCATATGTTGTTGCTTATAAATTATATGGCCATGTTCTCTGGGGGTTTTTCCTTCTCACTTTCTTGTTAAACTGTAGCTTGGTTTTTGTACTCACAATAACTTGCCAAATTATGAATGCATTTTTAAAAGCTAAACATATAAATGTTGCAAAATCAAAACTCTTTGTGATACAAAAAGAGTGAAAACAGAGCTCAGTAGCCAAGGTTTCCTTAAAACAAAAAAGCATCAGATTTGAGTGTGCATTTTCTCTGATATTTATAAATGTATTCTGTATGTATTTTCTTGGTGGCAAACCATGAACCCAGAAATTCCCAACAGTTATACAAATGATACATTGCATAAAGGTATTTTCAAATTTATAAAAATATAGGTTCTAAATATGCATACATACATACTGTACATACATACATACAAAAAATCTTTTATTTGGTTCGGATGGTTTTAAAACTATTGAATGTTTCATATTGTCCTCCGGGTGAGATTCAAGGTGCTGGTGATGACCTATAAAGCCCTAAATGGCATGGGTCCGGATTATTTACCAGAGCACGTGCTGCCGGCGTCAACTTCCCATCGCCCCATGCGCTCCCACAGAGAGGGCCTCCTCAGGGTGCCGTCGGTCAGGGAGTGCCGGCTGGCGGCCCCCAGGGGGAGAGCATTCTCTGTGGGCACGCCTGCCCTCTGGAATCAGCTGCCTGTGGAGCTCCGGATGGCTCCCGACCTTCACTCTTTTTGCCGTGACCTGAAAACCTGGTTATTTGAGCTTGCCGGCCTGGACTGAGGGATTGGGGTTTTAAATTTCATAATTTAATTTATTTTGTTTGGGGCTAAATTTAATTTAATCTATTTTTAACTTTTGTATGTTATATTTTAATTGCCCTGTACACTGCCCTGAGTCCCTCGGGAGAAGGGCGGTATATAAATCTAATAAATATATATATATGTATATATATATATATACTGTATATATATATATATATATATATATACTGTATATATATATATATACTGTATATATATATATATATATATATATATATATATATATATAGAGAGAGAGAGAGAGAGAGAGAGAGAGATTTGTTTCATTGCCAATTGTGAATATACCTCTTCCCACTTGAAAAGGCAAAGTGTGTGCATTCTGTTGACCGTTAAGAGGAAAATCAATCATCTGGTGTCTATTAAACTTAGCCACATAATCTTTATATTTCAAATCTCCTGAAGTTCAGCATGATATATCACTAAGCTCGCTAGATTGAAAAGAATGCCTTCTGTTGATAATTGCATTCATCGATTCATGTTTGCTAGAATTGGTGAAATTTTATTGGACATAATCATTGAAAATTTTACAGACCTTTGATAGATTGGCAGAGTTGCAGGAAACAGCCTGGCCTTGATCCTTTCAATATTAGCAAATCAGTCATGCATTGGAATTATTTGAGTGGACACTGGGGAGATTTATGGGACTAATTCTTACAATGTATTTTTTCTACATTCAAGTATTTCTACCATGGTCAAGCACATGCTTTGGGAGGATTTCTTTAGTTTTAGCTTAGCAAGTTAAGTGAACGCAGCCATTTTGGTTTGGGGGTGGGTGGGAACCACTGATAGCTTAATGTGTTCTGGGAATGTTGTCATCTGCTTATTATTACAAAAACTGTGGTTAAGCTTAACATAGTTCATGAGCTGATGCAACACATAAACTCCTTTCTTAACAAAAGGTGGGTTATAGAGGTGCTACCTTTGGTTAGCTTGATAGAAATAGGGTATTTTTAAAGGGACTATACAGTCATGGCCAAAATTGTTGGCACCCCAGAAATTTTTCCAGAAAATCAAGTATTTCTCACAGGAAAGTATTGCAGGAACACATGTTTTGCTATACACAGGTTTATTCCCTTTGTGTGTATTGGAATACAACAAAAAAAGCAAATTGGACATAATGTCAAACAAAACTCCAAAAATGGGCCGGACAAAATTATTGGCACCCTTTCAAAATTGTGGGTAAACAAGATTGTTTCAAGCATGTGGTGCTCCTTTAAACTCACCTGGTGAGTTTAACAGGTGTGGGCAATATAAAAATCACACCTGAAAGCAGATAAAAAGGAGAGAAGTTCACTTAGTCTTTGCATTGTGTGTCTGTGTGTGCCACGCTAAGCATGGACAACAGAAAGAGGAGAAGAGAACTGTCTGAGGACTTGAGAACCAAAATTGTGGACAAATTTCAACAATCTCAAGGTTACAAGTCCATCTCCAGAGATCTAGATTTGCCTTTGTCCACAGTGCGCAACATTATCAAGACGTTTGCAACCCATGGCACTGTAGCGAATCTCCCTGGTCGTGGACAGAAGAGAAAATTTGATGAAAAGTTGCAACGCAGGATAGTCCGGATGGTGGATAAGCAGCCCCAAACAAGTTCCAAAGGAATGCAAGCTGTCCTGCAGGCTCAGGGAGCATCAGTGTCAGCGCAAACTATCCGTCGACATTTAAATGAAATGAAACGCTATGGCAGGAGACCCAGGAGGACCCCACTGCTGACACAGAGACATAAAAAAGCAAGATTACAGTTTGCCAAAATGTACTTGAGTAAGCCAAAATCCTTCTGGGAAAACGTCTTGTGGACAGATGAGACCAAGATAGAGCTTTTTGGTAAAGCACATAAAATAAAATAAAATAAAATAAAATAAAATAAAATAAAATAAAATAAAATAAAATAAAATAAAATAAAATAAAATAAAATAAAATAAAATAAAATAAATAAAAAAATAAAATAAAATAAATAAAATAAATAAATAAAAAAAAAAATAAAAAAAAAATTCTACTGTTTACCGAAAACGAAATGAGGCCTACAAAGAAAAGAACACAGTACCTACAGTGAAATATGGTGGAGGTTCAATGATGTTTTGGGGTTATTTTGCTGCCTCTGGCACTGGGTGCCTTGAATGTGTGCAAGGCATCATGAAATCTGAGGATTACCAAAGGATTTTGGGTCGCACTGTAGAGCCCAGTGTCAGAAAGCTGGGTTTGCGTCTGAGATCTTGGGTCTTCCAGCAGGACAATGACCCCAAACATACATCAAAAAGCACCCAGAAATGGATGGCAAGAAAGCGCTGGAGAGTTCTGAAGTGGCCAGCAATGAGTCCAGATCTGAATCCCATTGAACACCTGTGGAGAGATCTTAAAATTGCTGTTGGGAAAAGGCGCCCTTCCAATAAGAGAGACCTGGAGCAGTTTGCAAAGGAAGAGTGGTCCAAAATTCCGGGTGAGAAGTGTAAGAAGCTTATTGATGGTTATAGGAAGCGACTGATTTCAGTTATTTTTTCCAAAGGGTGTGCAACCAAATATTAAGTTAAGGGTGCCAATAATTTTGTCCGGCCCATTTTTGGAGTTTTGTTTGACATTATGTCCAATTTGCTTTTTTTCCCTCCCTTTTTTGTTGTGTTTCAATACACACAAAGGGAATAAACCTGTGTATAGCAAAACATGTGTTCCTGCAATACTTTTCTGTGAGAAATACTTGATTTTCTGGAAAAATTTCTGGGGTGCCAACAATTTCGGCCATGACTGTAAGTATGAATAATTTATGGGAAGAAAAAGTGGGTGATCACTTTCTTTGCCAAAAATTCTTCATTTCTAATGCTTCCCCACTTATCTGGTATGATAATCTCCATTCTGAATGACTAACAAATGAAACAGCTGAAATAAGCTAAAACAGAACAGCTTTATTCTGGACAGGGAAATGTTTTACCTGCCAAATAATATATACATCTTACCCTGTTTCTCTGACAAAGTGCTTAATAGGCTTTTCTCAAGTACTTTGTCTGCTGTACCGTAGTTATCTCATGAACTTTTAATCATTTCAAGACAGTTTAAAGTAATTATAATATCTTAGAAGTTGTTTCCAATTCATTGCTTCTTATCTTGGCTGTTATTTGCATTTCTAATATATCCTATTGTGATGGAGCACTATCAATATTTTAAAATAAAAACATCCAGTTTTTCAACCCATCATTAGAAGTGGGGTGCAGGCAAAGGAATCACCTTTATCTTTCTCTGAGTTGTGCTTTGATATTGTTCCCCCCTGGTAGCAAATAGGAACAGGCTGTCTAAAAGAGGGCTTACTAGTTTCCTCATAGTGATACACTCCATCAGAGAAGAGAAGATTGACGTGGTATGGGCATGTTGATTGTAGAAGAAGGATAGAGGTCTCCAGGACAATGGAGATGCACCTGGAGGGAGTGGCATCATTAGAAGCCAACTTCCCAGTTCTAGAAGCATAAAAACGTCCCTGAAATGCTGTATGAAACTACCACAGGATTGTCAAGCTATGATAAGAAGGAGCCTAAGAGTTCCAGGGAACATGAAACATGCAAACCTTAGACTGATGCAAATAAAAGTAAGCGTGTTACAGTTCCGATAGCTTTTATTAGAATGCTCCATCATCAGCTGAGACAGTAATTTTAGTCAAAGGCTTGCAGAGTTCAAACATAATTTCCCTTGCTAACTTGAAGAGGTTGGAGACAGGATTGCCCAGAAGAGTCCAAGCTAATCTATAGGTCAGATGCTGAAGAATTGCACAGAAGTGAACTTCCGGTTTGCCATCGCAGCCACTATGGATGCTGGAAGGCGAGCTCCATCTTCTGCATTTGGTTTTGCTCCGCTGGGGGACCCTGGAAAGGTTCGAAAATCGCCATCAAATAAAATCATAACAATTAGAAGATAGTGGATAATGCATAGCAATAAGAGAGAAGAAAGATACAACAGTTTAATTGCCTTATGCAAAATTAACTTTCATTTTTATGACTTTTATTATCATAATACATTTTTCCCAAAAGGAATTGGTCTGTGTCCTACTTGCCCCTGAACTATCCCTGAACATATAACAATATGTTCAAAAAACAGAAATTCAGAATGTTTCTGAGACACTGCTAAGGCCCAGAAACACAGGCTTAAGTGGAAATTACCTATTTTTATCTGAACAGGGCCAAAATTCAGCTAAAATAGTGTACCCAATCAAGTTTAGCAACTGAGCATATTGTATTGTTTGTTTTCTTCCCTTATTATGGGAAAATAAAATCCAGAGCAACAAGGTCCAATGTTGGGGTTCCCCATCTAGAACATCACTCTTGTTTTAAGGAGATCCTGGCAGGGTGATTTCTAGTGCTTTCTCCCTTTTGGCTTCTTCAAATGGCCCAGACCATTGGCCTGTTTAGCAGCAATGATAATATTGTCACTTACACTATTTTAAAGAATAGCGTATCTCAAAATATCAGTAGCCTATAGCAACTGAACCATTGAGATGCTCCATTTTGAGTCATGAAACCAATGCAGTAATTCCTTTCCCACTCTAGGGACAGTGCCTCTCACATCTCCATTCACTGTTTGTACACTACCAAAGTCAACTTTTGACAAGTTCCGGGCCTCTTTTAAGCAGCCAGCTAACTATGCAATATTTCCATAGTAACAATTGCTGTTCTCAGTGCAGTGGGGGATCTAGAGTAGGCACTCTAGGGCCATGGTGGCAAACCTATGGCACGTGTGCCACAGGTGGCACGCAGAGCCCTCTCTGTGGGCACAGACACCATTGCCCTAGTCCTAGGCCTTCAGCTGGGTTTTATAAAACATTTTCGCTTTAGGCCTCTACCGCCGTGTGCAAAAAAAAAAGGTTCAATCAATCAATCAATCAATTTCAACTTCTTGCGGGGAAAAAAAAGATCTCGCAAAGTTGGAATTGATTGATTGAACTTTTTAGTCCCACCCAGTCTGCCATTACCACCGCAACCATGCCCACCCAATGGGCCATGCCCACCCGGCACCCGACGATACATAAGATGATAGTTATACATAAGATGATAGACGATAGCTCTAAGATGGCGGTGCCTGGAATGGCTGCGGCTGCATTGGCTCTTGAAGGCGAATAGTTTTGGGAGGGATAGTAAGGGCTATAGGCCACATGATCAGGAAGATTTTAATGTGTTTGAGCAACATGGTGGAACTAAGGTAACATACGACATATGACCAACAATCTTTGCTGGCCTGGCGAGTTTCTAGTTGTTTTGGAACTGTTGGTGAGACTGTTAAAAGTCGTTGGCGCTGTTTGAATTTGTTCTACCAGCAGCAAGATCTGACTGCTGGCCCAGTGATGGATTCTACTGCAAATCAGGGCTGTTTCCAGAGGAGGCAGAGGAGGAGAGGACCTGGAGCTTATGGGGCGAAGGAACTGGATGAGGCTGTCAGCAGGCCCAGAGGAAGAGAGAGAGGCTTTTGGAGGAGTTGGTGGCGGTGGCAGCAGCGTGCTCCAGGGGCGAAAAGAAGCAAGGCCTCTTTAAGGAAAAGGTGGAAGAGTCAGGATCAGAAAAAGGAAAGAAGACGAGGTTGTCAGAATACAAGCGAATTTGAGGGCTAATCCACATGGAGCCCCATTTCCATCTGTCCTGTTTGCCATTGTTCACTCCCTAGAGACTAAAATGGACAATGTGAAATTTGAGCGGGCCCCAAACAAGGAGTATATATCGGAGGTGGTGACCCTTTGAGAGCTGTATGCAACGAAATTTCATTTTGATGTATGCCGATTGGTGTACATTCAAAGTGACAATAAAGTTATCATCATCATAAGTGGGTTTTGGGTTGCGGTTTGGGCATTCAGTCTCTAAAAGGTTTGCCATCACTGCTCTAGGGTTCTCATTGTCTGCCCCAGCTTCCTGTGGTTTGATACCCCAATTTAGATGCTTTCTTTTTAGAGTGTGTAACCAATAAAGATAACATAAAAAGTATAAGCACCTGAAGGACATGTTCCTTTTTCAGATAATGCACTCTGTAGTCCTTGACTTACACTTGTTTAGTGACTCTTCAAAGTTATAATGGCACTGAAAATAAGTGACTTATGACTGGTTTCCCCACCTATGATCACTGCAGCATCCCCCTGGTCATGTGAACAAAATTCGGGCACTTGGTAACAGGCAGGTATTTATGATAGTTACACTGTCCCAAGGTCATGCAATCACCATTTGTAATCTTCCCAGCTGGCTTCCAACAAACAAAGGCTATGGGGGAAACCAGAGTTTACTTAAGATCCGCATGATTCATTTAACAACTGCAGTGATTTGCTTAATAACTATAGCAAAAAAGGTTGTAAAATGGGGCAAAAACTAACAATTGCCTTGCTTAGTGTCACTGCACGTTTTTTTTTGTTCGTCAGAAAAGTTCATTTCTAACTGTACATTTCCCCTGTTCTCTGCACCTGTTGTGATAACTTATCTGGTAACCATAGTGAATCCCATATGACTAGCTATGTTATGGTTTCAGTCTGTTTAGTGCGCATGTCTAGAAGAAGTTCCCAGAGTTATTATCTGTATTGTTCTTTTTTCACTTTGCTGTTACTGTCTGTTACGTTAAGATGAAGCTAGCTAGCTCTGTATAATATATATTTAGTTTTTATATTTTTGTGAGTAAAGGTATTTAGTAAGATTATGCGTCGTGTTTTTCTTGCCTTCCTGCAAGTGTAACATGCATTCTCTGAAGCACGGTCCGTCGCCCTCTACAAAGGTGATTTTTACCTTGACATTTTGGTATCGAGGATGGTTTGATTTATGTTTTTGGAGAAGCATGTTTCTGCGGCTGTTATCAGTTAGTTAGTGCTAGTGAGGCAGCGGTGATTAACTGCTGAAACATGTCAGGAAGGAAGCCACGGCTGGAAAGGAGTCTTTCTGTGGGGCAGCTCCCTTCGATCTTAAGAACTCCGATAGCTTCGGCCACACGCCTTGGAGAAGACGCGCCTGCTCCTGTCCACGATGCAAGGTCAGTCACTCCTTTTTCTACTTTTCCAAGCTCCCTGGCAGCTGTTTTTGGAAAAGGCAGAGGCAGAGGCAGAGGTAGAGGCGGACGACAAGGTCGTGGTCGTGGTTCCAGGCATGATCCACAAGCTCCACTTGCCACATTGGTTGTGACCAACGATCCACAGCCTCAACCAGAGTACGACAGACGACTTCTTTGGACTTTGGACAGTGGAGCAGCATTACATGTTACCTACAGAAAAGAGCTTTACACAGAGATGCACGAGCCTGAACCTGAACTTCGTGAACTTTACTCTTTTCCCAATCATCCTGTTCAGGTCATGGGAAAGACTTTGCTAGTCTTGTCTATACCCAATTCGAGGTCAACATTGCCAGAATCCAGAGTGATCGCGGTGCTGAATTCACGTCTCAGCGTTTCCAGGACTGGATGCGTGAGAATGGGATAGTACATCAGACATCTGCTCCTTATACTCCAGCTGAAAATGGGGTGGCAGAACGCAGAAATGGAGTTCTGCAAACCATGATGCGTTGCCTCCTTGAAGATGCTAACCTCCGTCTTCCATACTGGGGTGAAGCTATCAAATATGCTAACCATATCATCAACCGTACTTGGAGTAGTGTGATAAATCAGACCCCTTATTTCATGTTGTATGGACACAAGCCTGATCTCTCACATCTCCATATTTTTGGTTCCTATGCTATGGTGAATATTCCTTTAGCCCAAAGAAAGAAAGGGGGTCCTGCAGCAAAAAGGATGAGATTTATGGGCATTGATGATAATTCAAAATGGAGCAAATACATTGACTCTCATCATGTTATTGTGGTTTCACAATCTGCTACTTTTGAGGAAGATGCTGACTGGTCCAGGATTCATTCTAACGATCCTGGAGTTTATTTTCCTAGAAATGATGTTGCTGATGCCACGCAACCTGATGCTCAAGATGCACAGGATAATGTTCCTTCCACGAGTTCTTCTCAACCTACTGTTCCGTCTTCTCAAGCCGCTGATGTTGCTGCTGACGATGATGAAGACGAGGACGACACGGAAGAAGAATGGACGGTTGGCCCGAGACGTTCCAAGAGGTCCACAAAGGGAATCCCTCCAAAACGGTATTCGTGGCAAGTAACAAAAACACCTGTACCTTTGATTTGTAATGTAACACTTCCACCTGAGAAGTTCACACAGATCAAACATCTTCCTGAATCAGAACAAGATAAATGGTTTGAGGCAATGCAGGCTGAAATGGACAGTCTAAAGAAACTCCAAGTGTTTACGCCTGCAAGCCCTCCAGCAAACAAGAAAGTTATTGGTACTCGATGGGTCTACAGGATCAAAAAGAAGCCGAATGGTGAGTCGTTGTACAAGGCCAGACTCGTAGCCCAGGGTTTTGCTCAACGTTATCCTGAGGACTATACAAATACATACTCACCCACGGTGCGGACTGAAAGTGTGAAAATTGCTTTAGCCACTGCAACTATCCTTGGCCTGGAAGTTTTTCAGTTCGATGTTGAAACGGCTTATCTTCACGCTGATCTTGATGAAGACATCTACGTCAAAGGTCCTCCAGGTTTCAGACAGCAAGAAGGGGATACCTGGTTTCTACACAAAAGTCTTTATGGTCTGAAACAGTCTGGTTTAATGTGGTACTTATGTCTTTCTGACAAACTAAATTCAATGGGCTTTATTAAGTCCGAAACAGATGAATGCGTGTTTACCAAAAGATCCGGTACTAGGATAATTCTTGTTTATGTCGATGACATTGTTTATATTGGTCCAAATAAGCAGATGAGTGAGGTTTTTGCTAAAGCTTTACAAAAGTTTTTCACGTTGAAGTGTTTAGGATGTATTAACACTTATTTAGGTGTTCAAATTGCCAAGACTCAGAAGGGGTTTAGTCTCACACAAGAAGAGAAGATTGAACAACTGTTACATCACTGTAACATGGAGGACGCTAAGCCTGTGAGTATACCCATGCAAACTGACTTTCACATTTTGGCACATGAACCAAGTCCTGAGTTCGAAGATCAAACACTATATCGCTCAGTCATTGGGTCACTGCTGTATATTAGTAGTTGGACTAGACCCGACATTGCACTTAGTGTTAATCTTTTATCACGACACGTAGGCAAGGCAAAACAGTTTCATTGGACATGTGTTAAAAAGTTATTGAGGTATCTAAAACACACCAAAGACATGAAGTTGTTGTTGGAACCAACACATACTGACTATGCAGAGTTATGTTGTTTTGCAGATTCAGATTGGGCGAGTGATAAGAAGTCACGGAAAAGTACGTCAGGTTACATGATGTTCTTAAATGGATGTCCTGTTTACTGGCATGTGCGTAAACAGAATCTTGTTTCTTGTTCCTCTACAGAAGCTGAGTATGCTTGTGTGTCTGATGCATGCAATTCTTTAACCTGGTTTGATGCTTTAGTCACAGAGATCTGGACACATCCGATTCGACCAATCACAGTAATGGAGGATAATGAATCTGTGGTTTATATTTCTGAAACACGTTTTACAGGTTCAAGGTCCAGACACATTGACATCCGATATCAAAACATAAGGCAACTGGTTAAACAAGGTTTTGTGACGTTACAGTATGTGCCTACACGTGATCAAATTGCTGACATGCTGAACAAACCACTTCCTACAGCTCAGCATGAGTATCTGCGTGAGAAGATGTGCCTTACCTGAGTCTTCACTTTGCTGACGAAAGAAGGGGAATGTCACTGCACGTTTTTTTTTGTTCGTCAGAAAAGTTCATTTCTAACTGTACATTTCCCCTGTTCTCTGCACCTGTTGTGATAACTTATCTGGTAACCATAGTGAATCCCATATGACTAGCTATGTTATGGTTTCAGTCTGTTTAGTGCGCATGTCTAGAAGAAGTTCCCAGAGTTATTATCTGTATTGTTCTTTTTTCACTTTGCTGTTACTGTCTGTTACGTTAAGATGAAGCTAGCTAGCTCTGTATAATATATATTTAGTTTTTATATTTTTGTGAGTAAAGGTATTTAGTAAGATTATGCGTCGTGTTTTTCTTGCCTTCCTGCAAGTGTAACATGCATTCTCTGAAGCACGGTCCGTCGCCCTCTACAAAGGTGATTTTTACCTTGGCACTTAGCAACGAAAAGTTTGGTCTCAGTTGTAGTCATAAGTCAAGATCTGTGTAAAGCACCTTAGGTACCCTCTAACTTTGAACTTCCAGCAGGCTTTTCTAGGACATAATATACTATATGTGAATTGCAGCAATAATTAAACGGGCCCTCCAGCAGGATTCAAACATTGCACGGAGTTATGGTTTGTATGATGCTTAAATTCATCCAACTAATTTTGAAAAAGTCCAAGAAATTCTGATTCAAAAGGCAAAAAATCCAAATTGTGTCCCCTTCTGGTTATAAAAATATAACAAAAAATAATAATTTACTGCTCTTTAATTACACCCAGATTTGCTGCCAAAGGCAGCCTTATTATTCTGTTTAATTTTAGGGTCAGCCCTACACTAATTTCTTCTGTTGTCTGATTAAATAGATAATGCTAGGCTTTGAGGCATAAAAAGCTAGCAAAGTCAGTACAACAGAAGAGAGAATATGTTCATACTATATGCTATAACTTTTTAGAATCAAATCACATTTAATTCTGTGGAGAAATTCTACTACAAGTTGTCCTGCTCTAATAGAAGGGTCAACCTACATGTAATATGGGAGATTTGAAATTGGATTCTTATAGCCTGATTGTTCAAATTAGCGACCTGTGCCATTAACATTTGTATTAAATTTTACCTTCATACATGCACATAATGGTTCCCATGTTTCAGTCATGCAATTCATTTAAGCAGTGTTGGGTTTAGAACACTTAGTTGCTTCACCCACTGTGGTTTGTTTTAACTAGTTTGTTAAATCATCCAGAATAGTTTGATTCACAGATTGTAATGAGCTATAAATCATGGTTTAAACATTACAGTGGTTGGGGTCACATTTCATAGTAAACCAAAGTAAATTACTATATTATGACTTAATCAAATATATTATCTTTCTTTTTTTTTAAAAAAAAGAAGTTTTTATTGATTTTTTAAATACAATTCAAAAGTACTTATTCAACAAACGTGTTGCCAGAGTTTATCATTCACTAATACAAATTGAATTCTTAATCCCTTATTCTTTTCTCCAGCCATTGATAAAATAAGTCCCAAGTTTGAAAATATTGTTTCTTTTTCTTTCAACCTCAGAGTAAGTCTGTCCATTTCCGCACAATCTAGTATTTTTTTAATTATTACTTCCTCTGGTGGTATTTCTTAATTTTTCCAATATGCTCTTTATAAAATCCGTACAGTTTAACATCTTTGTCATATCTCACTTGCATTTGTAAATATACCCACCATGATAGATCAATAACCTGATTTTCCATCTCTTGTTTAGATTTTAAATTCCCTTCAGAGTTTAGAATATCTTTATACGTCCATATTTTCTCAACACTGACTAAATTTGGATATACAAATTTTTCCATTGTTGAAAGCCATCCTGGAATTTTCAAGTATATTTTACATTTTATTTTTTCCCATATTAGTACCGTATTTTCCGGCGTATAAGACGACCCGGCGTATAAGACGACCCCCTACTTTTTCTGTTAAATTATAGGGTTTGGGCTAATAACACAATATTTCACTTCCTGGCACACAATCTGCATATTAACAACTCGTTTAGCGTTAGTACCCTTTTTTTAATGCCACGATGTTGCTAAAATAAGAGGTAAACTTCGTGACCCTCCCAGCCCGTGCATAAAACAGAAATGAAAAGTCTTAAGCCTTTCTGTTCCCAAATACCAAGGTTTCCCCCAAGTTTTGCACGGTTAAACAAACGGCATTTGCGTATTAATGTTTCTCCACGGAGCACAAAATTCGCCTGAATTAAGGAAAGTGGGGAGCTAAAGAATCTGGGGCTACAGGGAATACCTCTGGTACGACAGGCAACCCTGGGAAACACGAGGACTGTAGCGGCACCCTCAGTTCGCACAATCCAGTCCAGAAAGTGCCTGGAGGCTCCTTCGTTACTTCTAATAGAATGTCTCCACGTCCCGCCTGCCTTGCCTTTTAAATCCTGCCCCCTTTTCCCCTGTAACGTTTCCCTGCTCCACGTGCTCTGTGATTTGCCCAGCTTTGCTCCTTCCCCGCCAAATGGGCGCCTCGCCTTCTTTCCTCTGAGCTCTCTCGCTTGGTGCGCTGCTGCTCTCAGTTCTGCACTCCGTGACCGGGCAAGCGATTCTTCTGGTCGGCGCAGGTCAGGCAGTGCCTTGGCAGGAGCAAAGGTGCTCCCTTCCTACTGTTGAGCGGTGTGCCTCTGGGGACCGCCTGCCCCTCCTCTTGTCGGGGACCTGACAGCCAGCATTGGAAGCGCCAGCATGGCCAGTCCTAGAGAGAGCAATGGCGGCGGCTGCAGCAGCCGCCCCATGATCTGACAAGAGTTTGCCCTCCATCACCCGTTCACTGTTGGCCGCTTAACCACGGGTCGCCATTGCCTACCTCCATTCACCCAGCAATCCCGCCATCCAGCACAAAAGATCAGAGAGGTGAATAGTATTTTCCGGCGTATAAGACGACTCGCTGTATAAGACGACCCCCAACTTTTGAGATGATTTCCATGGGTTAAAAAGTCATCTTATATGCCGGAAAATACGGTAATAATGCATTTCTAATATATAGTGGTTTTGAAAATATCTATGAATTTTATTTTTCCCATACCATAAGAAAGTGAGCCAACCGATTTGTAAGTCATGTCCCTCGAAATACAACCTTTTATTTGTAAGAGTTATCCATTCTTTTAACCATGTTGGTACTGATGCTTGATAATATAAAACCCACTCTGGCAAGCCAAAACCTCCATTTTGCTTAGCTTCAATTAAATTTTCAATTTAATTCTAGCTTTCTTTCCTTGCCAATAAATTTTTAAATTAGGGAATTTAAGTATTCAAAGAATTTTTTCTCCAGTTTTATAGGAATAGTTTGAAATAGAAACAATATTTTTGGTGATATATTCATTTTTACCGTAGCAATTTTTCCTATCATCGACAATTGCAAGTTTTTTCATTTTTCCAAGTCAAAATTTATTTGATTCAGTAGTTTTATATAGTTATCTTCCTTTATTGTTGAACATCTTGCTGTCAGGTATATTCCCAAATATTTAATCTTTTTAACTATTTGTAATTCTATTTTTTCTGACTTTTTAAAAATTTCTCTGTAAGATTTTTAACTATCACTTTGGTTTTTTTCTCTGTTTATCTTGAGTCCTGCTATCTCTCCAAACTGTTCTATATTTTACAATAATTAGGAATCATCTCTAAAGGTTCCTCTAATACCAAGTCATCTGCAAATGCTTGCAATTTATAAGTTTCACCTTTTATTTCTAGTCCTTTAATTTCTGAGTCTTGTCTAATATTTCTATTTAAAACTTCCAAAGTTAAAATAAATAACAATGGAAATAATGACCATCCTTGTCTTGTGCCTTTTCTTATGTTGAAATTTTCTGTGTAATCTCCATTTACAGTCACTTTTGCTGTTTGTTTGTGGTGTGTTGTTGCAATCATATTTATAAAATTTTGTCCAAAGTCCATGGCTTTTAGTTGTTGAGTCATAAATTCCCAGGAAACATTATCAAATCCCTTTTGAGCATCTAGAAATACTAATGCCAATTGTTTCCCTGGATGCATTTCATAATATTCCAATATGTCCATTATAACTCTTAAATTATTTTTTATTTGTCTCTTTGTTAGAACTCCATTTTGATCTGGATGTATAAATTCAATTAGAAATCTTTTCAGTCTCTCTGCTATTACTGAAGTAAAGATTTTATAGTCCACATTTAGTAATGATATCGGTCTGTAATTTTTTATCTGTGTCAGGTCTGAGTCCTCTTTTGGTATCAAACTAATATTTGCTTCTGTCCATATGTTTGGAGTTTAGCCTCCAATAAAAGTTCATTACACACATCTTTCAACGGTACACTTAATGTATCTTGTAGACATTTGTATAACTCTGCCGGGAGCCCATCTGGTCCTGGTGGGGGTTTTTCGTGTGTGTTTTTGTCTTCTTGTAGCCTCTGTCAGTTCCATCATTGTTATTTTCTCATTTAACATAGTTTTAAAGTTTTCTGGAATTTTTGGTAAATTATTTTTTCCATATATTGAATCTTTTTCTCCCATGAAATTTCTTCTATATCATACAGTTTCTCATAATATTATCTTTCTTAATAGCAAATGTAAATGCTCTAATAAAGCCAAATAAATAGCTATAGCCAGAAAAGGGTCTCTTTGTTCTTAAGCTTGCAAGTTATCAGTTCTGCTTACACATCTCTGCTTTAGCACAAGTTTGAATCTCTCTGAGATTCCACCAACCCAATAACTCATTTTAATGAACTAGGCTCATGCAATCAGCTAAGCAAACCCAGTCTAGGTACAATATAGTTTAGTGTAGGAGTCCACAGTTTCTCTCAGTTCAGAGGAACCCTACACCAAGGATTTGGGGCTTTTAAGTATGAAATTTTTAAGCTAGAGATTCTTAAACTTTGTTGCTGAGATCCTCTAAAATGATAAATTAATTTATATGACATCTTTTGATCCCTCATAAAATTATATTGATGAAGTCTAAGTGTATCAGGAACTTACCAAAGTGGTGAGTTTGGTGCACCATACATTATTTCTAGCTCTGAGGATAACCTCCAGGTCTTCACCACTCTTTGCTATCATCTGGCCATCACCTGATCTGCAGTCTCCTTTTTTGATTACACTGTGTGGATGTAGCACTCCCAGTCTGCTGCTATTAACTACCCAGAGCTGGAAGTGTTGATTTCATACCTTGGCTGCATTGACACCATCTGTCAACCCCCCTCCTTTGAGTTTAGCATGCCAGGGAAGCCCAGCCAATGTATTTGATTCCCATCCTAAATGCAATCTCTGGAGCAAGTGGGAGCAAGTTGTTCAACATCACCCTCTGCTTCCCATTGTCTCTGCAAGCAGGGGTTTGCTTAAAATCAGGCTGTCAAGGGACTTCCGGTGGCTCCGCGGCGCCGGAGACAGCCTTCCCGGGCTGCCCGCAGCTCAGCTGTGTGATTTTTCGCCCGAAACAGCGCCGATCAGCTGTTCGGGCGAATTTGAAGCCCCCTCCTCGGGAGAAGAGGAGGGGGTGAGCCCCCAGGTGGGGGTTGAGTTCTCCGGGGCCGCCTGAGCTTGGAGCTTGGGCGGCTGAAGGATTGAACTCCCCCGTAGCCTGGGCTGCTCCCAGCTGGCTAGCGTCTCTGCTCCGGACTTTATGGAGCAGAGCCAGGCGTCTGCGACCATCCCTGCTTGAAGGAGAGACTATGAAAGGAAAAGAGCAGGCAGAGCAGTACAAGAGGGAAAGATGAAGAGATGAAGAAGATTATTTTATTTTACTCTCAAGCTTGATGGACTTTGCTTAAAACTTAAAGTGAAAGTGCGTCACAATTGTAAGTAAAAGATGGCGGCTAAACCTCCCCCTAGAACTTTTCGGAGTGCTGGAAATTCTCCGGTGCAACAACAATCATTACTGCAGGCGTTGCATTCTCCTGATGTATTGACTTCGAAGGATCTTGAAAAACATACCCAGTTAATTCTGGAGTCAATGGGTGCTAAATTTGCACAGATGGAGGAGAAATTGGAGAAATTGGAGCAGAGAATGGAAGAAAGGATGGAACAGAAACTTAGAGAGATGAAGGCAGACATTTTGTCCTCAGTGCATAAAGTTGCTAAATGTGTGGAGGTGCTGGATGACCAAGTGCAAGACTTGACTCAAAAGAATGCTATATTAGAAGCAAAAGTTTTGGAAATTGAAGATTTAAAAGACAAAATGGATAGTGAACAGAGTCTGGCCCAATTTTACCAGATGCAGTTTGCTGTGAGAATTAGAGGCCTAAAAGAGAATATTAAGGAAGATTTAAAGCAGCTGGTTTCTGAGGCTTTTGAGGGGGTATTGAATCATCCAGCATCTGAAATAAAACAAGGTATGGACAAAGTGTTTCGTGTGAATTCGTGGATTGCTAAACAGAGAAAGTTGCCTAGAGATGTGGTGGTTTATTTTGTAAAAAGGGAAGTTAGAGATGAAGTTATACAAGCTGCCTATGATACCAAAGTTGTGATTGCTGGTCAAGAAGTTTTGGTTCTAAAAGAAATTCCTCCAAAGATTTTAAAGAGAAGGAAGGATTTTATTTTTCTTGTGCAAGAGCTCAAGCAAAGGGATATAAGGTTCAGATGGGAGATCCCAGCTGGGCTGAGCTTCATGTATGATGGCAAAAGGTACTGTTTGGGTAATGTGAAGCAAGCGCATGACTTTTACAACAATGTTTTAAATGTAACCCCATCAACACTTCTGGAAGCTGCAGAGGGATCTGGAGAAGGAGAACATCAAGAGGATGAAGATGGACTGATAGACGAGAAGGGTACAGGAGGAGTTCAAGCTGCAACTCTTTTGGATGATATTAGAGAACAGAGGGTGACGCGTGCTGCCTTAAAACGCTCAAAAAAGACAAAAAAATAAGACCAGCAGAAATCTATGGAACTTCCACAATATACTTATAGACAAGTGGTAGTTGTGTTTTTAAAAGTTTTGGGATGATATGTATGGTAATAGAATCTTTAATTTGGAATTAATGGACAATTTATTACAGAGGAAGAGGAAGAAAGTTTTGTGGGTTAATGCGGGTTAATTTGTGTAAGAACTATCTATTATAGTCTATTTTGGCTAGAGAGGTTAATAGGGATAGGTGTTTGTGATGTGTAAATGAGAATATGTTTAGGTAATAGGGAAATGTGGAAGAACATAGATGGGAATGATGCTAGTTTTCTTTTATTTTAGTTTTTTATATATATTTAGTATTGTTAAGGATTGGTTTACTTTATATAAGCTAGAGAGTGATGGATTTTAGAGTTTATAATTGTTAGTATATGATTGTTTATGATTGCTTTTTAGATATATACCTTGTATTTTGCTCTGGGAAGTCGGAGGGGGGGGGAGGGGGGGAGGAGGGGAAGTAGAGGGGGGGAGGCAGGGGAGGGAGGAGGGAGAGGGGGAGGGGGGGAGATAGGGGGGAGGTAGGGAGGGGAGGAGGGAGGGGGAAGGGGGGTTTCTTAAAGGAAAATTGTATTTTTTAAAACTTTTCAATAAAAAAAAAAATCAGGCTGTCAAGTTTCCAACGTGCTTTTCAAGTGACTCTGAGGCATTGTTTACCTTATTTTTTTTCTATCTGGGCAGTGGTTTGATGATCTGGGAGGGGGCTTGCCAAATATTGTCCCCCTGTCATGGTCTGATCATCACCTCCTACAGCTGGTCTTCCAATACGCTACCCCTCACTGCTGGGCTGCAGAGCCAACCAGGTGGTTCCGCCCCAGGCACCTGATGGATCCAGAACGGTTCCAGACGGCGCTTGGGTCTATACCTATCTCCCTCACTCACAGCCCGGCCGATGCCTTGGTGGAGGCTTGGGAGAGGGCCGCCACCAAGGCACTTGACCATGTTGTACCCTTGCGACCCCTGACCTGGCGCAGATCTCGATGGGCTCCATGGTTTTCTCTGGAGCTACGGGAGATGAAGCGTCAGAGACGGAGTCTGGAGAGCTGTTGGAGATCCAGCTGATCTGAATCTGACCGATTGCGACTAAGATCTTTTATTAGGTCTTATCTCGCGGCGATGAGGACGGCGAAGTCTAATTACTTCGCGGCCCTCATCGCGTCCGCAGATAATCGCCTGGCCGCCCTGTTTAGGGTAACTCATTCCCTCCTTAATCAGGGGATGAGGGAGGAGCCCTTACAGGGGCAGGCCGAGGAGTTTAGCCAGCATCTTGTGGACAAAATTGCTCAGATTCAGACCGGTTTGGACTCTGACTGGGCAGAGTCTGACAGGGAGGAATCGAGCGGTCTTGAGAGTAGTATTATCTGGACTGAGTTTGATCCTGTGACTCCCGAGGAGGTGGACAGGATTATGGAGAGGCTGAGCTCTACCACCTGTTTATTGGACCCGTGCCCCTCCTGACTGGTTTATTCAGCTCGGGAGGAGACACGAGGCTGGTTCCAGGCAGTGATATCTGCCTCTTTGAGTGAGGGTGTCTTTCCTGCCACCTTGAAGGAGGCGGTGGTGAGACCCCTTCTCAAGAAGCCTGCCCTGGACCCACCCATTTTGAATAACTATCGTCCGGTCTCCAACCTCCACTTTTTGGTGAAGGTTGTTGAGAGTGTGGTAGTACATCAGCTTCCTCTGTTCCTGGAGGAAACTGATTATCTGGACCCGTACCAATCGGGTTTCAGGCCCGGGTACAGCACAGAGACGGCATTGGTCGCGCTGATGAATGATCTCTGGCGGGCTTGGGACAGGGGTTGTTCCTCTGTCCTAGTCCTTTTAGATCTCTCAGCGGCTTTTGATTCCATTGACCATGGTATCCTGCTACGACGTCTCAGGGGGTTGGGAGTGGGGGGTACTGTTTTACGGTGGTTCTCCTGCTACCTCCTGGGCCGTTCTCAGTCAGTGTTGATGGGAGGGCAAAGGTCCACCCCAAGGCCTCTCCTTTGTGGAGTTCCTCAGGGGTCGGTCCTCTCTCCCCTCCTGTTCAACATCTATATGAAGCCGCTGGGTGAGATCATTTGTGGTTTCGGAGTAGGGTATCATCAGTACGCTGATGATACCCAACTTTTTCTTTCCACCCCAAACCAACTCAGTGATGCCCTCGACGTGATGTCCCGTTGCCTGGAGGCAGTTCGGGTTTGGATGGGGAGAAACAGGCTCCGACTCAATCCTGCCAAGACTAAGTGGCTGTGCGTATCGGCATCTCGAGTGAATCACTCTTCTCCATCTTTAATGATGTGGGGTGAGGTGTTACCCCCCGTTAATAGGGCTCATAACTTGGGCGTCCTCCTGGATTCACGGCTCAGTTTGGAAGATCATATAGGAGCCGTGACCAGGGGGGCTTTTGCCCAGGTTTGCCTGGTACGCCAGTTGCGACCCTATCTGGACTGGGATGCCCTACGTACAGTCACTCATGCACTCGTGACCTCCCGGTTAGACTACTGCAATGCTCTCTACATGGGGCTGCCCTTGAGGACCACTCGGAGGCTTCAGCTGGTCCAGAATGCAGCCGCGCAAGTAGTAATGGGAGTGTCCCGATACTCTCATGTAACACCTCTTCTCCGCGAGCTGCATTGGCTTCCAGTTGCCCTCCGGGTAAGATTCAAGGTGCTGGTGATGACCTATAAAGCCCTAAATGGCATTGGTCCAGATTACCTTAGGGAGCACCTGCTACCAGCATCAGCTTCCCATTGTCCTGTGCGCGCCCACAGGGAGGATCTCTTTAGGGTTCTGCCAGTTAGAGATTGCCGGCGGGTGATTCCCAGGGGGAGGGCATTCTGTGTGAGTGCGCCTGCCCTTTGGAACGAACTGCCGATGGAGCTTCGGACTGCCCCCGACCTTCGCTCGTTTCGCCAGGACTTAAAAACCTGGTTGTTCGAATTGTCTGGCCTGGACTGAGGGATTTTAAATTTTAAAGTATTTTAATTAAATCATATTAAATTATATTAAATTAATTTTAAAAAATTTAATTTTATTGTTATTATGAATTGTGGGCTTGTACTAATTTAATTCCATTTTATTCTCTGTTTGTACTGTTTTAACTGCCCTGTGAACCGCCCTGAGTCCTTCGGGAATAGGGCGGTATATAAATTCAACTAATAAATAAATAAATAAATAAAAAGTCCTTTATTAGCCGAATACACCAGCAAATGCTTGCTCAAAGGAAGCTGGAATCTGAAATCTCCGCCCCTTGCACAATATATTAAAACACAATTCTCCACCTTTCTAATTTTGTTATTAATCATATTCGCCAATTAATTTAAAGAATCAGTTTTCCTTCAGTTAGAAGAACCGCCAAACCTTATCTTCTTTAGAGAGACAAATGGCCTTGAAAGTGCAATCCTACTCATTCCCCCCTCCTAACCTTAAACTAAAACAATACACGTCTTAAAGCAATACACAAGTTTAACATATGAAATAGCTACTTCTTCATCTCATGTCAAGCAATAACATTCGATGTTAGCAGCGTTGACACAGACCTCCAGAGAAATTGTTTCCTGCTCATTTGCCTTTCAGATATTCTGGTTACTAAGAATTTTTTGATCCTCTCTCACATTTGCTTACAAATCCCTGGGGTCTTAATTCAGAGTTTGAGAGTACTTGCTTTAAGTTTATATAAGATTTAAAACACACGTTCTTAACAGTCTAACTTGTGAAAAAGTAGCTGAGGGCTACAAAACACCTGGATGATTCACGTTCTTCCTCAAGGCTCTCTAATGCGTTTAGTTAAAAAAAAGGTAAAAGATTTATTTACTGTTTCAAGTTTTTTTAAAATGTTTTGGGAATAAGCCTTTGAATATTCCAGAGAAAATTCTTGATTGTAGATATAAATATGTCAGTTATTTATTTACTTATCCCAATTAACATCCATATAAATAGTATGTAAATAGATGGTTTAATGATCTTATGGGGAAGAGAGGCTCCACCGACAGTAGGACAGTGTACTCTTTATGAACCCTGGTATCTAGGTTTGGTCCACAACCACATCAGTAATAAATAACATAGAAGTAATAACTGTAGAGCTGAGCAACTGTATGGTCACTTCAGTGTATAAATTGCCATTAATTCAAATCAAGGGTGATGAATTTAATACATTTAATAAGGATAAAATAGATTTTTTTACTGGAGACTTTAACAGTCACAGCAACATCTGGTGGTATCCTTTTACATGACAACAAATCACCAGCATCATTTAATAGTGGAAGGTGGTGCAGGGGATATAACCTGGATTTGATATCCGTGAGCGATTGTATAATCCAGCAGTGTGTTAAAATAGTTTACCCACCTATTCCAAATTCCCAGCACCAGCCAATTATGTACCAGGTTACTGCTGTAGTTTGACCTCACAGTAACCCTTTTAGACGTAATTATAACTTTTTAAAAGCCAACTCACTTAAATTTCAGAGACTATTGGACAGTGCTGTTAATACCTAAACCAAGCTATTATAACAAATTTGTGGAGGCTGTTAAAAAATGCTCCTGGCTATCAACTCCATGGGGCTGTAAAATCAATTATATCCAAGGCCTTACAGCAGAAACAAAGGACAAATTGCAGAAGTATCTCACTCTTTTTGAGGTTGATCCTATGGCAGAGGACATAGTGAGTACAGGCCAGCAGTTAATTATTTCTATAGCTGAAGCTAGGAGAAAAAGCTGGGTTAAAACAATAGCAGAACTGGGCATGAGTGTAAGTAGCCACAAGGCATGGAGATTGTTGAGTCATCTCTCAACTCACTCTAGAGATTATGCCAATGTGACAACAGACCAAATAGCCAGTCAGCTTCTTAAGAATGGCAATCCAAATCAAAGGCCATCAAAATACAAGATTAAGATCAACAGAAATAAGGATGAAACAACTAATTTATTGAAAGAGACTATAAGGGAGAGTAAGCCACAGAAAGCTGGCTGGCTTGGATGACATTATTTTTGAACAGATAAAGCAATTTGGACCAATAGCAACACAGTGGCTACTAGAAATGTTTAATGAATGCTTGGAGAAATGTAAGATTCCTGGTGGTCTAGCAAAAGGCTAAAGTTCTAGCAGTTTTTTTTAAAAAGTAAACAGGCCAATAATCCTAAGAACTACCATCCAATTTATCTCTTGTGCCATACCTACAAAATCTTTGAAAGAATGATACAAAATCACCTCACTGTAGATGTAGAACAGGGGTCTTCAAACTTGGCCCTTTTATGACTTGTGGACTTCAACTCCCAGAATTCCTCAGCCAGCATGCTGAGAGTTGAAGTCCACAAGTCATAAAAGGGCCAAGTTTGAAGAACCCTGATGTAGAACCTCTTCTCATACCACAACAGACTTGATTTTGCCTCCCAAAAAGTTGCACTGCATAGATCCCGCATAGATCCAGTACATCAAAGATGGATTCCAAAAAGTCAATGTAACAAGAACTGTATTCATAGATCCCATGGGTGCATATGATACTATCAGTTTTGGGAGACTGAAGCAGAAAGCGTATGATATTATGAAAGATTTTAAACTTACAAATATAATCAGGAATCTGCTTCAGAACCTTGTGTTTTTGGTAGAGTTCCAGGGAAGGGGAAGTAGATGGAGGAACCAAAGGAACCGCTTACTACAGGGTAATGCATTGGCTCCATCTCTTTAATATTTACACCAGTGATCAGCCATTCCCTGAAGGCACCAATAACTATACCTATACTGACAATCGAGCAATGGCTGTACTGGGAAAAAACATTTGAGGAGGTTGAACAGTATTTAACTGAAGCCCTGGTGGACCTGGATTGATACTTTTGTGATAACCAGTTAAGGCCAAATCCAGCAAAAACTCAGGGATGGACTTTCCATCTTCACGGTAAGCAAGCTGCTAGTAAGCTGCACATTATATGGAGAGGGGCATTATTGGAGCATTGCTACAGCCCTAAATATTTAGGGGTCATTCTAGGTAAGCCCCTAATCTATAAGCAGCACTAAAATGAAGGTCAGTGGATGAAATAACATCCTTAGGAAATGTATGAGCTCTACCTGGGTGCCAAACCAAGAATCCCTAAGAGGACAGCTTTAGCTCTCTGCTACTCATCAGCTGAATATGGCTGCCCAGTGTAGTATGAATCAGCACATGCTGGTTTATGTTGTTCTGAATGAAGCTAGCAGAATTATTATCAGATGCCTTAAACCAGCTACCATCTAACCATCATTGCCCTGCCTGCTGTTCGTAGAAAAGCAGCAGCATACAGAGAGATGTTCAAACCATCAATATCTAAACAACACCCTCTCTGTGGCCTTCAACTAGTTCATCAGAGATTAAAATCTAGGTAAAGTTACCTTAGGTCAATGGAAGTCTTTGAAGAATTTAAAAGCAGAGAGGATCTATGGAAAACTACAAAGAACCAACACTGGGTGGAACCAATGGAGGAACTGGCACCTGGGTCTGGTGAAAGTTGGGAAGTATGGAAATTGTTGAATAAATTGAGCATGGGTACAATAAGATCCAGAGGCACATTGAACAAATGGGGCTATCCAGTGGCCTCTGCCCTTTGCAATTGTGATGACATGTAGATGACAACGACACATATGTATACCTGTCCTTTGTGTCCTGATCAGTGCATATTTGGGGACCTCATGGCAGCATGACAGAACGCAATGAATGTTGCTAGTCTCTGGGCAAGATCTGTTTAACTTGTACATATTTTAATCTTGTATTTTATATTTTATGTTGTGTAATATGCCTTATTTTAATTATGATGCTTATAACACAAATAAGCAAACAAATGGGGAAGGATAAATGTTGTAAAAATAAATATTATTTCAAGATTGTTAAACACTATAGGTATTTGACAGTATCCCATATGAATTTCTTTGATTCTGTTCTCTTGGCTGACTTCACTAGTTGCCTCTTTTTGTTTCCTCCTAGGAATCAGTAATGATTGTTGTCTTTGGTTTGGAATTTATCATACGCATCTGGTCTGCGGGCTGCTGTTGTAGGTACCGTGGATGGCAAGGAAGATTGCGATTTGCAAGGAAACCTTTCTGTGTAATAGGTGAGTTGTTCAGGTATGAATAATTTCATCTGAAAAACAGTATTGTTATAGAAAAAGAGCCAGTTTGATATAGTTGTTAACCCATCAGAGGCCACGAGTTCTACTCCCAGCTTAGGCACAAAGGCAGCTGTATGACCCTGGGCCAATTACTCTCTCTCAGTCCTACAAAGAAGACAAGGGCAAACCACTTCTGAAAATCTTACTAAGAAAACTACAGAGACTAATCCAGGCAATTTAAAGGAGTCAGGACTGTCTCAAAGGTATCAAAAAAATAAGTTACAGAAACACAGAATTTTCTTTGCTATTATTTTGAATCGAATTATAGCTTACATTTGACTGATTCCATTTTGAGAAAAAGTTTTTGCTAGTGGTGTTGTCAAGAAACTGCGGAACTTTTCCTTACAGCATAAGGAGGTTCATACCTAATCCATATTTTTCCTGCCTAAGTTAATTAGTCAATTAATTAACTAATTATCATAAGAAAAAATAGTCTACTATAAAGAATGAGCTGAAATTCATATATAAATAAAATTAAAAGATTTCATATTACCATGAATCATTTAATCGAAAATGGAGCATAACAGAATTTGGCACTGCCAAGAACATAGACTTATCAAACTTATCAACCAGAAATAGTTAAATATAAAAATGATCCATATATCCTAGGAAGTCCACAAAGAGGTGCAATATATCTATTTCTAATACTTCTGAAAAAAAGGCAATAAAAGGATTCCATTGCATGTGGCATGTATGGGAGTCATAAACTGTTATAAGGGATTCTTTTAATTTTCCTTCCTATGCAGAATTTTACAGCACATTTTAATGTTTGTAGACCTAGAGTGTGATTAATTTTCAATCAACTCCAACACAAATTTGGCTATTACAGTCCGCTTCTCAAAAATTATTTAATCAGAGAGATATCTTATATTTTATTTCTAAATTTGATGAAGTTTTGAAACTTTACCTCTGGTTGATATTTTCCTAGATGAACATAATTGCTAAAAGAACACGAGGGATCTAGAGTTTTCCTTATATATTAATCTTTGGTTCAATTTTTTGCCCTATTTGAATTATGAATCATTTAATCAATTCTCCTCAGCGTGATTGCTATCAAGGAATATAAATATAATCACAATTATATATTAGAATTATCATAAGCACGGAGACGGCATTGGTCACGCTGGTGAATGATCTCAGACGGGCTCGGGACAGGGGTTGTTCCTCTGTCCTAGTCCTATTAGACCTCTCAGCATCTTTTGATACCATCGACCATGGTATCTTACTGCGGCGCCTCGGGGTTGGGAGTGGGTGGCACTGTCTTGTAGTGGTTCTCCTCCTACCTCCTGGGTCGTTCGCAGTTGGTGCTGGCACGAGGGCAGAGGTCGGCCTCGAGGCCTCTCGTTTGTGGAGTCCCTCAGGGGTCAGTCCTCTCGCCTCTCCTGTTCAACATCTATATAAAACTGCTGGGCGAGATCATTCATGGTTTTGGAGTGGGGTATCATCAGTATGCTGATGATACCCAGCTTTTCATCTCTACCCCAAACCACCCCAGTGATGCCCTTGATGTGATGTCCCGTTGCCTGGAGGCGGTTTGGGTCTGGATGGGGAGGAACAGGCTTTGGCTTAATCCTGACAAGACTGAGTGGTTGTACGTACCGGCATCTCGGGAAATTCAGTTCATTCCATCTTTAATTATGGGGGGTGAGGTGTTACCCCCCCGTAGATAGGGCTCACAACTTGGGTATCCTCCTTGACTCACAGCTCTGTCTGGAAGACCACGTAGGAGCTGTGGCCAGGGGGGCTTTTGCCCAGGTTCGCCTGGTGCGCCAGTTGCGGCCCTATCTGGACTGGGATGCCCTGCGTACAGTCACCCATGCACTCGTGGCCTCTCGGATAGACTACTGCAATGCTCTCCACATGGGGCTGCACCAGTTGAAGCCTCCGAGGACCACTCGGAGGCTTCAACTGGTGCAGAATGCGGCCGCACAAGTTGTGATGGGGGTTTCCCGATACTCCCATGTAACACCTCTTCTCCATGAGCTGCATTGGCTTCCAGTTGCCCTCCGGGTGAGATTCAAGGTGCTGGTGATGACCTATAAAGCTCTAAATGGCATGGGTCCAGATTACTTACGGGAGCACCTGCTGCCAACTTCCCTTTGTCCTGTGCGCTCCCACAGAGAGGGCCTCCTCAGGGTGCCGTTGGTCAGGGACTGCCGGCTGGTGGCCCCCAGAGGGACAGCATTCTGTGTGGGCGCGCCAGCCCTTTAGAATCAATTGCCTGTTAAGCTCCAGATGGCTCCTGACCTTCGCTCTTTCCGCTGTGATCTGAAGACCTGGTTGTTTGAACAGGCCAGCCTGGACTAAGGGTTTGGGTTTATTTTTAACTATTTATTGTTAGGGCTAAATTAATTTAATTTTACTTTTAACTTTTGTACGTTGTATTTTATTGCCCTGTACACCGCCCTGAGTCATTTGGGAGAAGGGCGGTATAGAAATTCAATTAATAATAATAATAATAATAATAATAATAATAATAATAATAATAATAATAATAATTAACCCTTAAATTACAGGAATTTATCCTAGTGAAAAAGTATACAGTAGTATTATTTATTAACTAGACTTTCAGTACGCCACCCCCCGCCGCTGGGAGGCGGAACCGACCAGGTGGTTCCGCCCCAGGTGCCTGATGGACCCTGAGAGGTTCCAGATGGAGCTTGGGGCATTTCCTGCTTCCCTTGCCCACGACTCTGCTGAGGCCCTAGTGGTAGCCTGGGAGAGGGCTGCTGCTGGGGCCTTGGATCGAGTTGTGCCTTTGCAGCCTCTGACCCAGCACAGATCCCGGGTGGCCCCCTGGTTTACCGAGGGATTCCGAGAGATGAAGCGCCAGAAAAGACGCCTAGAGAGCTGTTGGAGGTCCAGCAGATCCGAATCTGATCGAACATGGCTAAGAACTTGTCTTAAGTCTTACCTAGTGGTGAATGGAAGCGGCAAAGCATGCTTACTTTTCCGCTCTCATTGCATCCGCAGCTCAGCCGCCCTGTTTAGAGTGACCCGCTCACTGCTTAACCAGCGACCAAGGGATGACCCCTTGCAGGGTAGGGCTGAGGAATTTGTTCAGTATCTGCAGGACAAAATCACTCAGATCCAGACTGGTCTGGACTCCGACTAGGCGGAATCCGATGGAGTGGAGAGGGCAGGTCTTGGTCATACCATTTGGGGTGAGTTTGACCCTGTGACTTTGGATGATGTGGACAGGATTATGCGTAGGCTGAGCGCTGCAACTTGTTTATTGGACCCATGTCCCTCCTGGCTGGTTTCGGCTGCCGGGGAGGTGACGAGGCTGGCTCCAGGCAGTTGTCAATGCTTCATTGACAGAGGGTGTCTTCCCCTCTACCTTAAAAGAGGCGGTGGTAAGGCCCCTCCTCAAGAAGCCTGCTCTGGACCCGACCTCATTGAATAACTATCGTCCTGTCTCCAACCTTCGCTTTGTAGCAAAGGTTGTCGAGAGTGTTTTGGCGCGTCAGCTTCCGTAATTCCTGGATGAAGCGGACTATCTGGACCCGTACCAGTCCGGTTTCAGACCCGGTTACAGCACGGAAATGGCATTGGTCGCATTGGTAGATGATCTCTGGCGAGCCCGGGACAGGGGTTGCTCCTCTGTCCTGGTCCTACTTGACCTCTCAGCGGCTTTTGATAACATCGACCATGGTATCCTGCTGTGACGGCTCGAGGGGTTGGGAGTGGGAGGCATTGTTTTACAGTGGTTCTCCTCCTACCTCTCGGGCCGTTAGTTTGTAGTGGCAGGGGGGCAGAGATCTACCCCGAGGCCCCTTTCTTGTGGGGTACCTCAGGGGTTGGTTCTCTCCCTGCTCCTGTTCAACATCTATATGAAGCCGCTGGGTGAGATCATCCGTGGCTTTGGGGTGAGGTATCACCAATATGCCGATGATACCCAGTTCTTTATCTCCACCCTGAGCCAAGCCAGTGATGCCCTTGACGTGATGTCCCAGTGCCTGGAGGCGGTGCAGGTCTGGATGGGAAGGAACAGGCTCAGGCTGAACCCCTCCAAGACCGAGTGGCTGTGGATATCGGCATCTCGTACTGTCCAACAGGTTCCATCTCTTCTTATGGGGGGAACTATTGCCCCCCTCAGAAAGGGCCCGCAACTTGGGTGTCCTCCTGGATTCACGGCTTAATTTGGAAGATCATCTAACTGCCGTGACCAGGGGGGCTTTTGCGCAGGTTCGCCTGGTACGCCAGTTGCGTCCATTTTTGGACCGAGATGCCCTATGCAAGGTCACCCATGCCCTTGTCACCTCTCGCCTGGATTACTGCAATGCTCTCTACATGGGGCTGCCCTTGAAGTGCGCCCGGAGGCTTCAACTGGTGCAAAATGCGGCTGCGCAGGTGCTTATGGGAGTATCTCGATACTCCCATGTTACACCACTCCTGCGCGAGCTGCATTGGCTTCCGGTTGCCCTCCGGGTGCGACTCAAGGTGCTGATAATCACCTTTAAAGCCCTACATGGCTTAGGCCCGGGGTACTTGCGAGAGCACCTGCTGCCAATGTCAACCTCCCATCGCCCGGTTTGCTTCCACAGAGTCGGCCTCCTCAGGGTGCCGTCGGCCAGGCAATGCCAGCCGGCGACCCCCAGGGGGAGAGCCTTCTCTGAGGGCGCATCGACCCTCTGGAACGAACTGCCCCCGGAGCTGCGGATGACCCCTGACCTTCGGTCCTTCCGCCGTGACCTAAAGACCTGGTTATTCCAACAAGCGTGCCTGAACTGATCATGGTTTTTAATTTTGGTTTTTATTGGTTTAAATTGTTCTTATTTCTTATATTGTTTATGTCTCTTTTAATTTTTGTATTTATATTTTTTAACTTTTTATTGTTGTGAGCCGCCCTGAGTCCTCAGGGAGAAGGGCGGCATATAAATTTAATAAATCTAATTTAATAAACCTATATACTTTGAACTACCTCTACTGTTTTCCCCTAACTACCCTATAAAATAGATTGAATTAAAAGAAAGTGATTAGTGCCAAGGCTTCTAATGAGCTTCCATGACTCACATTGGATTTAAAACTGGTCTTTGCTGTGGAAAACTACAAAGTCTTTGTAATCACTTACTCCTACCCCACAATGGTTGCACTTTAATATGATATTAAAATGGATAAATAGAAGATGGTTAAGGTCCCAAATATGTCCTCTTTTTTCCATATATAAATTTATAAAAGAGATTGGAAATATGAGTCAGTTGCCTTTCTTGGAGAAAAAACTAAAAGGAAAGAACTCACAAGAAAGGAACAGCACCCTTTTAGCTACTGGTCAATGCCCAGCTCCACTGTTTCTGAAATAAAAATCCTATAAATACCACTGTGAAATGGGAGAGGCTATTTCCTCTTTTACTATCAAGTGATATATAATAATTTGATTGTTGTGAGCTGCCCAGAATTGTTGAGAGTTGGGCAGCATACAGGCTTACTATTATATCTTGGCGTCTTCCCTCCATGTATAAATTTATCCAGCATACCTATCCATTTCTTATTGTGAACCTAGATGGTAGTAGAAAAAGAAAAAAAAATCTAGGTCATGCCATCACTTTTACAGTACCCATTCTTGATAATAAAGTAAATGCATGGTGCTTTCCATTATTGTAGTATGTCCATTAGTCATTTAATTGTTGGATTTCCATTCTATGGATGAAGTATTTTACATCTTTAGTCATTTGAATTCCCAAGTAGTTAACACTTGAAAACTGTAATGCAAAGCCAGATAATTTGTGCATAGTTAATGGAGCAGCTAGAACAGTATACAAAGGAATGAGCTCTGACTTTCCACAATTTATTTTTAGCTCTGTAAACTTTCCAAAAGAGGGTAGAAATCCTAATCTTTTAAATCTATAGAATTGCTTTAAGATTAGATTAAAAATGTATCAACCACAGGTTATTAGTGTGGATTTTATGATCAATTGGTATTCTTTTAATCTGTGGATTCGTTCTGAATATCCTAAATAATGACTATAATGAGATTGCAACAACATTGGAAAAGAGTAGACGAGTCATGATATGTCACTCTTTTATATCAACACATTTAGCATTGTAATTATTAATGTGGAGTAGTGCTTCTGCTGCTGATAAATTAATATATTAAGACCACCCCCCAAAATATGATCTTGTTAATAGTTTGATTAGACATAACCAATCAAATGCCTTCATTGAACCTAGCAAAATAGTTGTTGAAAAGCTTTTCATGTTAAATACTATACTCAGTATTAATTAGAAATGAAGCACATTTAATCAAATGAAATCAGGCCCACTTAGGGGGGGATACTTTTCTGAATCATTAGCTAAGGAAAAGGGAGCATATTTTGGCTAGGACAAACGATGTAGTGTTTCTGATCTTAAAAGCTATAAGAGCAATTCTCTTCCACTAATTTACAGTGGAAGTTACAATCTTCATTTGTCTGTACTTTCCTGTTTTTATAGATGTAGTTACTTTCTTCTCATTATCACCTTGCTTATCCTTTTCACTTTCTTTTTTTCATGAAGCTAATTATTTTTTTATTGTTTTGTTTTTAGCCTCTCAATTCCTTCTGTTCTATTTGTCAAATTCAGAGGAGTCTGCAATTTTCTTTTACTCATACAGTGTTTTTCACCAGGTTGTTTCTCTGTGTTATGCACCACCCACCTTGCCAATATTCTCTCATGTTGCCTTCAGACTTGTAGTTATACAGCAGAACACGTTCCAACTTTATCATTTCAATTTAGTTTCAGTTTCCATAGATCAGGGCTTTCCAACCTTTTCACCCATTGTACCACTTTTAGGATATGGCAACATCCGAGTACCACCAGTCGCCTAGCAAGGTGTCAAAAACTTGATGAACAAAAAAAAAGGAAAAAAGTGATGAAGTACAGGTAGTCCTCGACTTACAACAGTTCACTTAGTGACTGTTCAAAGTTACAATGGCACTGAAAAAGTGCCCCCCCAAGCCACAGCCAAGAAAGACACCTTCCCACCCGCCCGGTAGCACTCTTCTTCCTGTCCAAGGTTTTCATTGTTGTGAGCATTTCTGTTGAGGATTGGAAGCAGGGGTGGGGTGGAGTGTGTTTGGTTTTTATTCCCCCCCATCTGTTGGGTGGTTGCAGCAGGTTTTGGTCACTTCACATGACCCTGGGACACTGTGACCATCATAAATATGAATCAATTGCCAAGCATCTGAATGTAGATCACAAGACCCTGGAGATGCTGCAACATTCCACCTGATCAGCGCTTCTTCTGGGCTCAGCAGACGTGCCGGGATCAGCGCCGAGCTCCAGCTGAAGCCTGGTGGTGATCCTGGCGCTTCCACTGAGCCCTGACAGCCCTGCAGCTCCAGCCATCTCTCGCTCAGGCTTGTGCGGTGCTGCCACCGATTCAGCTCATTCCCCTCCCCGGCTACCACTTTTCTAGGATGGTCGCGTACCACCTATCAGGTGCCAATATACCACAGGTGGTACCAGTACCATTGGTTGAAAAGCCCTGCCATAGATTATTCCCTCCAGTCACCCTTTTGAAATGTTATTTACTCATAATTTTTTGTTATTATTTCTTTCCTTTCTTCTTCTAAGGCTATCACATGTTCTCCTGTTTTTAAAAACTGGTCTGTCTACATTCCCTTTTATAAAAATTTCAGTTTATTACAGTTTTCTTTTCTCCCATGCTGTTACTGAATCATGTGTTTCCTTGTCAACTTTCCAAAACCTTTGATTCTTCCGATTTAGATTACATTTTTAAATTCAATGATTAGCTCAGTGTACTTGCATCTTTGTGCATATTTAGTCCTGCTAAGTATTTCCTGGCCTTTTTTGCTCCCTTTTTTTTTACTAGGCCCAATATTTGGTTTTTGTTTCTGGAATTCTAATTTTATTGTTATAAAATTAGAATTACATTACTGTAAAATTACATTACTATTGATATTACAAAAGTTTAATATCCCTATCAATTTTGGCTTTTAAACAATATTTTAAAGACTTTTGTTTGTTCGTTTGTTCAGGTGCTCACCCAGAGGTTAATTCTCCCTTTCTATTTCTTTTGTAAGTTAAAATTATTAAGACTATATACAGTTTATTTGGTCAATAACCAGCAAAAGTAAAAAAAATACAATGCCAAAGTAAAATCAAACAGATGACTTAAATGAGATAGGCCTGTGGGCAAGACCTGTCTTATTCAATAGGACATGGTTTTGAATACTCTTAATGATAGTTTATTATTGCTGAGAAGATTGGGCATGCTTAGAATGACATCCCACTTTGCTGGCCAGAGATCACATCTACTTCGTCACTGATTTTTACGTTAGCCATGAATAAAACAGGTAAATCTAGGATGCTGTTGCAGTGGCTATACTGCAAATGTGAAATTTTTAAGTAGATCCAAGGATTCTTGCCCTTCTTTTGTGGTATTTATTTTTCCCTACCATTCTATCTTTTGTTTAATCAGATAAAGTTGTGGTTTTTTAGTTTTTTTGGGGGGAGAGCGACACAATATATAAAGCCACACTTGGAATACTGCATCCTGTTTTGGTCACCACAATGTAAAAAAATGTTGAGATTCTAGAAAGAATACAGAGAAAAACAACTAAGATGATTAGGGGACTGGAGGCTAAAACATGTAAGGAACGGTTGCTGGAATTGGGTATGTCTAGTTTAATGAAGAGAAGGACGAGGGGGGACATGATAGCAGTGTTCCAATATCTCAGGGGTTGTCACAAAGAAGAGGGAGTCAAGCTATTCTCTAAAGCACCTGAAGGCAGGACAAGAAGCAATGGATGGAAACTAATCAAGGAGAGAAGCAACCTAGAACTAAGAAGAAACTTCCTGACAGTTAGAACAATTAACCAGTGGAACAACCTGCCTCCAGAAGCTGTGAATGCTCAACTCTGGAAGTTTTTAAGAAGAGACTGGACAGCCATTTGTCTGAAATGGTATAGGGTTTTCTGTCTGAGCAGGGGGTTGGACTAGATGACCTCCAAGGTCTCTTCCAACTTTTATTATTATTATAAAACTTTTATTCATAAAACATGAAACTCAGTCAACTGAACACTCAAATTGACTGGCATTAATGGTTGACATGGGTTGCTGCCAGCATCTTAGGTATCAACCAGGTATCTCCTTAAAATGTAAGATGTTCTGAGTAGTGCAGTTTTTTGTAGCTTTGCTAGAGTTATTGCAGGAAGCTGCAATTTCTTGATGTATTTTGTAAAGTTTTTGAACATAGTTCCCAGTGCCCCGATGACATTGGGTATCACTGTTACATCCATAATTGCGCAGTTTCGATGGCCAGGTCGCAGCATTTCATATTTTTTTCCAGTTCTTTTTCTTTGACTCTGGCATTTCCTGGTATAGCGATATCAATCAACTGTATGCTTCGGTTCTCTATGACTGCGATATCTGGCATGTTGTGTTCCAAATGGCGATCTGTCTGTATTCGGAAGTCCCACAAGATCTTCACCTTCTCATTCTCAACAACTTTTTCCACCCTATGTTCCCATGACTTTTTGGACACAGGCAAGTCATATTTTTTACACAATGCCCAGTGGATTAGTTTAGCAACTCGGTCATGTCTAGCTTTATAATCAGTTTGCGCAATTTTGTTGCACTCACATATTAAATGTGAAATAGTTTCAACTTTGTTGTTGCAAAGTCGGCAATTTGGGTTGTCAGTAGATTTTTGTATCTTCGCTTTCATGGCATTAGTGTGTAGTGCTTGTTCTTGAGCAGCCAGTATTAAGCCTTCCGTTTCTTTCTTGATGGTTCCCATCTTAAACCATGCCCATGTCAAGTTGTTATCACATTTTCCTTCAATATTTTTCAAATGCTGTCCATGCAAAGCTTTGGTTTTCCATCTATTTAGTCTGTCATCCAGCCATTTTTCCTTATATTCTGCCTTTGTTTCTGTTATTTTTATAATGTTCTCTGTTTTCACAGCCTGCAGCAATTTTTCTGTACTTTGATTTACATAGTCATTCAAACTGTTTTTCTTCTTCTACAGTTTGGTGGATTTGCAGTAGCCCTCTGCCCCCTATTCTTCTTGGCAGGTACAACCTGTCGACGTCACTTCGTGGATGTAGAGCGTGGTGCATATTCAAAAGTTTACGCGTTTTCCGGTCTAGGTGTCCCAATTCAGCCAAAGTCCAGTTGATAATTCCAGCTGGGTAGCTTATCACTGGGACTGCCCATGTATTAATGGCTTTAATTATATTTCCAGCATTCAGCTTTTATTTTAGTATTTTGCAGACTCTCCTGATATATTCCTTTTTTGTTGACTCTTTAACTTTTCCATTCAAGATGTTATCTGCTTCCAATATGCCTAGGTATTTGTAACCATCATCCTTTGCTAGTGCTTTCATAATACTTCCATTTCCCAGTTCTATTCCTTCTATTTTTCCCATTTTTCATTGCTGCATTGGTAATATAGCACATTTTCCAAGTTCAAAGTCCATTCTGATGTCGCTGCTAAACAGTTGAACTGCACTGAGTATTGATTCAAGTTCAGTGTGGCTTTTCGCATACAGTTTTAAGTCATCCATGTATAGTAGATGGTTTATCTTTCCATGCTGGCTTGAGTTGTGGTATCTCAAGTTTTGTGTTTCATAATATTATTGTCAATGGAATTATTATTATTATTATTGATATATAAACATTTTGCTTTAACCCCACCCTCTCTAGAGGAATCTCTGTCTATATTACTTGTGGGAAGGGTATTCAAGGCAATTTTATCTCGGGTTTATTTTGGTGTAGCTTAGATTCATGACTTTGAGGCTTTATGCAGGTAAGCTATTTTAACATGGTACAACATAATAATGTTTTCCTATGAGATATACATTTTTCTTTTATCCAACACTAAACTTTGGTCTTTAACCCATCATTTAAAATTGAAATCAGTCTTCTCTATCTTAGACAACGACCTGTATCCCCAGAATAAAAAAATATGGTATGGAAAAACATATTAATAACAATTTAAGGATAGGAAAGGGGTAGCAAAGTAGCAATTCTTTTTTGCAACTAGCTTTACACTTGACAACAGATTTTACCTCTGTACTTCCTGTGTAAGTAAGGATTTGAAAAATCTCTTATCCTGCTTGCATTAATGGACAAAATGGGCTACAAGACAAACAAAACAACATCTGGTGCTAAAACAACAAAAGTTAAAAGGCATGACAGGAAAAGTTCTGACACCAAGCATTAGCTAACAGCTAAAGATTTGGTACTTCTTCAGCATTCTGAAACTAAGGTAATGGTTTAAAGCAGGAGTGCCAAACTCGCAATGTCACATGACATGTCGTGATGTATCGTGACTTTTTTGCCATTGCTGGCAATGGGGTGGGCGCGATTTTGCTATGATGCATTCAGCCAGCGGGCCGGCAGTTTGACCCCCCTGGTTTAAAGCATCTCCAAACAGATAACACATATGCTGTATAAGCCAAGGATAATTTTATTTTTTTATTTTAATTCCATTTATATCCCGCCCTTCTCCGAAGACTCAGGGCGGCTTACAAGCTTAGCAGTAGCCTTCATTCTATGTATATGCCTGCTTATTAGGGCTTTCACACACACCCCAAGCGGCATTATTACAAAGTCAGCTTAATTGCCCCCAACAATCTGGGTCCTCATTTTACCTACCTCGGAAGGATGGAAGGCTGAGTCAAACTTGAGCCTGGTGGGATTTATTTATTTATTTATTTATTTGTTTTTATAAACTGCCCTTCTCCCGAGGGACTCGGGGCGGTGTACAGAGTAAGGTAGGTATACAGATTGAACAATAGTGAAAACAATAGTAAAAACAAACTGGGACCCCAATTAGAGCTATCAGGCCAGGCCGGACTGCTGGAACAGGTAAGTTTTTAAGTCGTGCCGGAAGGTGCGGAGGTCGGGGGCCATCCGGATTTCGGTTGGCAAGCAGTTCCAGAGGGATGCGAACCTGCAATAATTGCAGGCAGCTGGTGTTACTTAAGGAGGCATTAGCCCACTGCTCCACCAAGGCTCTTACCAGATCTACAAGGCCCTGTGGATTTGCCTTGTCTTGGGGACTTGCCTTTGCCTTGGGGTCTAATGTAGGCTTCTTTTTGGTAGCCTGTGGAACTCGTTGGGTGGAGCTGATGCCAGCACAGGGAATTGCTGGGGAATACTAATTTAGGCTCAGAAGCCTTAATGAAGAATTGGAGTGTGAAAAAGATGAAAATAACCGTAATAAAGAGCAGATGGAAAGCTTAATTAATAGTCCTGAGCTCCCCATTCATGTCTAATACCAAAACAAAAAACAAAAAAAAATCCTGCCAAAGATAATTCTGCTCCTGTCTAATCTCTGATCCAGTCTAGCTGACCACACACAGCTTTCTCACTGTGGAAACTCTAATTTTGATCTTTAAGCAGCTAACAATGATTAACAACAAAATTCATGAAGTGGAACAATTGCTTGAGCTATTCATGCAGGACTGTGGTGGGAGACAAATAGACAAGGATCTGTTTCAAGCATGAACAATGTTAATGTTAGAAAGAATTATGGAAAAATACCCATTTCATATGTGGGTAGCCAAACATAACATATTGGATTACTGGAAGAAGCCCTAAGAACCCATATTTAAACAGTAATATTGTAGCAGTGACCCTTATTTTAGTTGAGGCACAACATCAGAGAAGAGTAGCAAGGGGATATAGGATTTCAAAACAATTCACAGATCATTTTACTTATGAGCCCAGGGCTTCAGAGAATAATGAATAATACAACCAGAGGAAAATGTCATGATAAAACTAATGTAAACTTCCTGAATGCATACTTCCATCTGGACTTAGAATTACTTGACTTCCTACCCAATATGGCGTCCGGAGGGTTTTACTAGCCTATAAGCACACAACTGTTCCATGGATGCTCTTGAAAAAGAAATTCTGAGCAGTTTTTAGATCATTCCAAATCAAACCCTTAAGGATGTCCATACTGCTTTTCTTATAATCAAAAGAAAAGAAGCTTCCCAGTTATCAAATAGAAGTTGGACTAAATAGTATCAAACGATGGTAAAAATAAAAATATTTCTGTTCAACCAGAGACGATCATTTTCTCCCCCACAAATCCAAGGTCAATCTGATATACAGGGATAACATCACATAACAAATCAAGGATTGGGATGAAGAACATACGAGGGCAATTCAGAAATAAACCTCCATTTGAGCAGGTGTGAGAAATAGGCGGGGATAACGATGACCGTCCTATGGCACCAGGCGCAGTAGGTCAGTAGACAGGAGTGGAAGGAGAAGGTTGTGTTGCAGTTGACTCATCTGCTAGATCAATTGAAAATGAACCCTGCCATAGAAAATCCCACCAAATGTGAAGTGCCTGCAGTAATACAATTCCTCTGTGCGAAAAAACTTTCGGCAGCTGCGATTCATCGTGAACTATATAATGTTTACGGGCTAAATGTGATGAATGAAAGTGTTGTGCATAAGAGGTGTTTAAAGATGGACAAACTGATGTGCACGATGAGGCAAGAAGTCGCCGCCCATTTGTAGTCAGCGATGAACTTGTGCAGGAAATTGACAAAAAGATCTGTGAAGTCTGTCAGTTCATGATATCTGCATTTTCTTTACACTTTCCCCAAATTTCTCAGACGGTTTTGTACGAGGTAGTGACAGAAAATTTGGGATACCGCAAGTTCTGTGCTTGTTGGGTACCAAAACTCCTTTCTGAGAAGCACAAAACACACCGAATAGGTTCTGCTTTGGCTTCATTCCCAGGTGGGAGCTTTTTTGCAGAAGGAATTTCAAACCTTGTAAGACATTATGACAAGTGCCTCAAGTTGAATGGTGACTATGTCAAAAAGTAATGTAATGTTGTAGTTTTCTAATGTGTATAATAAAAGTTTTGTATCTGCGAGTGTCTGTCACTGATAAACAAAGGGAGGTTGTGGGTTGCGGTTTGGGCACTCAGTCTCTAAAAGGTTCGCTATCACTGGTCTAAATAGTTTAAGAGTATTTTGTGTGGGGGGCAGGAGTAGCAAGCTTTTGGCATCAGATAAAGAGCAATCAGCTGTAAGTTCCCCTATCTCTTTGACACATTTTCTGAGGCAGAATACTGCCACGTCAATATGTGTAAATGGAATTGGAAATAGATACAGACAAGCAATCTTCCTTATATAGTGACAAACTCAAACTCTTAATGGTTGACAAGGACTGTAAGAGGGTAGAAGTACTCAATATCAGTTTGACAGCTGAATGGTGAAACTATTGTTAAAGTAACCACCACTTTCGATTAAAAAAGAAAAAAAGAAAACTTATGTTCTTGCTTCTTTGCTAATTTTAGAGCAAGAACATATGTTAGACTGGAGGTTATATGGGAGCAATGCAATAATTTAGGTTCAGCCGCAACCGTTCTTGGTAGCCACACTAAATTCCAAAACTGAATGACAAATATTTTTTCACCTATCAGTCTAAAGCCACAATTTAATAAAGTGAAATGTGTGCTCAACCTATACCGAATTGTGGCCTGAATTGCTTTCTTCTTCAGTGCTTTCCCATCTCCTGTATAAAATAACCATCGTGGTATGGCTTATGGATAACTGGATCCATGCATTTCTGACAGTGTTCTGTTTGCTGAAGGAATCTGTTTTGGAGAAAGGAGGGGGGCAATTTATGCCTATGTCTTCTAAACAGTGAGAGGAAAGGCATATAGGTTAAAGGGGAAAGGGAAAAATCAATGAAACTTGAACCTTCTATAATTGGGTTTTTTCTGTGTTGGCACCACTGGCTGCCAGTCAACAAACAGCAAGCTGAGTGCCTTCCATAGTCCAGGGATATGCAAGTTCGGGCAGATCTTTTAGAAGAAAACAGCACTTTCTACTACTACTCTTAAGACTACAACTGTAAAGGTAGGCCCACCCTTTGCACAAATCACTAATAGGAATTGAATAAACAAGTGATAAAGGCAAGGAGTAAGGCAAGAGACACAGTGAGTTCTGAGGATGGCCCAGGAAGGTTTGGGCAACAGAACTGAGGCTTAAAAAGTTGTTCTCGGCATATTTTTTCCTCAAATCAACAAATAGCCAGTTTGGTGTAGTGGTGAAGGTTATGCCCTAGAAACCAGGAGACTGTGAGTTCTAGTGCCACTTTAAGCATGAAAGCCAGCTGGGTGACTTTGGACCAATCACTCTGTCTGTCTCAGCCCAACCCACCTGACGGAGTTATTGTTGTGGGAAAAATAGGAAGAATATTATGAGGGAGGTTTTTTTTGTAAAAATTAATAAAGGTGGGATAAAAATCAAATGAGTAAACTGAGCCTCTGCTCAACTGCGTAGCTGAGGCCTGTTACTGGCTGGAGTTCTGCTGGCCTGCTCTTGGGCAGCCAATCTGACTGGCAGAACTCAGCTGCTGTATCTTTCAAGCTGGGAGGGGGAACTTCAGAATTTCAGTCATTGTCTGTGGGTGCAGGCAGGGAATCCTGGAAGTTGCTGGAGCTGCCTCAGCTAGAGAGGGCTGATTCCCTCCCTCTAGGATTGTTATCCCGAGATGCCCTTATTTATTTATTAATTACATTGTATATGCCCCCTGACTCTCAACAACTCTGAGTGGCTCTGTGTCCACCTCTTCCTCCAAAGAAGCCCAGTAGGGCCATAGCAAAAGACTTGTTGAATTGAAGAAGGAACCATTCCACAAATGGCATGACTCCTCTGCAGAAGAGTCTCTAGTTTACTCCAGGGAGTAAACTAGAGGGCATATTCAGATTTTCGCCCAACAAATCCTCAACCAAGTTCATGCATCGTGCTATTGCTAATTAGGATTTAATGACTGTTTATTGAATGAATCATTCTTAATAAAGTTTGCGCAGTGTTCTGGGTCATAAACCTTGCTTCATAGATTATATTGGCTTGGTCCAGACAACATACTAATTAAGCTGGAAACAAGCCATATTAGAACTTAGGGCAATATGTGAACAGTCACTATTTCACTGACTTATATACTTGATTTATTATAAAAGAAAAGTAGGTAACAGTCATCTATTCAGAAGGTAAAGATATAATAAATTTATAAGCTAAAATATGAAAATGACTGATGTACAAGGCTAAAAACAAATATCTCTTACCGTTTGTTTAATACCATATTAAACTAATTCAAAGCAGCATTTATGGGATTGATGTTCTAAATAAAAACTTTTCCTCCAAGACTAATAGCTCTTTTATTTACAATGAATAAATCAACAACTCTTGCATATCAATATCTATATAATTGTAGCATAAGAGAGTATATCTTAATCATCGGATAGGGAATATTTTAAGATACTCTAGATGTTTTATCTATGTTTCCAGATACTTTCTGCCATTTCTACTGCAGTGTCATATTTGGATAGCTGATAAATCTGTTACAAGCCTTTTAATGTCTTTAATGATTGGACAGAAATGATCTAGGTCAGCTATTTTAAGATCAAGACAAGCTAAGATCAGTAAACCATATATTCTAAGCAGTTAGTTGTTACATTGTGCTGGGAAACTATACTTTTGCTGCTGAGCACCACTGCATAGAGAAGGACTGGCCTTAACCAAAGGCAGTTTGAGATAAGATGCGGGTTGCTATGTCAATATTATACAGATGCACAGTCGGTGCCAACATTGGCAGTGATATCTGTGGTTCATACCGTTTAGAGTTATGCATTGAAGTAATCATTTTCATGTCTCTGCCATCTTGTAACAATCTCGAGAGAATGAGGCCCCCTTTCCTGGCAACCCAGCATACATATATGGTTAGAGAAAATGGCTAAAAAACACATAGATATTAAGCCAGAATTATTTTTGTTAGGTATAATTGTAGGAAATTATGAGAAGGAATGTGTATACTTAATGTTACATGTGTTAACTGCAGCGAGAATTGTATTTGCTCAACACTGGAAAGATGAAGAACTACCAGCGGAGGAAGAGATAATTAAGAAAATTTTACACTGTGCAGAAATGGACAGACTGACACTGAAAATGAAAAAGAAAGAAGATTCAGAATACTTTAGAACATGAGATACATTTTATCAATGGCTATTAAAATGAGGTAGAGAGAAAGGAGTTTAACATGTGTTAGTAAGCTAAATATGTTGCTGATAAAATATTAAGGATTTGTGACTATAAAAATTAATAAAATATTGAAAAAAATTATACAAATGCACAGTCGGTGCCAACAATGACAGTGATATCTGTGGCTCATACCATTTAGAGTTATGCGTTGAAGTAACCATTTTCATGCCTCTGCCATCTTGTAACAATCTCGAGAGAATCAAGTCCCCTTTCCTGGCAAACCAATGGAGGTTTTGGTGGTCCACTGAAAGTTGCTTCTACATGTTGATTACAGGTAGTCCTCGACTTACGACCACAACTGAGCCCAAAATTTCCATTGCTAAGCAAGACACTTGTTAAGTGAATTTTGCCCCATTTTATAACCTTTATTGCCACAGTTGTGAATCACTGCAGCTGTTAAATTTGTAACATGATTGTTAAGTGAATCTGGCTTCTCCATGGATTTTGCTTATCAGAGGTTTGCAAAAAGTGATCTGATGAGCCAGCACATTGCAGTCATGAATGCATGCTAGGTGCCAAGCTTATGAATTTTGATTGCATGTCCATGGGGATGCTGTAATATTTATAAGTGTGAAAAACAGTCATAAGTACTTTTTTCAGTGCTTTTGTAACTTTGAAGAGTCACTAAACGAATGGTTGTAAGTCGAGGGCTGCCTGTACATATATTTAGCTCTTTTTTTGCCTGCCTCCATCTTCTTCTCAGTTGACATTTGTGGTACATTGCAGTATATTGTGCTTAAAATACAGACGTTTCTTGCATTTTGAAAATCTATGTCTACTATTCTTTAGCTTACTAAATGTCAGAGTAATCAATGGACAAGTACCATTGAACAGAAATAGAGAACAATGCATATGTCCACAAGGCTTTCACAACACAGAACAAAGATAAACAAGCAACCATAGAATGAGACGAATGGCCTTAGAAGAGTTCTAAAACAGAACTATGTAAAATCAGAATAATATGCTAAATACAGTTCAGTTGCCTTTTGATATATTTATTTTATTTTATTTTATTTTTCTTTCACATCAATCTAATGAAAGGAAAATCCCAGAGCCAGAAATGGAACTCCTTGCAAGCAACAAAGTGGAAAACACATAATATATTCAGATGAAGCATTTTCCAAGTCAGCTGGAGACCAACCTGCAAATAGACTAAATCTGTTTGCATCAGATCTGTATTAAACTGTACCATTTTTAAGGATTTTTAGAGAGTACTTGTCATTGAAAAATGATCTATATGTACTTTAAAATAAATAAAATTGAGGCTTTGCTTTGTTTCAACTAAGTAAATGCAATAAATGTCTCAGTGCTCTTTAAAAAAGAGGTATATTCAGGACACCTGGCATAGTAAAACAATATTATATCTAGTTTAATATTTACAAGGTTAAGAGGAGCAAAAGAATATAATTCCTTTGAAAATGCATCAGATATGTGTATATGTTTATCTGTTGTGTTTTTTTTCCCTTCTCTGAATTATATCTGCACCTCCTAATAGGAGTTCACAGCTAATAGTGTTGACTATTAAAAGTCTTTGGCCACCAAAGCCAAAGTTGCCATCCTGTTGTATAATATGGGAACGCATTTCACTTTTTTGTTGTTCTGAATTAAATTCTTTCTTTTTCCAGACTGAGAGTGCTACCCTTCTCTATAGTAGATTCATAGAGATTATTAAGTAGATAGTTCAGGGTAAAGATCAAAAGAAAAATCAAATCAGCATGTAAGATGAGATATAGGAACTACATCACAATAGTCTAATGAAGAATTTTACTTTGGTGCCTAATTGTGACTTCGCTGCTGAAGTTCAATATCTTGCACTTAATGGAGAAGAAAAATAAATCACATCAACCGAACAGGTACATAACTATTGGTGTAATTGTTCTTAGGCCATATATGAAGTGCAATTCATAGAAAGGGAAACTGTAGCTCTTCTTAATACTTGTTCATTTTCAAGAGCTCATCTTTTTACACGTGCAACATACCTGCAAAAAGGGGTATGGTGTGTGCCAGGTCATGGCCACTGTTTTTTGATATCATTGATCTCTCTTGTGGACACCCTGGGATGCAGTCTTTGGCAATGGCAGTAGACCTGTTTTTAAATAAGGGTTTAGTATTCCTTTGAAACAGAACTAGACTTGTGATTAAAAAACGAAGGTTGTTGCACCAAAGGTTGATTTAAATCCAGAAAGAGAGCCAGGTGTGTGTGCTGCACCACTCTCATTCCCATAGGGATTTCTGAAATATTCTTTCCAGCATTCCCTGACTTCAGTTTTGTCATGAATCATTTTCATTACTTTTTTTAAAAAAAATTCCATTGGCTGTACTGGACACCCCTTGTTTAATCCTCTTTATCTACTTCCAAAACAATTTTTTTCTAGAAAAAGCACTGCATTTTCTCTACCTTTTTTAATTTACAAATAGTAATTCATTTTACTTTGTTCCAAAGAAGAAACACCTTTTCTTTGTTTGTTTCTAGTTTCTGTTCATTCTATTGGAAGAGGAATCGATCTTCTATTTTTTTTTCATTTAGGACATATACTTTTTCTTCTTGCGCTTATTTCTTAAAAAAAAAATTCTGTTAACTTTTCCTCAGATCTACCCATGATCCTATAAAAATGGTGCATCCCCCACATCCATAATCCCTCATCTCTCTCTTGCATGCTTCACTAATTTGTTGATTCTTTCATTATAAACAACCCACTATGCTTTTAGATTGAGATTCTTTTCTTTGCCATGAGTGCATAGGCCTTCATTTCTAATTAAAATAATGCCAAAATGATGAAGCATTCATTGCTTCATCATGACACACAAGCCACCCTTTCATATTTGTATGTTTGCAACAAGAATGTAAGAGGCAGTTTGTATCACAATCCCCTAAAGTATATTTTCTCATTTGCTTCTCCTTACCCAACTAGAGATAATTATGTTTTCGACATGAATGCTTATGCTTAAATCACATACTCAAAATAAGTAGACCATTTTGCAGTGTGTCATTGAGCACCATAGCATTTATTCCTGAATCTCTAAGTAGCCTAATTAATTTTAATATACTTGTTCATCTCATTCTCAATCACCTACTGTATTCATGTCACGTAGCAGGGTATTCTTTCCCTAGAATTATATTTATTCAGAATGTTACCATTTTCTCCAAACTCATCTCTGGTTCTTCCCTTAACACCATTCACTGAAGTGCACATACAATTATCACCAGCCAATGGATTTCTATTTCCACGTGCACTCACAGCACCCTGGATGATACCAATTTATTTTTTCCTGACATATACTTTAGGTTTCTCATTCATAATTAAATCACTCATTTCATTCTATTACAAGTATTCATTAACTCCATTCCACAAGATCAGACTACAGTCATTCAGATTTATTATCTTTCTCCTGATTTCACATACAGCATATCTATACAGTTTATTTCATTTCACTTCATTCCATTCCATTTCATTAATTATGTTCTCATCATTTATCCTCTTACATTTCTATATCCACCCTTAGTGGCAAGACAGCTCAGCTGCCAATCAAACAGTAAGTTCCAATCAGAGAGCAGCAAATGGGTGGCAAGGAGCAGAGCAGGGATAAGATGCTGCCACGGAGTTCTAGTTATAAATGCACAATGAATAGGCTGAATAAACAGGGGCAAAGCTCCTGAGTCAAAATAAAGAATCCAACTAAAGGATGCACAGCTTTGCATAGAAAAAGGCAATAGCTGAGAAAACTGAGAAGGGAGAGAAATGTTTTTGGTTTTCTCTCCTTAGACCTGGCGTGAAGAAAAAGTTCTTCTAGACATTTTCCTCAGCAGGAGAAAGCCTCTGGAACAGAAGAGTCAAGAAACTTAACTAGGAACAAAGAAGCAGAAAAAGTGGAGAAAAAAGTAGAGTTTGACAAAACAAAAATACGAAAAAGGAACTTAAAAAAAGATAGATTGAATTCTGAAGAAAAGTATGGCTCTATAGAGGATGGTGATAGATAGATAGATAGCATTTATAATTTTCAGTTCTTATTTTTTTTCTTTTTTCAAATAAAAGCCTGTCGCAGCCATTGAAGGGAGACACACACACCCCCAGAAAAATTAACTGACCCATTTATGCCACAAACTGAACTGAAGTCCAATTTACTGCAAGCATGTTCATGCTATTCTGTCCATTCTAGGATTTCTAAGTTAGAAACTGTCTTTCAGGCCACCATGCTGTAGGCCACACCTCACTGGTATGTGTAAGTGCACTGACGTATGACCTTTGGTCTTTCACCATAACAATAGATAGACAGACAAATAGGAACTCCTTAGGACTAATATCCCATTAGATGTATTTTACTGCCAAGATATTTAAAATTATTACTTTCTTTTGTACATACAGAATAGTTTTCTGTCTAAGACAAGTTTTACTTTATCATACATATATGCACACTGTGTGTATTTGTGTGAGAGAGAGAGAGAGCACGTGCGCGCGCACCATTGAAAATACTGAAAAGTCAGTCTGTCAGCCTATCTTTCTGTCTGGCTGCTTAATCTTTATTTTATTTATTTATTACATTTTTATGCCACTCATCTCCCCTATAAGGTGACTCTGGGTAGATAGCTTTATTCATTCATACTTTTTCTATTCATTTTTAATCAATAAAAAGAATCCAGAAGTGGAGTAGCTGTAAATTATTCTGTATTCAAAATAAGTTCAAAATATAACTAGATAAATTCCAGGTAAGAGAGGAGAAATTAAGTAATTCAGTTCATGGGGTTGTCATATTGAAAACCGATTTAATGTGATGAAGAAAGTCTAAGTACTGTACTCTGTTTTGATTGAGACAGACATAAGGAACACTAACATTAAATTGTTCTCTTTCACACTGTTAGAATAGTCCGGACATATTAGATGCTAAAAGTAGGTAATTCAAGTAGGTTATCCAGTTTTCTGAATTCTTTCTATAAATAGCAGCCATAGTAGAAATCAATTTTCACCTACTAGTACCCGCATCATTCAGGATTATTGTGACGTCTGAAATACTTCAGTTCCTTTTATCTTAAAAAACAAAGCTGTTGAAACAGGATGACAAATACTGGAAAGACTGAAACCCCTATTTCCCAAATTGGTAATTAACAAGATTCCCACGTACTGAGTGCTCTGAAGAGTTTAGAATTGTATTATAACATCTGAAAGAAATCAGAGAATAACATTTAGATAATTTCTTTAAGATTTATCAATTAAGTAACAAGTTGCCTCTAAGCAAAGTCATTTTAAGAGAAAAATGCTGCACTGTATATAAAACAACTAAGTAAAAATATTATCAGAATATGAGAATCTGAATACTGCCTTAATATATCTTATTATATGTGAAATCATGTTTATAAAATGTTGTTTTGCTTCCTTAATAGTATAAATTGCATGCGTATAAATTTAATAGTCAAGTACATGATACTGATATAGTACTTCAGTTGTCCCTCAGTTTCTTTGTCACTTATCCCAAACACATATCAATATATCACCATCATTTGAGCAGATTGTAAGTGGGTTTTTAAAGGATGTTTTCAACTTTGCCACTGGGCATTTTGTATGGCTCCATCCCACACCAGCAGTATATTTATGAATAAGCTTGAACAAATCATACGTATGATAACCACCTACAAGCACTTGTGTGGTTATGATGTTTTTGTAATTTTTGCCATCTGGACTATACCAAGTATCCATCACATGAGCAAATTAACTTGGAGTAAAGCTATCAGAAATCACATACGGATTGTTGCCACTGAATAAACACAATAATTAAAGATCAATTATTTAACTCATTTGATGATGCAAAAAGAAAAACATCATCACATTTGCCTTTTAAGCATGAAATTAATTGCAACATTAATATGAATTACCTCAGAAAAGCCCATGGATTTAAAGAGCATTTTTTCTTCAAAGGATATTCTTGTATAATTGACTATAATATCTATGAGTATCTTTCTTATTCAGAGATTCCTTCTCAAAGATTACTCTTTGCTACTGTCATTTGACAATTCCTAAATGCTGCTAAGTGATTTAGATAATTTCTCCTAGGTTGGTTTTTAAATAGCACACCAAATAAAATTGAGCCTTAAGAATAATGTGATAAGAGTTTCTATGAAAATTCAGTAATCCCCAGATATTCAACTTAATCTAGAAATGCTAGAATTTATCAGCATCAGCAGTGAACATTTTCTTTAAGAGGTGGGTACTATTAACCAATTATTTCCGTTCCTAATTATTTCCATTCCTAATTACTAATTAATATTTAACATTAAACATCAATAATCCAGTTCATCAGATGTTGGCATGCTGACTGATTATAAATCTCCCTGTCTGCATTAATATATTTTGTGATGTATTTTTTCCAGACATCATTGTTCTCATCGCTTCAATAGCAGTTGTTTCTGCAAAAACTCAGGGTAACATTTTTGCAACATCAGCACTCAGAAGTCTTCGTTTCCTACAGATTCTTCGTATGGTACGCATGGACCGAAGAGGAGGAACTTGGAAATTGTTAGGTTCAGTGGTTTATGCACATAGTAAGGTAAGGGCCCATCCATATATTTCATTTTTGTGAATATACTGAATGTATGCTACAAAGAAGAGAATTCCAAATTTTTTTATTTTTTATTTTTTTATTTTAATTCCATTTATATCCCACCCTTCTCCGAAGACTCAGGGCGGCTTACAAGCTTAGCAGTAGCCTTCATTCTATGTATATGCCTGCTTATTAGGGCTTTCACACACACACACCACAAGCGGCATTATTACAAAGTCAGCTTAATTGCCCCCAACAATCTGGGTCCTCATTTTACCTACCTCAGAAGGATGGAAGGCTGAGTCAACCTTGAGCCTGGTGGGATGCAAACCTGCACTAATTGCAGGCAGCTGGTGTTACTTAAGGAGGCATAAATTGAAATGAATGATTCAAATAATTTGCAGTATTTTGATATGTGTTGACCTTTCATGAGTGTGTGCATGTATGTGTATATCTGTTATCCACCCATCACTCTTATCCATCCATCCCTTCTAACTTTAGAAAACAATTATGGAACAAATTACTCATATTGAAAAACCTGTATGGTCTTTTATATGGACTGCAATCTGTACGTTATAATAGAAATACTATTTTGAAAGTTGCAATAATTTTTTTAAAGATAATCTGAGATTTGTCATAGAAATAAATTGAACAAAAAATTTTAAAAGCCCACTAAATACATCCAACTTCTGATATGAATGAAGTAGATTGAATTTTGAAGCCTTGGAACAGCATGATTAATTATATTTTTTTAATTTAAGGGATAATTTGTATACTCAAGGAACTTTTCACATTTAACTAAAATGAACTCTGTTAATCATATTCCAACAAATACATGAATTCAGATAAATTATCAGAAATGTTTATTTTTTATTCTTATTTTATCTTGCAGGAATTAATCACAGCTTGGTACATTGGATTTTTAGTACTTATTTTTTCATCCTTCCTTGTCTATCTGGTTGAAAAAGATGCAAATGCTCAGTTTTCTACATATGCAGATGCTCTGTGGTGGGGCACAGTAAGTACAAAATCAATCAAACTTTGTAATATAAACTAACTTCCCCAGTTTGGTGCCCTTTGGATTGAGACTGCAACTTGATAAATTTCCAAAAATGTCCACGGTTGGCTGGGAATTCTAGGAGGTTGCTGTCTTAATATATCTGGAGCATAGCAGATTGACGAAAGCAGATTTACGCCTTGCAGTATTTAATATTCTTTTAAATCTTATTAAATGAATGGATCTATTATAGTGTATCTTGGAAAAGGAGTCAATAATAGGGTTTTTTTGGTTGAAGGGGAGTTTTATTTGGAGCTATATACTAGCTGTGATTTTAGCCAAATCCAAAACTATAGGAGTTAAAGAAAAAGTGGTTGAGATCTTGTTTGCTTTTTATTTCTGTCTCTCTCTTCCCCATTATCCATGTATCCTTCAATACTTTTTTGTCTGTGATTTATGCTCAAACTGATGTGCTCATATCCTTTCACCTAGATATAGATGTAAACAGTGCTTTTTTTGTAAAAGAAAAAGGTGCCGGAACTCACACATGTCATACAACCTGCCTTGCCTACCCTACAAGGTTCCATCCAAAAAAGGTGCCGGAACTCCGTTCTGAGCGTTCCATGTGAAAAAAAGCCCTGGATGTAAACAAAAATTTCTGCATTGTTAGAGAATTTCAAGCATATCCTTTTTTTTCTCTTTTCTATTTATTCATACACACATACCATGTTTCCCTGGAAATAAGACACAACTGGAAAATAAGCCCTAGCATGATTTTTCAGGATGCTCATAACATAAGCCCCACCCCCCCAAAATAAGCCCCAGTTAAGGTAGCCAGATGGACGCATTTAGTACTGTATTTTCCCCAAAATAAGACCTAACTGGAAAATAAGCCCTAATGCGTCTTTTGGAGCAAAAATTAATATAAGACTCGGTCTTATTTTAGGGTGGAAACGGTACCTCTCATATTTTTTTCCACCTATAGCTTCTCATTCAAACTACCTGTCCTTCTTGCCCAGACACATAGTTTCTGTCTTCTTAAGCAAATGTTTGCATTCTTATTGAGTTCTTTTTTTCCATTAGTAAAATGTTTCTTTTTTATAGAGTCAGGAAAAATCTTTTTTAAAAAATATATAATGGAAAAAAATGAAAAGCAAATAAAAAACAATTGAGGTGGCGTTCAGCTGGAAGTGCCTCAGCAAATACTCCAGCCTTTCAAAGACACAGCTGAAATCACCCAGTTGTGGATAGGAGATACAATAAGTGATTGCCCTGAACATGATTCTTTCTATTGTTATATAAGATCATAGCTGAAACTGACATAAGTAATTGTGCAGCTTATGTTTCAAAATAAATATAGGTAGTCTTTGCTTAATCACAGTGATTTGAGACCAGAAACTCTGTTGCTAAGTGACATGGTCTTACAACGCAACATCACATTACTCTGTCGACTTACAGCAGCAGGTACAGCAGTTCCAGTTGTCATTGTTAAGCGAATTCCATGGGATCGCGAAGTGCAACATCATGTGATTGCCATTTGTGACCTCCCGCTGGCTTCCCCATTGACTTTGCTAGTTGGTAGCTGGTAGTAAAAATTGCAAATGGTGAACACATCACTGTGGGACACTGTGTCCATCATTATCGCAAGCTGGGATGCTGTGAAAGCCACAACCATGAGGACTGGTCATAGGTCTCCTTGTTCAGTACCATCATAAAATTGAACTGTTGCTGAACACATGATTGTTAAGTGAGGATTTCCTGTGTAAAGACTGTTTCCCTAGGCATTATAGAAACAGACAAATAGTTTGAAAGTTTTGTGTAGAAAAATAAGAATGCAAAGCCATTGGAATTAATTCTCAAACCAGGATGATGAAAGACTAGACTCTGAGCCATTACTTTTATCATAGCAGGACTGTGAATTTGCAGCTATCATGACACTCTGAAGTCCTGCAATCCTCTAAAATAGTAGTGTTGAAGTTACAATCTTCCAGACACTAACCCTAACTGTAGTAGCTGGGTTTCCTAACCACATTAAATCAGACTAAAATGAAGTTCTGTAGGCTTTGGTACAAGAGTTTGTGTGACCCAGTGTTATTTTAGCAAATTTTGTGAAACAAGTCTTATTGAGTTCTTTTTTTCCATTAGTAAAATGTTTCTTTGTTATAGAGTCAGGAAAAATCTTTTTAAAGAAATATATAATGGAAAAAAGGCTTGTGAAACAAGCCTTGGTGGAGCAGTGGGCTAATGCCTCCTTAAGTAACACCAGCTGCCTGCAATTAGTGCAGGTTCGCATCCCACCAGGCTCAAGGTTGACTCAGCCTTCCATCCTTCTGAGGTAGGTAAAATGAGGACCCAGATTGTTGGGGGCAATAAGCTGACTTTGTAATAATGCCGCTTGGGGGGAGGAAAGCCCTAATAAGCAGACATATACATAGAATGAAGGCTATTGCTAAGCACATTGATTTGTGCTTAGATTGTAAGCCGCCCTGAGTCTTCGGAGAAGGGAGGGATATAAATGGGATTAAAAAAACAAGATTAAGACATAGTAATTTATTTGTTTGAGTATAATACCTTTTTTTCTAAATCTGGCTTAAAATTTAATGTATTGAATATTCCCAATTAATCAGTCCACAACAGGATTTAAGAACACACACACACACACACACACACACAGACACACAGAGAGAGAGAGAGAGAGAGAGAGAGAGAGAGAGAGAGAGAGAGAGAGAGAGAGAGAGAGAGACCCAGAAACACATCTGTATTCTTGCTTAGGAACATTTGCCTTAATTTAACATACCTTGCTTTGATCCATTCTCTGCCCTTAAAAAAACTTGGCCTATTTCCAATTTTTTGTTATTGAGCCTCATACTATAACTATATATGATGGCAATAAATAGGAGAACAAAATCTCAGCTGCAAGGTGGTACCAGCCATAACTGAGCACTGTCAGCTAATCAATCAGTCCTGGCCTATTGACCTTTGTACAACTCCTCCCTTAAAGATTGATCTTTAATCAAAATGATTTTCCCTAAGTATTGGATTTTAATTTAACAAATAGCCAATACATATTAGGAACCTGAGGATGGCTTTAACATTTTATTCCATCATTTTGCAGTACTTCTATTCAGTTAATGCTCTGCTTTTCTGTTCTAGTGAGAATTCAGTATGATTTTCAAAAAAACAACAAAACACAAAATACTAATATATAGAAATGCTAAAATTAATGCTAAATTCAGTTAACAATTTAAAAAATGAGATAAAGAGATGTGTCTTTATAGATTTCAAAATGCTTGAGAGAATGGGGACCAAACACAACTCCTAAAGGAAAGCTTTCCGTACCATAGGAGATTAGAGGCCTTTTCCCTCATGCCAGAAATGGATTTTAAGAGCCAGATTGGTTTATAATGGGAAAGGTAGTTTCTTAGATAGTCTGCCCATTTAGGGTTTTAAATGTACTTGGCAAGTGAGCTGCCATATAAATTAAATTAATAAGTAAATCAAATTTAATAAAAGGTTTATTTTTTATTCATTTGGAATGTATTTTCTTTTCATTTGGAATACTTATTAAAAGATGCATCCCAACAGATGGGCATATTCCTCAAGGATGTGGCATTGCCAAATGACTGCATCATTTGTTAGAAGAGCTTCCTATTTCAGATAACACTTGTATAATATCCTACTTGATAATTTGCCACCAAGGCCTTGAATGTGTCCCACCTACACTTTACTCCCTCTGGTGATTCATTCATAAAGGTGACTACGTTGCTGTTTTTGAACCACTAATATCCTGTTTTATAATTGATCTGAGAAGAATTAGAGTACAGATTTCACTAATTATAATAGCCACATTATAATAAGATTATACTAATTATAATATCATCACATTTTATTCATTTTTGAAATTTGCTTAATTAAATAATAATAAAGCAGTCATGATGTTGATGATGTTATCCATTCAGTCATGTCTGACTTTTGGCGATTCTGTGGTCCACATTTTCCTATGTTGTACTACTTCTTCGAGTTGTTTTATGCTCTGGTTGGTGTCAGCTTTGATGGTGTCCAGCCACCGTGTTCTTTGATGGTTTGGTTTCCTCTTACTTACTTACTTACTTACTTACTTACTTACTTTTATTAAATTTGTATACCGCCCTTCTCCCGAAGGACTCAGGGCGGTTAACAGGGCATATATAAATAACAATACAAAAATTAAAAAGGAATTAAACAAATGCCCAATTAAAAATTACAATAGCAATACAAGACCCATTAAAAACCCTAACATTCCCCATCATGCCAGACCAGCTAATTCAAATAAGTGGGTCTTCAGACCGCGCCGGAAGGAGCGAAGGTCCGATGCCGTCCGGAGCTCAACCGGCAGTTGGTTCCATAGCGCCGGAGCGCCCACAGAGAAGGCCCTCCCCCTGGGGGCCACCAGTCGACATTCCCTGACCGGAGGCACCCTGAGGAGGCCCTCTCTGTGGGCACGCACAGGGCGGAGGGGAGTTGACGCCGGCAGCAGGTGGTCCTCGAGGTACCCCGGACCCATGCCATGTAAGGACTTGAAGATCATAACCAAAACCTTGAACCTCACCCGGAAGACAACTGGTAACCAATGTAGCTTGTGGAGCAAAGGTGTAACATGGGAGTACCGGGAAACTCCCAAGACAACTCTCGCGGCCGCATTCTGTACCAGTTGGAGCCTCCGAGTGGTCTTCAAGGGAAGCCCCATGTAAAGAGCATTGCAGTAGTCCAGGCGAGAGATCACGAGTGCATGAGTGACCGTACACAGGACATCCCGGTCCAGATAGGGCCGCAACTGGCGCACCAGGTGAACCTGGGCGAAAGCCCCCCTAGTCACGACCACTATATGGTCTTCCAGAGTAAGCTGTGAATCTAGGAGGACTCCCAAGTTGGGAGCCCCATCCATGGGGGGGGTAAGGACTCACCCCCCATAAGAAGAGATGGAATATTTTGAATGTCCCGGGATGCCGGAATGCACAGCCACTCAGTCTTGTCAGGGTTGAGCTGAAGTCTGTTCCTCCCCATCCAGGCCCGAACCGCCTCCAGGCAACGGGACATCACATCGAGGGCATCACTGGGGTGGTTTGGGGTCGAAATGAAAAGTTGGGTATCATCAGCATACTGGTGATACCCAACTCCAAAACCATGAATGATCTCACCCAGCGGTTTCATGTAGATGTTGAACAGGAGAGGCGAGAGGACCGACCCCTGAGGAACTCCACAAGCGAGAGTCCTAGGGGTCGACCTCTGCCCCCTGCCAACACCGACTGCGAGCGTCCCAGGAGATAGGAGGAGAACCACTGAAGAACTGTGCCTCCCACTCCCAATCCCCTGAGACGCCGCAGCAGGATACCATGGTCCTCTGTCCCGAGCCCTCCAGAGATCATTCACCAGAGCGACCAATGCCGTCTCCGTGCTGTACCCGGGCCTGAAACCCGATTGGAACGGGTCTAGATAATCCGCTTCATCCAGGACCAGGGAAGCTGATGCGCCACCACACTCTCAACAACCTTCGCAAGAAAACGAAGGTTGGAGACCGGACGAAGGTTATTCAAAACAGCTGGGTCCAGAGCAGGCTTCTTGAGGAGAGGTCTCACCACCGCCTCCTTCAAGACGGCGGGGAAATTACCCTCACTCAAGGAAGCAGATATAACTGCCTGGAACCAGCCTCGTGTCCTCTCCCGAGCTGCATAAACCAGCCAAGAAGGGCACGGGTCCAATAAACATGTGGTGGAGCTCAGCCTCCCCATAATCCTGTCCACTTCCTCAGGGGTTACAGAATCAAACTCCTCCCAGATAACATCGACAAGACCGCCCGTGTCCTGATCGTCAGACTCTGCCCAGTTGGAGTCCAGACCGGTCCGAATCCGAGCGATTTTATCCAGCAGATGTTGGCCAAACTCCTCGGCACGACCCTGCAAGGGTTCCTCCCTCACCTCCTGATTAAGGAGGGAGCGGGTCACCCTAAACAGGGCGGCCGGGCGATTATCTGCGGACGTGATGAGGGCAGAGAAGTAATTACACCTCACCGTCCTCATCGCTGCAAGATAAGACCTAATAAAGGTTCTTAGTCGCAACCGGTCGGATTCAGATCGGCTGGACCTCCAACAGCTCTCTAGGCCCCGTTTCCGACGCTTCATCTCCAAGAGCTCCATGGTCAGGGGCCGCAAGGGTACAACTCGGTCAAGTGCCCCAGTGGCCGCCCTTTCCCAGGCTTCCACTAGGGCATCCGCCAAGTTGTGAGCGACGGAGGCAGGTGGGGACCCCAGCGCTGCCTGGAACCTGTCAGGATCCATTAAGCGTCTGGGGCGGTACCATCTAATTGGCTCCGTACCCCACGGCGGGGGGTGGCAAAACGGAAGACCAGCCGCAGGAGGTAATGATCGGTCCATGACAGGGGCATAATGAATGGAGAGCCCCCACCAAGATCATCAAACCACCGTCCAGATAAGAAAACCAGGTCAAGGGTGTGGCCTCCCTCATGAGTTGGTTCAGAAATTACTTGTGTCAGGTTCCAAAAATGATTGCTTTCTCCAGGGAATTCCCCCATATGACATGGCCAAGTAAGTGAGACGCAGTTTAGTGATTTTTGCCTTCCAGTGACATGTCTGGTGTTATACTTGTACTTGTTAGTTATCTTTGCTGCCCAAGGAATACGCGGGAGCCTTCTCCAGCACAACTCAAACAAATTGATTTCTTCCTATCTTCCTTTGTTAAGGTCCAAAAGCAGTCATATATTTAGAGAATTATGCTTTTTGATATTACCTGAATTTGGATTAAGTTTCAATCCTATGTGAGAATGCATGAAGATGTAATTGTTGCTGATAACTGGAAGAAAAAATGAGCCATGTAAAGTCTTTTGAAACAGAACCAGTAGGAAGCTACTTCATACACATCACAGGTTTATCTGTTCTGAAGGATAGCAGTTTTCTAGGAGTTCAGACAGAGGATTTTTAATCACTTGCCATGTACCACATAGAACTTTCTTCATACAGAGGATATGCTTTACTGAGCAATGGGCTCAGCTTAAATCATTCTGTTTTTAGAAATCTAGTATTCTGAAACAAATAGATTGTTTCATTCAACATGTTCAAGAGTCCACCTGGGGATTTTACTGTCACCAAAATATACCTACTCATGTTTGCCATTTTATTAAAAACATATGTTAAAAAATTATAATAACACATGATACGTAGTCTGAACATATCTGTCTTGTAGATTCTTCTATATTTTTATTATGTACTCATAGCAACTATTATAGAATGATTGGTTGTTGACAAGTTGGTCTACATTATTGCACAGTTCATACAAACTAAAACATTTAAAAAATAAAAAGATAAATAGGAAGTGCAGAAAAGAAGGGAAAAATAGAAGGAATAGAAACGAAAGAAAAAATAGGACTATAGAAAAAAAGAAATACATTAAGAATGACTTTCCCTTTCATCACGAGTATAAATAATTTTAGCCACTTACCACTTTCTCTTAAAATAGAACAAATAATCTCTTCTTCCCATATTCCACCTCTTATCTATTAACAAATCTTTAAAGCCTTGTTATTCAATCCTAGTCAGCAAAAACCCATTAAAGTTTACCATAGATAACAAGTCAGTTTTAATATTGATCAAATAAATTAATTTATATTCTTTCCTTTAACAGTTTTGATCTTTAATCCTTTCAAATAATGACATAGAACTTGATTCCTTTTCATTTTTTCTTTGTCCCTTCTCATAAAATCTCTCAAAACTTTTAACAAGTTTTGTAAATCCAATATAAGAATGTTATTTAAGTCATTCTTTTAGTTTGTTAGTTTAGTTTGTTTAGTTTGTATTCTTGTATCCAGTCATTTTAAATTGACTTACAAATCAGCCTCAATTTTCTCTGGTAAAACTTATTCCTCTTCCATAATATCTTTTCAAAGGACAGACATTTTTAAAATTAGCTTCTAACTCGATTGTTTTCAAACATCCTTCAGTACATCTAGTGTTGAAGTACTCTGCTAATTCTGTATTTATAAGTCAGATTTAAGTTTTCTTCTCCTTTAATTGTAATTCTAATGCCTTCTTGTTTCCTGTAGCATCTAATCTTTAAAGTCCTATTTTATCATTTATTTTTAAGAATTCAAAAGAACAGCCTCTTCCCAAAAGAAGGATTCTTATAATTAATTTCAAAATCTTATTTCAGAACTATCTGGACCATTTGCAATCACCCTATTGCTGTTTATTCAAAACTTGTATTTAAAATAATTAAGAAATGATGACCATGTAAGCTTCATTACGGCTGTGAGCTTGTTTGAAACCCTTCAACTTCCATCCACTCGACTCACAAGTCAACTAAAAAAACCTCCATTTCTTCAGCCTACTCACAAGAATCGGTTATCTTGCAATCTTTCTTTTTTTGGGAGACTTCACCAGCCAGAATTTGTCATCTGGCCACCAATCTCCACCCTAACTCCCACTTCTTCAGGGACATCTAATTCTCCATGAATCCTCACTGGAAATCCTGGAATGTTTAGCTATAATAAAGTGGCTCCTCCGAACACATCAAGCCAAGAGGCAGCAGCAAGAGGATTGACCTGATTTTGTTAGCAATCGTGGTTCATCACCCAAAGCAGTTATTTAGGCTTGTGTGGTGTCAGACCTCTTGTTCTATTCTTGTCCACAGCTACTAAAAATGAAAGCATTCAAATTTGTCACCGATCCAGATTTATATTCATTGGATGAAATACAGTTATATCATGGAAAGAAATTGGACTATTTTAAAATTTAAATCAAGAAATAATAATATTACTGTATATTTCTCCTTCACTTTGTATGCTGTTATTTGGAGAAATATGAGCAAGGTCTAGCTTCCTGCCTCCACAAAATAACTTTGAATCCAGATTTATAATTTGAAGCCTTAATTGCTTCTGAGTACATTGAGTACATCGCAGTGTAAAAGAAAAATTATGTTCAGCTCTGTTGCTTAAGAACTCCTTAAGTGTTAGAAACGTGGTTGAAATGGATCAAGAAATCTCTGATACATTTAATGCTGTGATATTTTTTGTCAAAGCTTAAGAACCTGTTGACTTGTGAAAAAGAACAGAGTGGATTTTGTTCTTTAAGGAAAGTGTTGCATTCTTCCTCTTTTAATCTTTTGGTTCTCAATTAAACAAAAATCTACAATGCCTCTAATAGGACTCTGCTCTTGAGATTTTAATCCTTATTGTCATTAAAAGTATGTGCCAGTTGGCATTATCCTTTTTATAAGCTTCTCTATTTTTCATCAAAGAGATCTTGGAAACATCTCTCTACTCTCTGGTGCCTGGCAATGATCAGATGAATGTCAGATCATTCAAGTTTCATTCCTGGTCAAATAGGCTAATGCAGATTTACTGAAAGAGTAACTCTGTGGAATGATTAGGCCTAAAAGAAAATAAGAATTTTGTTAGTCCTTTGTTAATACTTCAGCTCTTAATTAGCTCTGCATTCATTTTGGAAATATAATTTATCTTTATTAAACTAGGTAAAGGTAAAGGTTCCCCCGCACATGCATGCTAGTCATTTCCAACTCTAGGGGCCGGTGCTCATCTCCGTTTCAAAGCCGAAGAGCCAGCGCTTGTCCGAGGACGTCTCCGTGGTCATGTGGCTGGCATGACTAGACACCAAAGGCGCACAGAACGCTGTTACCTTCCCACTGTAGTGGTTCCCTATTTTTCTACTTGCATTTTTACGTGCTTTCGAACTGCTAGGTTGGCAGAAGCTGGGACGAGTAACAGGCGCTCACTCTGCTACACGGCACTCAGGATTCGACCCGCCAAACTGCCGACCTTCTGTTCGACAAGCTCAGCGTCCTAACCCACTGAGCCACCGCGTCCCTTTATTAAACTAATCAGAGATAAATTCCTACTACTTTAAAAACATTTCAGACATTTTTTTTAATCATAAATGACAATACAAATGCATTTTTGCATATGGAACCATGTGGTTCAAAACCATAACTGCCTAGATTCTGATGTTTGGATCAGACATGGAAGGAGCAAGCATGACATCTGTGATGGTATTTGTTGAGACAGTAGTATGAATGTCCATTTTAGCCCAAAGAGTTTGATATTTTTTTTAATCCCATTTATATCCCGCCCTTCTCCGAAGACTCAGGGCGGCTTACAATTTAAAGCACAAATCAATGTGCTTAGCAATAGCCTTCATTCTATGTATATGCCTGCTTATTAGGATTTTCGCCCCCCCCCCCGCGGCATTATTACAAAGTCAGCTTAATTGCCCCCAACAATCTGGGTCCTCATTTTACCTACCTCAGAAGGATGGAAGGCTGAGTCAACCTTGAGCCTGGTGGGACGTGAATCTGCACTAATTGCAGGCAGCTGGTGTTACTTAAGGAGGCATTAGCCCACTGCTCCACCAAATGCTACATTTACCACAGCGAAAAAGTTTTATGTCATTACAGTATTATTTCTCTCCAAAGAAATATTCTTTACACTTCTGATTGTAAGACGTGCTTGCAGTGTATAGTACCCAGCCTATATTTACCAATCTGTCTTGCTATGTTTGTAAGTGATACTGATAAAATTTTATCAAGTGAGCTGCCGAATTACTGCTTGAGGATTAAAGTAACAGCAACTTCGTGGCTTTGTCCAAGTGACATTAAAAGCAACAGTGGTCATCAATACATGGTTATCATATAGCTACAGCCAGCACAGGTTATTCATGTTCTTAGAAAAAGCTTAGATTTTTTTTTAAAAAAAATCCTAACCAAGAAGCAATATGTTATCTTACTGTGTTTTGAGACTGTAGTGAAACTATTCATTGATTTGCTGACTAGTGGATTGCTTGCTTGTTTCATTTTCTCATTCATTCAGAACACTAACAATGTTCTGTGAATAAAGAATAAAGTATAAAATTCCCCGTTTCCCTGTGATTTTGACTGGCTCTCTGGAATAGCTTCTTGCTGGAGACTCATTCAGCTCCGATGTTATCTGCCTTCCAGAAACAGTTGAAAACCATAGGCCATTTTGATGTTGATGTCAGATACAGTTTATGAATTCTATGCAGTTATTTTTTTATTGGCACTACTGTCTTTTTGTTAGCTTCTGAGAGATTTTATGATTGCGGCAAGAAAAAAATGTATGAAATATTTAAAGAAAAAGAAGTAAAGAAATAAGAATTCAACTGCAAGTTGAAGTTCTTCAACCAATCATCTTGTTGTCAGAGTGTGAGTTGAAACCTGAAGGAATTAAGTATGTCTCCTGGAAAGCTGGGCTCCCACGGAAAAGCTCAAGCAGAGAATGCTCAGCTGGTTGTTTTGTGCAGGCCATCCCATATGGGCAAGGCATAAGAACACAAACAATAACCTACAAACAGGCTACATCAACCTCTCTAAATGCTGGTTTCCAAATCTTTCTGCTGAAATAATGGATATTCATGGGGCATTTTTATGTAGGAATATCTAGGCTGGAGAGGAGCTGTGTCATCTCTGCGCCTAGTCATTTTCCCCTTCCATACTGCCAGCCCCTAGTCAGGTTCATATTCACATTGACTGGAAAAATGTATTTTGGAAATATTCAAAGCAGCCTGAGAAGCAGAGCTGATCATAGTGACTAAATGTCACTGAGACAAGGGTGAACACCCAAAGGGAAATCCCACTGTTACCTTTTTTTTATAAGCTGTCTCTATGTACTTTAGAGAGCTGATGTTAAAATTCTTGGTATCTCTACTGTCTGCATTTTTTTCACCCTGGTTTATATTCGTTTATTTTCAGATCACATTAACAACAATTGGTTATGGAGATAAAACGCCTCTTACTTGGCTAGGAAGGCTGCTTTCTGCAGGGTTTGCACTGCTTGGCATTTCTTTCTTTGCATTACCTGCTGTGAGTATCTTTACCACTGTGTTTTAAATTTGAAGAACATTGTACTCTGTGCTGGATATGTGAGAAAGAATGTTAGTCACTTATATCAATGCATTTGTAAACCCATGTTAACTTTTGCCATTGCATACAATACTTTTTAAGAGCTTAAAAGTAAAGGTAAAGGTTCCCCCGCACATGCGTGCTAATCGTTTCCAACTCTAGGGGCTGGTGCTCATCTCCGTTTCAAAGCCGAAGAGGCAGCGCTTGTCCGAGGACGTCTCCATGATCATGTGGCCGGCATGACTAGATGCCAAAGGTGCACGGAATGCTGTTACCTTCCCACCGTAGTGGTCCCTATTTTTCTACTTGCATTTTTACATGCTTTCGAACTGCTGGGTTGGCAGAAGCTGGGACGAGTAACAGGCGCTCACTCTGTTACGCGGCACTTGGGATTCGACCTGCCAAACTGCCGACCTTCTGATCAAGCTCAGCATCCTAACCCACTGAGCCACCGCGCCCCTTCTTTAAGAGCTTACTTATCTCCAATAATAAATGTATGGGACATCCAAAGTTTTATTTGGTTACATTGCATCCAAAACAATGTTTGCATGGAACTTGCTAAGATGTGGTGAAGTCCATTTCTACTATGGATAAATGTCAAGGATTCAGCCCTTCCTGGTTTCTCATCTGTCCATAAGTTTATTGAGAGAAGAGCAGGATCTGTGTAGGCCGCTAGAGAACCAGTTCCTACATCAGTATAGAGAGGTCCTCAAAGAAAATGAGATCTGCTATATCCAAACATATCTTTTATAATGTTAGAATCTCAGTAAGTTCTAGTAATTAATATAATAAGCCTATGCTAGAATATTTTTAAATTGTAATTACATGTTAAAGTTTTTTTACATATAAATTAAATGTTGGAATATTTTCCATTTCCTACACAAGATTTTTTTGTTAAGAAATATAATTACCCTTGTAAAAAAATCAGAAATCATTATCAGAAATCATCTATAAGAAATGCTTATCTAGTAGAAGGCTAAAGAACACATTGTTCTGTACTCAGGAATTATTTCTTTGTCAGATTACAAATATTTTTAATTTACTTAATTTGGGTTAGTAATGAGAAAGTGCAGAAATACTATTAAATATTATTTATTTAGTTAGTAAATAAAAGCAGTTTTCATTAAAAATATAACACTAGACAAACAAACAAGCAGTAAGCAATACCCTAATCAAGGAACTACCAATTCAGACAAACAATCAAGCAGTAAACAGCCTAATCAAGGAGCTACAAGGACAAAATCACATCCCCATCCACAATGACAGGACAAGCTACTGTATATCAACAGGGGACAAACTTCACTCCCTTGTAGCACTGAAGATTTTACTTAGTCAGGTAATGAAACTTCTGCAAGCAAAAACCAAGCTTGGAGAGAATCAAGGACTCCACTGAAGCATTTGCCTAGGAGTAGATGCTGTTTCTGATTCAGCTGCTAACTAATGCTCTTCAAGAAAATTTATTGTTTGGCTGCTGAAATCCCAGTGACTTTTCATAGCTAAAAGTTAAGCTTCCTCATAAACAGATATTGACACCTTCTTGAAAGTTTTAGCAATTTCAAATAGCAGTAGATGGAGTAAAATATACCATAAATGTAACCGCATACATATACTCTAGAGATCTCCGGTGATCTGGATTTGAAGAGCAAAATCTGATTCAAAGCACACATGGGTACACTTAAGATGCCAGAGGAGAATACTTTAAGACAAATGTGTTTTTTTCAGTGGAGGGCTGTGATACAGTGTTCCTAATAGAAGCTTCATGCACATTCATCTGCAACTAAATTATAGTGAGTCCTTCAAATCGAGGGCTCTGCACAGCCAAGCATGTATCTTTGATATTTTCCATTAGTAATAATCGGCTTCTAAACATATGCAAATAATATTCCACAGTATACTAAACTTTTTCATTTTACTTGCATGTGGGATACTGCACTTTTATTAAGTTTTATTAAGTTTATTAACATAAAAGAACTTCCCTAGTTCAAATACCAAATTAACATAACTTCATTTAAGGTTAATGACAAATATACTAGTATTTTTCTTTAGCTGTAATATGCAATGATAGAACTACATAACTGGTAGAATTAATAAAATAACTAAGCATGTAATTTGTACATAGCAAAACAGATTCAGGCTTCTATTAATCAGAATTCTGTTTTACTGCAGACTAGAAACCTATACACTCTTGGCTCATCATTTCAGAAATATTTCCTTACCTAAACAAAATAACAGAATGACCGCATATGGGCAAAAAAGCATTAGGAGCAGGAGCGACTTCTAATTTCCTACCAGCTTTCCCATTAAGTTTCTTTATGGGAAGCTGACAGGAAACATCAGAAACCTACCTATCTACCTTCCTTCCTCCCTCCCTCCCTCCCTAGAATTCCTGAAGGCTTCCCCACTTAATTTGCTTGTGATAAACTTTCAGAGAGGAAAGCAATGGGGAAGCCAGCAGGAAGTTACAGGTCCAAACCCAGCAGGCAGGTAAATGGCTGCTGCTGGGTGGGAAAGGGAATGAGCAAGTGCATTAGGGTGTAGATCAGGAATTGTACATGGGGATGTATGAGAGATGATGCACAGGTCGGAAAGCATACAGGGGTGTGTGCAAGAGATGCCATATAAGTTGGGCACAGTGTGCAAGAGACAGCATTGATCAGGCTGTTGTGCAGGTCATGTGGTTATGTGAGGGGTGCTGCACAGCTCAAGCAGAATACATTGGGTTTGCGCATAGGGAATGGTGCCTATGTGTGCTTGGGAGTATGTGAAAAATGCCATGCAGGTCAGGGACATTCTGTGAGCAGCCAGCTTGGGTTGTGAAAAATGCATAGGGTTGCACAAGAGGTACTTGCAGTTCAAGGAAGGTGCGCAGTCAGGAAAAGTGTATTGGGGTTCCTTCTTCCCAGTGCCTCCCTCTCTTCCTTTCCTTTCCTTTCCTTTCCTTCCTTCCTTCCTTTCTTCCTTCCTCCTTCCTTCCTTCCTTCCTTCCTTCCTTTTCTTCCTCCTTTCATTCCCTTCCCAGCAGGCAGTTCACTGGCTGCTGGGTGGGGGAGAGAGCAAGGAATTGCAAGACTGGATGGGATACTATCATCACACTATGAAAATGAATATCACATGACTGCCGCAGCATCCAGTAGCATTCAAAGAGCCTTAGGTTTCCCAAATTTTGTTTTCTTGGGACTCATGGGTCTCAGATTTTGGACACATTCTGAAATTTGAAATATCTTGTTCAACAATTGTCCTATGATGTATTGTTTCACTCAGTTAAAGGTCATGACAACAGGTTATTCTATACAAATAACTCAAGGTGATGAACATATCCAACGCCTTCCTCCTATTTTCCCCCACAATAACTTGTGGGGGTGGGGTGGGCTGGGATGAGAGAGACTGACTGGACTATGGTCACCCAGCCAGCTTTCATAGCTAAGATGGGACTTGAATTCATGGTCTTTCTAGCCTGGTGCTTTAACCACTAGACTATGGGTGTCAAAATCACGTCATGTGATGTATCGTGACATATCGCAACGTTTTTTACCTTTGCAGAGCTGGGATGGGCGTGGTGATGCATCCAGCCCGCGGGCCACCAGTTGGACACCCTTGCACTAGACCAAAGTGGCTCTCTCATGCTCTGTCATTCCCTTTACATTAGAAAAGTAGTTGCTGCAGTATGAAAATTTGAATTGACAACATTCTATGTAGTTGCATACTTAAAGAAGAGTAACTAGAAAAGTGGACTATGATGGCCAATTGTTCTATCAGAATCAAATTCCTGGTAATGCAACTTAAGCAAAGGCTTTCATTAGTGGAACATGAAGAGAAGTAATCTAACATTCTTCCTAAACTATTTGCAAAATTTCCCCACAATTTGGGGGAGAGAATTGGGGATGTAGAAAACGAGAGGAGCAATGAGGTGATAATGAAATTCCCTAATCAAGGAAGATTAGATAAGACTAAGTTTGCCTGTTAGTTCCCCCAAAGCTGGTTTTCTCAATTCTTTCCTAGTAAAATAAAATACTTAGAAAATAACAGCATTGGAAATAAACTTACACCGAGAGAAAACTGACTGGAAAAATGTGGTTACAGTAACAGTAATAACAACAATAAGAGTAAGGACAAAGGGAGAATTCAGAACTTTCCATGTTACCCACTCTTACAGTATTTTAAATTATGACTGTTTCCTGGTTTGTAAGAATTTGGCAGAATCCTGTCCCATATGATTATAAGATGCACCTGATGTTCTCCACACTGGTCCAATAATGTCATTTCAAATATTGAACCAAACCATGCTATGACATACAGGTCATTTCTATAATCCTTATTTTAGTTTTTGAAATTGTACGTTTTTAATTGTTACCAGAAATATTTTTCTGATTATAAACTTTTGTTGTATTGCACTTAAGGGTATTCTAGGGTCAGGATTTGCATTAAAAGTACAGGAACAGCATCGTCAAAAACATTTTGAAAAGAGAAGAAATCCTGCTGCCAGTTTAATTCAAGTAAGTAGCAAATGAAGCAGATTTTCAAAAATTCTTGATAATGAATATTACAAGCTCAATTGTGCCAGGTTTCAAAGAAATACATATATTTAGGAAGGATCATTCCTGTTCTTTCTTCATTCCAATTCAGTTGAGGAAGTAAAAAGCCATGTTTTTACAGCCATAATCCCAGTTGAAAAGGGAATCATGTGTACAAATATGTAATCAAACAACTGGGCTATTTCACATATAAACTAAGTTCATGTGTCATATCAAACCCATTTGCTAAACCATTTAATATATTATAAACAATCCACAAACATCTCAAACTAGATATCTACTTAGAATGGTTTATTGGATGACTCGCAACTAGGTAAGCCTTAAGTTATGATTTACAAACCTCAAGCAGTTAAGATAATAATAATAATAATAATAATAATAATAATAATAATAATAATAATAATAATAATAATAATAATAATAATTTAATTTCTATACCGCCCTTCTCCCGAAGGACTCAGGGCGGTGTACAGGGCAATACAATAAAATACAACATACAAAAATTAAAAAAATATTAAATTGTTGTTGTTGTTGTTGTTAGTTGCGAAGTCGTGTCCGACCCATCGCGACCCTATGGACAATGTTCCTCCAGGCCTTCCTGTCCTCTACCATCTTCTGGAGTCCATCTAAGCTCACGCCTACTGCTTCAATGACTCCATCCAGCCACCTCATTCTCTGTCGTCCCCTTCTTCTATTGCCCTCAATCTTTCCCAGCATTAGGCTCTTCTCCAGTGAGTCCTTCCTTCTCATTAGGTGGCCAAAGTATTTGAGTTTTAGCTTCAGGATCTGGCCTTCTAAAGAGCAGTCAGGGTTGATCTCCTCTAGGACTGACCGGTTTGATCGCCTTGCAGTCCAAGGAACTCGCAGGAGTCTTCTCCAGCACCATAGTTCAAAGGCTTCAATTCTTTGGCGCTCAGCCTTTCTTATGGTCCAGCTTTCACTGCCATACATTGCAACTGGGAAGACCATAGCCTTGACTATACGCACTTTTGTTGACAGGGTGATGTCTCTGCTTTTTAGTGTGCTGTCTAGATTTGCCATGGCTTTCCTCCCAAGGAGCAAGCGTCTTTTAATTTCTTGGCTACAGTCCCCATCTGCAGTGATCTTGGAGCCCAGGAAAATAAAATCTGTCACTACCTCCATTTCTTCCCCATCTATTTGCCAGGAACTGAGAGGGCCAGATGCCATGATCTTGGTTTTCTTAATGTTAAGTTTCAACCCAAGTTTTGCACTCTCCTTCTTCACCTGCAACAAGAGGCTCTTTAGTTCTTCTTCACTTTCTGCCATTAGAGTGGTATCATCTGCATATCTTAGGTTGTTGATGTTTCTTCCGGCAATCTTAATTCCAACTTTTGATTCATCTAGCCCTGCCTTTCTCATGATGTGCTCTGCATATAAGTTAAATAGGCAAGGCGACAGTATACAGCCTTGCCGGACTCCTTTCCCAATTTTGAACCAATCAGTGGTTCCGTGTCCAGTTCTCACTGTTGCTTCTTGGCCCGCATATAGACTTCTCAAGAGACAAATAAGATGGTCTGGTATGCCCATCTCTTTAAGGACTTGCCACAGTTTGTTATGATCCACACAATCAAAGGCTTTAGCATAGTCAATGAAGCAGAAGTAGATGTTTTTCTGGAACTCTCTAGCTTTCTGCATGATCCAGCGTATGTTAGCAATTTGATCTCTAGTTCCTCTGCCTCTTCGAAATCCTGCCTGTACTTCTGGTAGTTCTCGATCCACATACTGCTGGAGTCTAGCTTGTAGAATTTTAAGCATAACTTTACTAGCATGAGAAATGAGTGCAATGGTGCGATAGTTTGAACATTCTTTGGCACTGCCTTTCTTTGGAATTGGAATGTAAACTGATCTTTTCCAATCCTGTGGCCACTGTTGAGTTTTCCAAATTTGCTGGCAAATTGAGTGTAGCACTTTTACTGCATTGTCTTTTAAGATTTTGAATAGCTCAGCTGGAATACTGTCACCTCCACTAGCTTTGTTGTTGCTCAGCTTTTCTAAGGCCCACTTCACTTCACATTCTAGGATGTCTGGCTCGAGGTCAGTGACCACCTCATTGTGATTATCAGGGACGTTAAGCTCATTCTTGTATAGTTCTTCTGTGTAATTTTGCCACCTCTTCTTAATCTCTTCTGCCTCTGTTAGGTCCCTGCCATTTTGGTCCTTTATCATGCCCATTTTTGCATGAAACGTTCCTTTCATCTCTCCAATTTTCTTGAAAAGATCTCTGGTCCTCCCTATTCTATTGTTTTCTTCTATTTCTTTGCATTGTTCATTTAAGAAGGCATTCTTATCTCTTCTAGCTATTCTTTGGAATTCTGCATTTAATTGGGCATATCTTTCTTTTTCTCCCTTGCCTTTTGCTTCCCTCCTTTCCTCAGCTATTTGCAAAGCTTCCTCAGACAGCCATTTTGCTTTCTTGCATTTCTTTTTCTTTGGGATGGTTTTGGTTGCTACCTGTTGTACAATGTTGCGAGCCTCTGTCCATAGTTCTTCAGGCACTCTGTCTATCAGATCTAATTCCTTAAATCTATTTGTCACCTCTACTGTATATTGAACAGGGATATGATTTAATTCATACCTGACTGGCCTAGCGCTTTTCCCTACTTTCTTTAATTTAAGCCTAAACTTTGCAACAAGAAGCTCATGGTCTGAGCCACAGTCAGCTCCTGGTCTTGTTTTTATTGACTGTATAGAGCTTCTCCATCTTTGGCTGCAGAGCATATAGTCAATCTGATTTCTGTGTTGACCGTCTGGTGATGTCCATGTGTAAAGCCGTCTCTTGGGTTGTTGGAAAAGAGTGTTTGCTATGACCATCGTATTCTCTTGACAAAATTCTATCAGCCTGTGCCCTGCTTCATTTTGTACTCCAAGGCCAAACTTGCCTGTTATTCCAGTTATCTTTTGGCTTCCTACTTTAGCATTCCAATCCCCCATGATGATAAGGACATCATTTCTGGGTGTTAGTTCTATAAGGTGCTGTAGGGCTTCATAGAACCGGTCAATTTCATCCTCCGGTGGTTGGGGCACCGGTGGTTGGGGCATAGACTTGGACTACTGTGATATTGAATGGTTTGCCTTGGATTCGAACTGAGATCATTCTGTCATTTTGAGGATTGTATCCCAGTATTGCTTTTCCTATTTTTTTATTGACTATGAAGGCTACTCCATTTCTTCTGAGGGATTCTTGCCCGCAGTAGTATACCTGATGGTCATCTGAATGAAATTCACCCATTCCTGTCCATTTTAGTTCGCTGATACCTAAGATGTCAATGTTTAGTCTTGTCATCTCTTGTTTGACCACGTCCAGCTTTCCTTGATTCATGGATCTTACATTCCAGGTTCCTATGGAGAAAAAATCTTTACAGCATCGGACTTTCCTTTCACCACCAGACATATCCACAGCTGAGCGTCCTTTCGGCTTTGGCCCAGTCGCTTCATTCTTTCTGGCGCTACTAGTACTAGCCCTCTGATCTTCCCCAGTAGCATATTGGACGCCTTCTGACCTGAGGGGCTCATCTTCCAGCGTCATATCGTTTTGCCTTTTGGTACTGTCCATAGGGTTTTCATGGCAAAGATACTGGAGTGGGTTGCCATTTCCTTCTCCAGTGGATCACGTTTTGTCAGAACTCTCTGCTATGACCTGTCCGTCTTGGGTGGCCCTGCACGGCATAGCTCATAGCTTCATTGAATTACGCAAGCCCCTTCGCCACGACAAGGCAGTAATCCATGAAGGGGAAATATTAAATATTACAGCCCAATTCAATACATTAATACAATAACATTAAAATACCCCTAAACCTATCAGTTTATAGAACAGGGGTCTTCAAACTCGGCTCTTTTATGACTTGTGGACTTTGCTGGCTGAGGAATTCTGGGAGTTGAAGTCCACAAGTCATAAAAGGGCCAAGTTTGAAGACCCCTGTTGTAGAACATGCTAATCCATAAATTATGGCTTACAAATTACATCAGCTGGGTTCACACAATATACTAAGCTAAGTGGCCCTTAATCAAACTCTGGTACTGCCCTTTAAAATCATCAGAGTTTCTATTTTCATTCATTGTTTGTTTGGAGTTTGGATTTCATTTTGTATTTTTAGCAAGTAACCTTTTCAAAAGAATGGAGATTCAGTAACTAGAATTACAGTAATATTTGATAACTAATGATAGATTTATGTATGATACCCTACATTTGTATATATTCAATTAATTCATAAATAGCCGAACTCGGACAATATGCCAGGGAAAATATATTTAGTCTGAATGAAAAGACCTTTGTCCAAAGAATTTATTGCATAGCTTGCATGATTGTATATAATGGATTTTTTTGCTTAAGATGCTGAATACATTAGAGTAATATTGTCATGTAGAAGGAATCAAAATGCATTTAAATGTCTGAATAGTTAAGATTTTAATTGTCCTGTTATTAGAACAATGATTCTCTCTTTTTGTTTTGAATAACTTCGTTCACTTTCTTCATACCCAGCATCTTACAGTTAAAATGATTACACTCCTTTGAAGGGAGTTAGTTTATGTAATGTATAATATATAGGGGCACAGAATTATTCTCACATTCTTTGGTTCCTGACATTGTTTTTTCTGTACAAATAAGCATCATTATCATTTGGAAGCTGAACCAAATCTCTTCTAAGAGATTTTGGCTTCCAAATTATGCTGGATTATGGCTATGGAACAGAAATGCCAAATGTCTCTGTGGAGAGATGATTCAGTCTTTTGCTGGACTGTTGTTTATGCTTCTCTTAGAGGTAATGGCTATGCAGCCAGTGTCTTCCTACTTACAGAGTGCTACACAAACAGAATGCTATTGAAAAGGAAAAATGCTTGTTAGAATTTTTATTATACTATAAACTAGTTCAATCTAGGCTATCCCATTGTACGGTTGTAGGCTATGCTGCATGCTGTACATTATAAAGATTATAAAGAATAACAGCATGAAAAAATATACAGTATAGTATTACCCAAGTGTTAGCAGTTGTGTTAAAATACACTTTGGTATTCCCAGATCTCTGTTCATATTGAAGGGCCTCTCTATCTATCTGTAAAACCAGCTAGTAACTTGCATAAAGTTACTAGATGGCACAGTAGTTAAAAATGGCTACTCTTACCCTAGTGATTAAACATGACCTAGATGAGGGGTAGGCAATCTTGGCTCTTTTATGACTCGTGGACTTCAACTCCCAGAATTCCTGAGCCAGCCATGCTGAGGGGAAAGGGAGAGTTTCCAAGCTGAGCCATGCTGGCTATGGAACAGAAATGCCAAATGTCTCTGCGGAGAGATGATTCAGTCTTTTGCTGGACTGTTGTTTATGCTTCTCTTAGAGGTAATGGCTATGCAGCCAGTGTCTTCCTACTTACAAACAAAGTGCTACACAAACAGAATGCTATTGAAAAGGAAAAATGCTTGTTAGAATTTTTATTATACTATAAACTAGTTCTAGGCTATCCCATTGTACGGTTGTAGGCTATGCTGCATGCTGTACATTATAAAGATTATAAAGAATAACAGCGTGAAAAAATATACAGTATAGTATTACCCAAGTGTTAGCAGTTGTGTTAAAATACACTTTGGTATTCCCAGATCTCTGTTCATATTGAAGGGCCTCTCTATCTATCTGTACCACCAGCTAGTAACTTGCATAAAGTTACTAGATGGCACAGTAGTTAAAAATGGCTACTCTTACCCTAGTGATTAAACATGACCTAGATGAGGGGTAGGCAATCTTGGCTCTTTTATGACTCGTGGACTTCAACTCCCAGAATTCCTGAGCCAGCCATGCTGAGGGGAAAGGGAGAGTTTCCAAGCTGAGCCATGCTGGCTCAGGAATTCTGGGAGTTGATGTCCACGAGTCATAAAAGAGCCAAAGTTGCCTACCTCTGACCTACAGTAGATGATATATATTGCTTGAATGTGAGAAGGCCAGACCAAGCAGGGAATGAAAGCCCCCAATTCATTTGATCCAGAGCTAGCTGTGAGGGTAAATATATCTTAAGATTCATGCCAGATGAACTGAAAGAGGAGGTTGTGACACACATTCTCCCTTCTTTACAGCAGCCTTCCCTATCTTGGGTCCCTTGAGTTATTTGGGTTAGAATTCCTTTCATCCTCAGCCAGCCTGGCAAATGGTCAGAGATGAAGAGAACTGAGTGCAAACCATCTGCATGGATTCAAGTTTGGGAAGGCTGTTCAGTAAGGATCTCTATCCCAAAGCCCACTGTAAAAATCCTTCCACTTGCATGCGTCCACTCCCACATATGTTCAGTGGAGTTCAGTAGGATTTATTCCCAGATAAATGAAGACCTGACTGCAGAGTTGCTGACTGTACAGAAGAGTCATTTAGAGAGCAGACTATTGCTTGAGTCTTACTTTTCTCTTATAACTGTGTTAGACATCCATGATGAAGATCAGTTAATATTTTTGCACTGGATGTAAATAGGTTCTTCGATCATACAGTTGAAGCGATCTGAAAAGTTGGGAATAATAAATCTTTATTTTAAAAGTATTAATAGGAAATGTATAATATCGGATCATTTTGTGCACTTATATTCCGAGGATACAGCATTGCGTAAATGGTTAAAAGCATTAACAGACAAGTTCCTTGTGAAAATATATCCTGTCAGCCATGTATGTTAGGGTAATGTATCTAAAACTATCATCCTTTTGTACTCTCATCATTCAAAATGAATTGATGGCTTTATTATTTATACCAATTGACATATTGCAATTGTCTTATTTTCAAATACTCAGTGCCCAGTTATCAACTTCTGACTTAGCCTAATGTTCTGTTATGAAGCAGGAACTATTCCATGCCCCATTTGCTGGTATTTGTGAAAGCTGTGAAGGTCCTTTTTTAAATGGGTATTTGATGGATGGCATGATCACTGAATTCTGGCCTGAAGTGGTTGATCTCTACATTTCTAATCTTGTAATTGCAAACTACTTACAGTCCATATAAAGGTAAAGGTAAAGGTTCCCCCGCACATGTGTGCTAGTCGTTTCCGACTCTAGGGGCCGGTGCTCATCTCCGTTTCAAAGCCGAAGAGCCAGCGCTTGTCTGAGGACATCTCCGTGGTCATGTGGCCGGCATGACTAGACGCCAAAGGCGCACGGAACGCTGTTACCTTCCCACCGGAGTGGTCCCTATTTTTCTACTTGCATTTTTACGTGCTTTCGAACTGCTAGGTTGGCAGAAGCTGGGACGAGTAACAGGCGCTCACTCTGTTACGCGGCACTCGGGATTCGACCCGCCAAACTGCCGACCTTCCGATCGACAAGCTCAGCGTCCTAACCCACTGAGCCACCGCGTCCCTTACACAGTCCATATAAGCAGTATCTAAATCTAATCTAATAAAATAAGTAGCTAAGGTGTCTATGGAGATTCTCAGTTATGCAGGTCATGATTGCTTCAAAGGTGCTTTTTCAAAAGGCAAATGGACTGTGGTTTTTTTCTTTTCTTTTCCTTTGAAGAAGAAGACATTTCGCTTCTCATCCAAGAAGCTTCATCAGTTAGTAATGAAGCTTCTTGGATGAGAAGCGAAACATTTTCTTCTTCCTCAAGGAAAAAGAAAAAAAAACATAGTCCACTTGCCTTTTGAGAAAAGACACATTTTGAGACAAGTAACCAAGATAGAAAATCACAACAAAATATCATGGGCATTTGACAAGTGGACATAAAAGTATATAAGATAAAAACATTTGAAAGGATTCCTTAAAAAGGAAACTGTGTGCTAATAATCTCCCTAATTTATCTTTCATTGTTACTCATTTATGCAGACGAGAATACAGCTTATTAATAGAATGTACTATTGCTAATCTGAAGAAAAAAAGTCAACTGCACTCATGAAAAAAAAATTATAGCAAAAGGCTTTCTTAAAGATTTTGCTGTACAAAATTTCTAGCATATATAACTAGAACTTCCTTATTTATTGTTTTCTTCTATATTTAAATCTTTAAACCTCAAATCTTCATTACATTGTACAAGTGCAGCCCTTCCAAATTAATTAAGCCAATTGTATCCATATTGAACAAAATCCAAATTTTCCGTCCTATTAAATAGTACTTCATTTCATATATTGTTAGATCTGTTGTACTTTCTATTGTTTCCTCAAATCAGGCTACTTGGCGGTTTTATTCTACCGATTCACGACGAACAAACCTGACAGCTACCTGGCGATATTATGAATATAGTCTTCCATCCCTCAGGCATGTATCAGTGCTATGAATGCTACAAAAAACAATACTTGTACTGGTTTACTAATATGCTTCTCCATTTTTGTTTGCCTTTTTCTTTTATCATATATCTGCACGTAGTGTGTATGGCGTAGTTATGCAGCTGATGAGAAATCGGTTTCCATTGCTACCTGGAAGCCTCATTTGAAGGCCTTACATACCTGCAGCCCTACAAAGTAGGTAAAAATATGGCAGCTGGTGTTGTACTTGATATCTGGTTTTGAGATTATACAAATCGGTCTGTTGTTTTTGTCTTGTCTTTCTACTTTCCCTTTTCCCCATTCATTTCCTTTTATTTTCTTTCACTGAGGAACTCAGGTAGCAAACATGCACATCTTCCAAATAAGATAAATCTAATTTCTATTTTATTTTGCTTCTTAATAAATGTTATAATTAAAGCAACAGAGAATTTTGCAGTCCTCAAATCCCTGCTGAAACCTAACCTTTTAACAGCATCTGGGCATGTGTTGGACTTCGTTAATTCATCTCACTTCACAGAGTTAGGGGTATATGCATTTTTGGATGTATACTATTTTTTATTTATTGTTTTATCATAGAGAATAAAATACAAAACAGTAAAACAAACAAACAAAACAAAGGCATAAATCAGCCCTAACAACAACAAAGAAAAAAATAGTGTACAAAAAAGGAGGAAAAAGTGGTCAATTAAATTTAACATTTAACATCTAGGATCCACCCTGAATAGGTGCTGAAAAAAAAGGTAAATTCTCTTCCCCTTTTACATATAGATATATACATACATATACATATATATTACACACACATACATATACATACACACATACACACACACATATACACACACAGCCTTGGTGGAGCAGTGGGCTAATGCCTCCTTAAGTAACACCAGCTGCCTGCAATGAGTGCAGGTTCGAGTCCCACCAGGCTCAAGGTTGACTCAGCCTTCCATCCTTCCGAGGTAGGTAAAATGAGGACCCAGATTGTTGGGGGCAATTAAGCTGACTTTGTAATAATGCCGCTTGGGGTTTGTGTGAAAGCCCTAATAAGCAGGCATATACAGAGAATGAAGGCTACTGCTAAGCTTGTAAGCCGCCCTGAGTCTTCGGAGAAGGGCGGGATATAAATGGAATTAAAATAAAATAAATAAAATATATATATATATATATATATATATATATATATATATATACTGTGTATATATACACATACGTACACACAGATATAAAGCAGTCAACAGGTTGAGCTAAATATTACACTAATCTTCAAATCCCTCTGTTAACCATCTCTTATTATATTTAGCATGTAGAAATCTCTTATAAAGCTGTCCAGTCCATTATCTATAATCAAAGCAATTAATTTCACCATCTCTGCTGGTTCAGTCAATTTCAAAATCCATTCTTCAATAGTCGGCATCACATTTTCTTTCCAGTGTTTGGCAAGTACAATCCTCGCATCCATCACCATGTGAAGGAATAGCACCCCATAATGTTTTTTTCAACTGGCTTGTCTATCGTATATAAAGTAAGAGCTTCAGGTTTCATTAATATTTGTATCTTAAATATTTTTGCATTGTTATGTTTATCTATATTTGCAAGACCACTACATAACGATAAAATGAACCTGGATTTTGATTACATTTCCAGCACTTATTAGAAATACCTTCATAAATTTTTGCTAGTCTATCTGGGATCAAGTACCAACGATACATCTTTTAGTAAAAGTTTTCTTTGAAACTAATTTAATGTGAATTTTAGTCCATTCTCCCATTTATCTAGCGTTATATTATACCCATTTTGTTTGCCCATTTTAACCTTTATAATCTTCATTGTCATTTTTTTTCCTGTGGAAACAATAGCACACATTAAAAATGAAATTTAGTTGCTTCCTCTCAAAGCGTACACATACATAACACATTTAAAACATACTATATACAACATATGTACACATACATTCTTTAATATCTCCTAGGTTCATCTTAAGTAACATTTTATATATTTTAGAAATCAAATGGTCATTGTCAGAACATAAATTAACATCCAATTCAGATTTAGTTCCTGTGAAAACAAAACTTTTAAAATCAAATTTAAATCTTTCAAAAATTCTCTAATAATTAAACCAATCACAAGCAAATCCTTCACTTACTAGTTGTTCTCTTGTCTTTATCTTAAATCCCTCTTCTTCAAATATAAGTCTCGATATGTCATCCATTTACATTCTGAAATCATCTCTGTTCTACGTAACACTTCATGCGGTGATAGCCAAAGTGGCACTTTATCAGCTAATTTCCTTTTATACTACCACCATACACATGAAATTGATTCCTAATTGCATGAAAATTAAAACCAGGGTTAACTTTTACTTTGACATGCCACACATAGGCATGCCCCCCAAATCTCAAATCAAAGTCTTCGAGGTCTAACAGCCTTGAATTTTTTAAAGTTGTCCAATCTTTTAGCCATACCAGACAATAAGCATCATAATATAATCTAACGTCAGCAAACCCAGACCTCCTCTATCTTTAGAATCTTGTAGTAGATTGTATTTAATTCTTGGTTTTTTATTTTGCCAAATAAATTTAGATATATCTCTCTGCTACTGTTTGAAAGTAGAATCTCTAATAAATATCAGTGTAGTCAGAAATAAAAATAACATTCTATATAGTACATTCATTTTAATTACTGAAATTCTTCCCATTAATGACAAATCTAATTTTTGCCATCTATTTAAATCCAATTTTATCTCCTTCCATATTTTACTGTAATTATTTTTGTAAAGTTTAGAATTTTCCTCAGTGAGAGTCACCCCAAGTACTGTACCTTTTTCACAACTTTAAAACCAGTTTTAAATTCCAATTTCTTCTGATTTTCCTCCTTTATGTTCTTAGTCAGTATTGTCATCTTTTATTTATTCTTAAACTTGCCGTTTTCCCAAACATTTTAAACTTCCTTATAACATGTTCAATGTTCTCTAGCGGGTCTTGCACAATCATTACCAAATTGTTGGCAAATGCATGTAATTTGTAATTATGCACTTTAATTTGTAGTCCTTTTGCTCTGTTATCCTATCTAATGATATATATTTAACAGTTCCAACACTAGAATAAATAATAAAAGGAATAAGGGACACCCCTGTCTTGTTCCTGTCTGGATTTCACATGGTTTTGTAAAGTCTCCATTCACCATGGTTCCAGCTTTCTGGATGGAGTGTATAGGTGGGCTTCAGACCCTGTATAAAGTTCAATCCAAAGTCCATCTTTTCCACTGATTTAAACATAAAGGCCCAATTCAAGTTGTCAAAAGCTTTTTCTGCATCCAGAAAGACTAATACCTGATTGTTGCTACATTGTTGTACATATTTAATTCTATTCAAAATTACTCTTACATTATCTTTTAGTTGTCTTTTAGGTAAGAAATCACACCAGTCTTCAGGTATATATTCCAGTAAAACCTAAAAAGTCTATCAGCTAAAATAGATGTAAAGAGTTTGTATTAAGTTTGTATTAAGAGTTTGTATTATTAAGAAGAGAAATTGGCCTGTAGTTCTTCACAGACGTTAAATCCAGTCCATCTTTGGGTATTCAAGAAATGCAGGCATCCTTCCAAGAGTCTGGTATAGGGTTCCCCTATAAAATAGAATTAATTAAGTCCTTCATCGGAATAAGTAGTTGATCTTCAAAAATTTTATAGAATCTACTTGGTAGGTCATCTGGTCCTGGAGCTTTGCCTGTTTTAGTTCTTTTAATTGCTTCTATTATTTGAAAAGTTGTTATTGGTCTATTCAAAATTTTCTTGTAGTTTTCCGATAGTTTAGGAAGATTTTTAGTTGTTATATATTCCTCCAGAGTATCTAAAGAGATTTCTTGTTCTTTATATAAATTGGTATAATAATTCCAAAAAAAGTCTTTGAATGTTTTTGTTATCGATATAAGTCTTACTCCCCTCTTGAAGCTTGGTTATCATCTTCTTTTCTGTCTGTTTTCTTGGTTTGAATGCCAAACATCTCCCTGGTTTATTTACATGTTCAAAAAAAGTGTTGTTTTGTATATTCAAGTTTATTTTCAATATCTGATAGAGTCAAAAAAGAAATTTGTTGTTGCAATAATTTTAGTTGATTAAGTATGTTAGGATCTTCTGGTGAATTGTGGAGTTCCCTCTCCTTCAGTTTAATTTCTTGTAGCACATTTTGGATTTTTTTGTCCTTCTTCCTCTTAATTACTATATTGTATTGTATAAAATATCCTCATATCACAGCCTTACAAGCACCCTAAACTGTTGTCAGCTTGGTTCCTTTATTTAAATTCTTATTAAAATAGTCTTGAAGTACCTGAAGTACCTTTACGTTCTTTAACAATCTGTGGTCTCTCCAAAACAGACTCATTTAATCTCTATTTAAAAGACTGAAGACTAAATTTAAGATGTATAGACACTAGATTATGGTCAGAAAAGTTTTTGGAAGAATAATAGCTTTAGATGCTTTGTGAACCAGATTTTTTTATAATCCAAATCAAATCAATTCTAGAAAAGGATTTGTGTCTCTCTGAAAAGAAAGTAAATCTTGTTCGTCCATGTTTACACCTCCAAACATCAATCAAACCTAAAGTATTAGCTCGAAAAAAGTTTGGGGCAGTTTCACTTGTGTTTCTTTAATTCCTTTATCAGCTGATCTGCTCAGTTGTGCAATTACTTCCCCATTATAGTCTCCAATTATACATCAATACTGAAAAGAATAGGAGAATAAGTGTTCAGACAGATGTTTTTAAAAAACTTGGCTTTTTCTTGATGTAGGATGTTTAATTCCACTACAAAAATTTTATTCCCTGTAATTCAATTTGCACAATTACATACCTGCCTTGATCATCAGCAAACAATAAATGTGGATGTAATTGGGGATTTATATACAAAACTATCCCATTAACTTATTTTCTTGGAGTTAGCAGAAATAAATTCCAGACCCAAAATGTTATTTGTTAAATGCTTTTTATCAGTCTCTTTAATATGAATTTCTTACAAACATACTATATCATGGTTTTCAAATAATGAAAGAACTTTTTTCTTTTTTGTGAGGAATTTGCCCCATTAACATTCCATGACAAAAATTTTCAATCCATCTGTTATGAAGAGGAAATTCCAGGGATTCCAGCTGAGGCTTTTTTTTATCCTTTCTGATCTTTATCTTTTGAAAAATAGTGTAGTTCCAATCCATGTTTTTCCAAAAATATCTTGTGCTTTAAGGACTGAATTTAGTCTATACTATTGATTTCCAAAGGTAAAATAACCCTTTCCACTTTATCCCAGTGAAAGGGAATATTATTTTGTTTCAGGAGATCTGTCAGGAAAAAATATTCTTTGCGTTTCCTTAATATTGTAATTGGAATTTCTCTAAATATTTGCACCTCTTTTCCAGAAAAGTTCAATCTTTGGCGGTAATGTTTCTGAATTACTTGCTCTGTAATAGATTTTCTTATAAATTGGATCATAACATCTCTTGGCAATTATCTTCTGGCCACATATGCTGAATTAATTCTGTAAATCTTGTCTATTTCTTTAGAGAAGTCTACTTTCTCATCTTCAAACCATTTAATCATTTACATTTCAGTTACATCACTTAAGTTGTGAATTTGTTCAGGAATTACTCTAAGGCGCAGAAAAACTTTGTTCTGTTTCAAATCCAATAACAGTAAATTTTGGTTAAGGTCTAACCTTGTGTCTGTCTCATCCATTCTAATCTGTATATTTTTAACATCTTCTTTAGTTTGTTTTAACTTTGATAACTAATAATTCAATTTTTATCAGATTTTTCATTTATCTCTTTTATTGTGTCATGTAACATAGAAAACCTTTTCTCAAATACTTCTTATGAAAGTTTGGTGGTGGGCTCTTCTGTTTTAATTCCTTCTTAGGAGGCATTTTTGCAAATATCCTCTCTCTTATAATCAGCAGAAAAGCCAGCAAGAATACACCCTTCTTTTTTCAAGGTCAGATAAGGAGTTCCAAAAGCAAAACTAAGCAGTTGGCAGAAGAAATAATGTTGATATACAAACTCACAGAGTAGGGGGGGAGAGAAATTTCCAAGCTTTTAATGTAGAAAGCTGAAAATTGTATGCAGAGTAGAGAAGAAATGGAGTAAAGATATAAAGTCTTTTCAAGTTGATAATATATACAATCTATTGGATAGAAGTTCAATATAGTTAGATCAGTAACTCATTTTCTTAGTAATCTAAAAAAAACCTGTTGCTGTTTGTCTTTTCTATATGGAATGATTAATTATTCCAAGATACTCCTCTGGTGTTATTAAATCGGTTAGAGTCCATGAGGAGGAAAAGTATCTAACTTCTAGCACACAGCCAGCAATTAACATGCAAAAAGTAAAAAAGAAAAAAAAAACATTGCAAAGAGAGAAATTAAAACAGAGGTGTCTTTGAAGACAGCAGCTGGTGGGGACATGATGATAATCCTCTTATTTGGCAAACTTTCCAAGGAGAAGAAATGTGCTGAATATTTGTCTAGTTAGAACAAAGATATGTACTGCTAGTCTAGAGCACCATACTGGGCGGAGTCCCTGGATGTATACTATTTATACTGATTTCCATTGCTTGCTCATACTAATCCTGCTTATAAATGGATCAAGAAACAGGTTTTCTCATTTTGCAACTTGAATTTTCCACTGTGCAGATCAATGCTCCTTGGTAGAGCAGTGGGCTAATGCCTCCTTAAGTAACACCAGCTGCCTGCAATTAGTGCAGGTTCACATCCCACCAGGCTCAAGGTTGACTCAGCCTTCCATCCTTCCGAGGTAGGTAAAATGAGGACCCAGATTGTTGGGGGCAATTAAGCTGACTTTGTAATAATGCCGCTTGGGGTGTGTGTGAAAGCCCTAATAAGCAGGCATATACATAGAATGAAGGCTACTGCTAAGATTGTAAGCCGCCCTGAGTCTTCGGAGAAGGGCGGGATATAAATGGAATTAAAATAAATAAATAATAAATAAATGAGGTCAAAGTACCATATTAATCTAAACTAACACCTTTGGTTCATAACATTGAGACCAACAAAAAAAAGCTTAGATGTACAAGCAGTTGATTAGTTCAACATAAAACTCTGCTGCTACTCCCACCTTGCAGTACAATATTTTCTTTTTTAAAAAGAAGCTTAAATATCACCTTGCTATCTGTATTGTCCTTTAGAGCCACATGTTTCCTCTTTCTGTGAGAAACATGCAGGAAGGTGCTAGTGATGAAACTCATAATGAGCGTTTTCCAATTTCAGCTATTAGTTAATCATACTGATATGATTCTTGGGAAATTCTCAGTAAAAGAGAAATGTGTGACTTTGCATTGCCATGATGAATTGGACTCCAGATCTTTACTATTTCTTCAGATACTGTTTTTAGTTAGGTAACAAGTCAAGGTGAATTTCCCACTACATCTTGTGGTAGAGTGTGATCAATAAATAAATATCAGTTTCCTTTTTTTCCCCAAAAATTTTGCTTCCTAAAAAACTTTGGGTGATTATGATAGAGCCCAAATAGAGCCCAAGTATAATTTCAGAATGACCATATCATGTAGGAATCCTGAAATTAACTTTTAATGACTACGATGTATTTAATCACATAATGTTTCCAGCATGCTGCAAGAATTCAACAGATTTTCAGGAAAGAAATCCAAGCGTGAATGCAAAAAATGAATCTTCGGTGACATGTTGCACCCCATGGTCTTGTATACTGTACAAAATTTGACAAGCAACTGAATGTAGTTTTGTGCTCTGTAGTTGCCAAGAAAATTCTCAGCGACATCCTCGAATGCTTTCTAGGCAATTTTTTCTGGCCCTACTAGATCTTCACAGTGCTTGTCATTGAAGATGTATCTGATCTGTGGACCAACAAAACTGCCTTCCTTATTCTTGGCATCAATTGTTGTTGGAAACATCTATCCTAAATAATGAAAACCTTCACTTTCCTTGTTCATTGATTTCATAACATTTTTCATCAGTCCAGATTTTGTGTAAAGCAGAGGAAAAGTATCTTTTGTCTGGTTAACAAATGGTTCATGTGTCACATTTTTCTGTCCTGGAACAAAATTCTTTCAGAGTGGCCATTTCTTTGTAATGTAATGTGACTCTCTTTAATGACAGTTCCATTCACAACAGTACTTAGTATATCTGAGCTTCATTCCAAGCAGCAGAGCCACTACTCTTAGATCTCCAGAGATGTTCCAGTTGTACTTGTTGGTATACTGGATGTGCTTCAACACAGTTCCATGTTTTTGTAGGTTTCTTTCATGTGTGCAGCATGGCCATTGTATAAAAAGATTTACATAAAACAGTACATGAAAGGTTAAATTACAGCTTATTTCTGTGATTAGTAGCTAAAAATCTATAAGATCACACCCAAAAGTGTTCAGGAAGCAAAATCTTTGTCGACCAGTGTATTGTTCTTTGCTAGGCAGAAAGGTTACTTTAAATATAATAGTAAGGCATGTTTCTCACAATAATGGTAACAAAAATGTTTGAAAGAAGTACATATGCAGCTGTACCAGTGGTGGGATTCAGCCAGTTCTCACTACTTCGGCAGAACTGGTAGCTAATTTTTTGTTGCCCAAGCCCAGCATCCATACAGAGAACTGGTTGTTCACATATTTGAATCCCACCACTGAGCTGTACCAATAATAGAGGTCTTTTATCCTAAAAACCTAGCCCATTATTTTGTATAGTTAGTACTTTCTGTAACAAAAAGAGCAGTTGGGTTAGCTTTGGGAATAATTTTGCATAGCATAGCAATTTTGTTAAGTGTCAACTACTCATACTAAGCTGTAAAGGTACAATATGGCTATATCAGTTTTCAGCTCTTACAAATAAACAATTAAGCCACAGGTCTACATATTACAAGACAGTTATGGCCAAAAAGAAATGCAATCAGTCCTTTTGTAAGATATCCCTAGCCTCAGTGATTAAGTTAATCATATTCCATTACTGCCGATAGCTACAGTTCTCTGTTATTTGTATATGAGCACTGCATTTTGCCTAATAAATGCTTTGTCAACTCTCTCTCTAAACATATGTAATAAGCATGTTGAGCATGCATGAACATACATTTTATTTTTTAAATGTCACTATAAATACAAATCCATGCTTGGATGTTTGTGCTTGCTTTTTTAAAATATTTGTTTACAGTTTATTAAGCATTCATTTAATTAACAAATCCAATTGCAACTTAATAATTATTTAATAATATTTGTAACCACATCATGATGGGTACTGCGAGCATAACTAATTTTTTTCCTCCCCAAAACCCTCTCTCTTCTATTATCTGACTCATGAAGGAAAGAACAAGGGGAAGCATCAAGCAGGTTTGTAGTGTTTTTATGCATATAGTTTAACAACTTAAATGTTATTTTGGAAATTTTATACCACTTTGGGAATGGAATTATATTACCGTATTATACTGCAAAATAATTAAAGGATGTGCTTGAATCCAATTAGGAGAAAGGGGGGGGGGACTTTTCCTAGGTAGATCGTTATTCTGAAGCAGACAAAATGAGGCTCAAAGTAATAGCCAGAAAGGTCTTCTGTTAAGAAGCATGAAAATAACAGTTTTCTGTAGAATGTAGTCATAACCTGTTAGATAATTAAGGTTTAAGTAGTTTTCCATATCTGTTGAGATAGAGAGGAATGCTTTGTCTGGATTGAACAAACATTTCTGCTTGAACAAACATTTCTGCTCTATTTTTTGTAAAGAACTTTGAAAATAGAGTCAGTGTGGGATATGCTCAAGTAATATTTTGATTCATTAAAAATACTATGGGCTACATTCAGAGAAAGAATCTGCCCATAGCAATCTGCCTTTGCAAACAGTGGGTTTAATGTTAGTCATCTCTATCATAGGTTCTACTGGTATAGTCAGTCTATTGGAAGAATTACAAAAAAATTAATATACTATAGCAGACATGTCGAACACAAGGCCCGGGGGCCGGATCCGGCCCGCAAAGTGGTTTCATGTGGCCCGCGAAGCCATCCTGGAAACAGTGAGGGAACGTCTATTGGAAGAATTATTAAAATTAATATACTATAGGGATTATAAAGTTGAATCAGGATGAGGATACCCACATTTAAATCCCAGTTCATTTAGAAAGCATGCAGGATTATTTTGAAAAAGTCACTAACTTTGTTTAACTCACCAGATAAGCTGTGGTGAGGATAAACATTTGGAAGAGGAAGTAACCTCCTTAAGTTCCTAGAAGTAAATAAATACTAGGTCTGAATTAGACTATCTAAAACTGAAAGATGAACATGTATACATGGGGGGTGGGGGGGCAAGATACATATGGTAGCTACATAGCTTTTTATCCTTATTTTGATGTACCTTTGAATCATTTAACAGACTCTTCTAGATATACACTTTTGTCATTATTTAAAGAAATTGAATAATTTGCCTGCCCTACTAGTCAGACATTTGAAACTAGCCATCTTGCAGTCATGTGGGAAAGGCTGCTCTCGGCAAAAATAAATGTTGCTGTTCTCCTCAATTGCATAAGATAATGCAGTCATCAAGTTCAACCAAATAACCAAGATCTGATAGATCCGTTTATCATACAGCAGCTAAACTATAAGAAGAATTCTGATTTGATTCAGTCTTCCTATATAACTGACTACCTGATGCAATCTGATGCTCACCGCATGATTAATTATATTTTCCATCAAACCATAACATTAATCATGCCGGCTGGAACAAATAAGAGTTACAAAACACTTAGAGGGTACTTAGTTGCATTCACTTGCATTTAGTCCATCTTTCTCCAATCAAGTATCTCTCAAGCTTTGATTTGCTGCTGATGCACTACTATGGGAACTATAAGTCAAAATATCTTGGGGTTTGGTGGCAGCAGCAACAGATAATAAAAATCTCATTTAGACCAGCTTATTATTTCCAGCATGATTGGATAAATATCCCTGGAAGATCACTATATAAACAGACTATAAATTTGATAACCATCCTCTTAGTTATGTTGCCTTCTGATAAATACATTTTTAAAATGCAATTAATGGCCAGAAATAAGTTATTTCTATGAATTGGCCTTATTCTTTTAAAAGTATGTGACACATAAGTCACTGTCCCACTGGACTTCAAATATATATGTAGAGTGGTAGAAGCACTTAGCTAGATCGATTGACCTTTTCTACACAGTACCTATCCTTCTTGGCCTCCTGAGATTTCTCTCCTAAAATCTATAGCTAAATAGGCATTCTAGGTATTTATTAATCTTTTTCTCTTTTTGTACCTCCTCACATAAATTATTATTTATTCCCTAAAATATAGGAAGTCCTTGACCTACAACCATTTGTTCAGCAACTGTATGAAGTTACAACAATGCTGAACGAATAGTGGTTACAACCAATTCTTATAATTCCAGCCATCCAAGCACCCCTACAATCACATGAGTGTGATCTAGGTTTTTGGCAATTTATTCACATTTACAACCAGTTGACATGCATCCCACAGTCATGCGATTGCTCTGCTGGTTTCCCCAGACAGTCAGTGGGAAAGCCAGCAGTGAAAGTCACATATTCAAACTCACAAACCCTCCTGCTGCTCCTCTGTGCTCATGCCCTCTTTACCACTCACACACCCCCAAGCACACTCCCCAACATTTACTGCACCTCCCTCACACACCCCAACCCACTTGACATCTTTTGTGTACCCTTCCTATGTCATAATATGCCTTTTTGACCCTTCTTAGGACCCTGTGTATTCCTTTGCTCCCTCCCCCACCCAGCAGCAGTCATTTATCTGCCTGCAGTCCTTACTTGCAACTTCCTGCCAGCTGCTCCATTAATTTGCTGGTAGGAAGTTGTCTTACCTAATGACTGTGGGATTCAGGTAAGGATGAGTGGGATTGCCATTGCTGAGCAACGTGGTCATGCTTTGTGACTGCATCGCTTAAAGGCAGATATTCCGGTCCCAACTGTCATTGTAAGTCAAAGTCTACTTGCAAGATTGGGCATATAAATCTAAAGTTGGCTAGAATGTCTCATAGCAGTATTAAATACATTAGATCAAATACAGTACTTGTTGTATATGATTGGTTAATTGTTCCAACATTGTAAATAAAAAAAATGTGCATTGATTCCCAGGAAATTTAATAGCCTATGTGTAAGAAAATTATTGCCAATTCTTAACAAATACAGTACCTTTCAAAACTGAATTTACTAACAAGATTTTCATTAATCGTTCATATTAGCATTTATACACTTTCAGATATTTAAACTCTTTATTTCCTTTTTTTCCAGTTGGCAACAACTTTATAAACTGAATTTTCTTCATATCTGTGGCACACAAACATACTCACATATTAAATAAGCCAGTTTCAATCAAATAAATCACCTTTTTTATTTTAGGTGTAGGTCAACATTGATCACAACCTGATCACAATTCAGGTTTAGCAATCTGTTGAATGGATATTCCCTCTTTGTTGTGTTCATGTTTCATGTAGTTAATCTCATAAGCAGACATATAGTTATTTTCTCATTTAATGCACAACAGCCTTAAGGAGGATGATATGAATTAACTATTCCCTGCCACCAGCAGCCTTATAGTGAATATAAATAACATAACAGGAATTTTAACAGTCATCTTCCAAGACTAAAACTGTTCGCTCGCTAGTGTATTATAGTGGCATTGTCTGTTAGCATTTCAAATGTATTCTGTTGGTATCAATATATAAATTATAAATTTTAAAAGGATAATAACTAAACAGCCTTATGATAAGCCACATTAACAAAGTAACTAGCACATGAATAACTGTGTTTTCAAAAGATAAATGTAATCTTTCAATAACCTACCAATATTAATATTACAGGCTTATCTAAAATCTTAAATTTTTATGTAAGATTTTAGGGTTTTCTCCCGTTTTACTGCATGTTTCATGTTTATGACTATTACTATAAAAAACATTTCCTTTTCTAACAAAATAGTGCTTATTCGTAAATATCCCATCTATTTTGGGGATGTATTATTATACATATAGTAAAATACTAATGGGTTAATTTAACCACATTAAAATGTCTATATAGTCTGAATAAAATTCATTTCCTTTGTAGGATATATGTTGAAAGCATAAATAGGTTATAAGTTCACAGGTCAATAGAGAAATGAATGTTGCTCTGTTAGGAAAGCTGGCTTCTATGCTAAACAAGTATTTATAAAAGTCCCATCTTGCAGTAGTTATACATTCAGGGAGTATAAATATTTATTGGCTTTTGAAGGTATTTTTTTAAATATTTATTATAACTTGTTTAATATAAACTGTAAATTTAATAATTTTATGAATGTTTTGTTGGTTGAGTGAAAATAAAAGCAAGACTGGTTTGACTCACATGGAAAACCTAACTCTTTTCATCACCTAGTATGCTTAGTAATATGATCCTCTATTTCCCCTCACTCCTAGTAAGCTTTATAGTAATAAACAGAAGCTCTTCAGGATGTACACCTCTCGGAAACATAGGTATCCAGCATCCTGTCTACTCACATGATAATGGGAATGCCAACTAACATCAGGTGCATGAAGACTTTATTTCCCTTCTTGGTGCTTTTTTGCTCCTTGAAGAATTATTTCATAATTTGGGCTGGGTTTCCCCTATCCTCTGCTGCCACAGCTGCTTATAGATTTACTTGTTGCTTGCTGCCTGCAATTTTGTACCAAAATATTTTTAAAAAAACTTTTGCCTTTTATAAATTTCTATGATAGAAAAACTATATATAATCCATGCAATTAGATAACTGCATTGACTGTGTGCGCCTTGGTTTAAGAATAATTGTGATATGGGGAAAAGGACCTATATTTTTTTCTGAGTAAAGAAAGCAACATTGAGTTTCAGTGTTGTGGTTTTTTAAAAATGTTTTCATAAAATACCACTCTGAAATAATTAAGGTAACATTACACAGCTTTGTCCTACCTTGTCTGGGCTGTGGGAGGCCAATGTACAGATGGGTTTTTAAAAGAGTGATTTAGCCCAACTGCAATCAGTGGGTCTCTTTTACCAAAAATAGTACATGAAGTTTATGAATTCATTAAAGAAAAACACTCTTGGTCCCTGCCAACAAACAGTTACAATATTTTTACCCTGATATGTTAACATGCAAATCAAACTACTCTTGACATTCTTTAAAAATAAAGAATTAAAATATAGCTTGCTCCATTTCTTTAAAATCTTAACAAATTATACAAACAGTTGAAACTACCAGCGGGCAGTGCTTCCAAATATTTACTCAGGACCCCCTTCTTCACTAGCCTTGCAATAGTATCACAGTGACCTCTAGTGTACTAAGGGTGCACACAGAATACTCAGAAAAATGTGAATTCCAAAAGTAATGATTAAAATTGCATTTTCCAGCTGAATGCTTTTCAACATTCTTTGAGGCTGTACTCCAAGAATTTTTCCGCTCAATCTCAGCACTCACTCTGAATTCTTAGAGTTTTGGTTTTAACAAAGTGGAGAATACAAGATTGGGAAAACTTGGCCTATAGCAAGATTTTTAAAAGGCATACCGAGAAAAATAGTTTTAGAACAGGAAAATAATTTTTGAGTTGTTACATTCTAATAAATTAAATCTAATTTAGAGAAAATCTGCTAAATTTAGTTTTTCAGAAGTTTACAGTAATCTTAAATCTGAGCCTACGTTCAACCAACAAATTCAAATGAATTGTAATTTGTTATTTGGCAAGCAATTTATGGTCATGTTCCTAATTTAGGTATGCTTTTCTGTATAAAGAATGCCAAAGACCAAGTACTGTTACCTGTAAAGAGCTGATCATCCAAAACAAACCTGTAACTTTTATTTCTGTGATCTAAAAAGTGCAACTATTAATAACTATCAAGGTTCCTTTGTCTTTGTTTCTTATAATCTTGGCGCAAATAAAAAATAATATGTCCCTTGTTGCAATTAAATCTAAAATGGTTGAATGGTATTCCCAGATGGAGAATTTTTTTAAAGGGTTCTTTAATTTAGCCACGTGTGATTCTCAAACTGTGTGGAAAGGAGATTGGAGAATAGATATAAATTGCCTGACGGCTGGTGAATCTACATGCTTATTCATGTCACCAACAAAGAGAAGCCGTTTATTTATTCATATGTCAAATTTATATCTATCTCACACAAAGTGACTCTGGGTGGCATACAATAAAACCTACTATTAAAACCTACTCAAAAACAATTAAAAACAAACAGTAATAATAAATCAAAGCAAAAGCACAAGTGGGGGAATATCACGCATAATACAACCAATACATGGATTCCCTAACACCAAGAGTTCCCCAGGCCAGTACCAACCCCCCCACCATGTTTTAAGGGTTTTCCGGAAGTCATTAAGTGTGGAACTAATCTCACCTCAAGAGGGATGATGTTCCAGAGGGCGGGTGCTATGGTTGAAAAGGTTCACCTCCTAGGTGCCATCAGATGGGACTCTTTCACAGACGGAGTCCACAAACATCCCTCTCCTGCCAGACCTGATTGGATGAGTAGATGTAATTCGGAAGAGGCAATCCCTCAGATAACTTGGACCCATGCCATTTCATGCTTTAAAGCTCAAAAACAGCACCTAGAATTTGAGCAACCAATACAGCTCACAAAGGAAAGATGTAACATCTACCCTCTTCGGGACATATGTAACTGTGTTTTGCACCAGTTGAAGCTTCCAGATATTGTTCAAGGCAGCTCTGTCTAGAGTGCATTCAAATAATCCATACAAGGTATTTCCTGACCAGGGTATGAACACCTGTGAGCAGAGTCTCACAATCCAAGAATAAGCGCAACTGGCGTACAAGCAGGAGTTGTGAGTCCAGAAAGACCCCCCAGTTTGCAAGTCCAATCTGCCTAGGGCAGTGCCACCTGCTTCAGTACCAAACATGGTAAAGTCTCAGCTCCAGAAGGCCCTAAAACCCAGTCAGGATGAAGACATACATTTTTGCCGATAATGTCTAAACACTTAAAACTGGGGAAATGTAAGGGAAAAATGGTCTTCAACAAATGTAGTTCTAATAAAAATGATTTCAAGTAGACAAGAATCCATGATTCATCCAGGTAGGCATTCAAGATGCAATGAATTATAATTCTAGGCAAAGCTTCAGGAAACCAAAATAACAAGAACCATAGAGTCCTTGCCTGGAGAGGAATCCATCCTCCTAAGCTCACTTAATAGCTGGAAGGTCTGCCCAGACTGACAAGAGGCATGCTTAAGAGTCAGCAGAACTAAGTAGCAAAGCAAAGACCAGAGAATTGGGAATGTTAAAATGCTGGAACATCCAAGGTAATAAAGAAATGAGCAATGTACACTACTTTGCCTACCTGCTTTCTCTCCCCCCCCCCCCCAGATTTCATGCTACAACAGACTGCCCTATCTGCAACAGGCTATTTTTGGAATATCTGCATAAGAAATTAGGGATTCGTTCATCATACTGAGCCCGTACAAAAATAAGGGAAATTAACTACATTATGGATTCTCAATTTTCGCTATTGTACACCAATTCTGTGCTAACGTAAGAGACCAGTTCCAGGGAAAAAAATAGTTTGGGAAATTAAATAAGTGCCAAAGACAATTATTAGAAGAGCAAGAATTTAGTCCATTACTATGCAGCCTTAATATAAACAGTGACTGGAAACAAATGATATTGCAAAGAATGGACACTTGCCATCTCTTAAAGTCATCCTAGGCATTACAGTAGAACGTGGACATTAGAAAATATACTATAGGAGTACAATAATAGTATAACAAAATGGAGGAACTGGTTTTGACTTCCTATATTCTGAGAAAAGTTCAGATAAGGAAACAAAGGGAAGAGCCGTTTTCACACCAAGTTGTACAAGTTATCTAATGCTTAGGAAGAAAAAGCAGTCTACTCTTGAAGTTGGCTCGCAGATCTGGATGTAGGATCAGCCTCAGCTGATGCTCTTTCATACAGGATTCTGTCAAGATCTAAATGTCATGATCAAAACTAATACTCAGTTCACAAGTTGATCTCAGTGTAGTCTCTCCACTCCTAGCCACTGGGAGGTTCTCAAGTATAATTAAAAAAAACAAACAGGAAAGAGCAAAGAATATTGCTGTTTCTCAAACATATATAAAATTTTGGATGGGTAATTAATTTATCTTGAATTAATTTTAATAAATATGGCAGCAAATAAAGATGCATACTATTCCTGTTAACCCCCATCTTACTTTTAAATAAAACAGTTTTAGTCCAAAAAACCAAACCATACAATATTTTAAATATTATGTCTAAAAGCTGTATTACGTAGTAATTAATCCATAAAGTGCAACATGGTGGGTTTTATAATTCCAAAGAGCCAACCTGATTATTAATCCTAGAATTCCAGGTTGCTAGTTTTTGCTGACCTATGCAGTGAATGCAGTTCAAAATATAGCACTCACAAGAGTATGCATTAGCTTCATAGTGACTTTGTTATTCAGAAGTATATAACTGATTTTTCTTATCAATTTTGATACTCAATAGATGTAAATGTACAGCAAAAAGGATCTGAAACTAGTTCCCATCAATACTCTCATTCCATATGATTCCTTAAGCACAGCCAGTGGCTTTTCTGTGGTTAAATATTTATTTCATCTGAACCCACAGCGACTGACATTTCCAATTAACACCAACTTGAATTTGAAACCACTGTCAAATTCTGGCTAGTGCTAACCAGAAATGTTCTGTAAATATGGAGTGGCCTCTATGCCCACTAAAGTAATTTAACATGGCATGTGAATTTCTTGGGGAGAAAAGCCTTAGGATTTGCCTTGTAATGAATACAGTACATTAATTCTGAAAAGTAACATGGGAGTATCCTTGATAAATATCTATGCAATAATAATCACATTGCAAGTAACAGAAATTAAGGTTGAAGCTCTTTCTCGTGATGTTTTTTTTTAACCCTGGTTGAAAAGGGTAAAGCAATTCTGAAAAAGGTACTCTCTTGAATGCCACAATGAAAAATACACATTTTTCTAATTGTTTTACTGCAGTTTTTAAAGTATAATTTTAGAAATTGTTTGGCATGTGCTTGATTCCTGCATTTGGTCGCCTGCCTATTCTGCTTGTATTTATAATAAAATATATTAAATTGCATGTACACATTTTTATTATCTACAAATTTCATAATCACTGTCTCATAATTTCATTTCCCATAATCCCACAGAGAAACATTTCCTTTTTAGATTGTACCTGTTAAAGCAGGAAGACACTGAGAATGTATTTTTGAAGGCTTTTGGTGGTGGTAGAATCCATTTCCATTTCCTCTGTTTTTATTGTCATGTTGCATGAAGATACAAGAACCATGATTAAAAAGAACAGACAAGGCCTGAACTCGATTAGCAGCTATAGCAACAGGCCGATAGTCTTTTCCATCTGTACCTTAATGGCCCAAATAATTGGCTTCTTCAGAGACAGTCTGTACTCATCCCAGGAACAAATACAATTGGGAGATATTTCAGGTTCTCTTCCGCTTGTTCCTTAAAAGGCATCTTTCTTCCCCATTTTCCTTTGAAATTGCAGAGCTTAATGTACAAATCCCAATATAATCCAGTCCAATTTGCAGTCTCTATACAGGTAATCCTTAATAACCATAACTGGAAGTAAAATCTTGATGATTGAGCAAAGCAGTAGTTAAGCAAGATGTCACATGATCGCCTTGCTCAGTGAACACAGTCTTGACACTCCTGGTTGTGATCTTTAAGCAATCTTAACAGACCGTTAATAGGACAGAGTACCAGGTAAGAAGCATGGGGTGCCTCAAGGGGGCAAGGGAGACCCTAGGGAGGACCTGTGCAGGCTGTACACAGGTCTCTCTCCACTCAGGAGCTGAAAATCTTCCCTGTCGAAATCCAGGCATGCACACCCTGCAGCATGTCTCCCCTACCCGAAGGCACCCCATGCTCCTTATTGTACCTTACTGTGCTGCCTCTCTGTTCAGGAGCTGAAAATCCTCCCTGCTGAAATCTAAGCAGGATTTTCAGCCCCTAAGCAGGAAGACACTCATGTGCAGCCTGCACTGGGCCTCCCCGCCCCCCAAAGAAACCCAATGTCCTTACCTTACCATGCTGCGTCTCCACTCTGAGGCCATAAATTCTCCCTGGCTGAAATCCTGCTTAAAAACCTGGCCTTTTTTAGCCAGCCCCCAGAAATGAGAAAGAACCCTCTTGTCTGTGGCAGCTGGCTACAGATACCCCACGCTGCAAATGCTTCATGCCAAAATCCTGTTTGGATTTCGGCAGAGAGCTTCTTCAATCAGCCCACATAAACGAGAGGGAGTCTCCTTGCCAGGCAGCAGCAGTTTGAAACCTTCCCTGCTGTCTTCCTCATTGTTTTTCTAGGGAAGTTGGTGTAGAAGATTGCAAATGGGATCACATGATCACAGTGTCAGGGTTCCGACAGATGAAACTGCATTGCCTTGCAATGCATTAACACATAGGGTGCAGGCAGCCATTTGTAGGTGCAAATGCTTTGCCAAGAATCCATATAGTAATCATGTGATCACATGGGTATTACAATGAGCATAACTTTGGGCACAAGTCCCTTTGTTCAGCACTGTCATAATTTTGAATGGTTGCAGAACAAATGGTTGTTAAGTAAGAATTATCCTCAAGACATTGAGATAACAGTGACTAAAAATTATCATTTAAGTAAAAAATGACATACTTTTAAGTAAACTGAGTATGCAGCCCTTCATTTTGGAATGCCATGCACATCCACAGTCCATCAGTCTACAATTTCAAACAAGAAGTAACAATTGTTCCAGGATAGCAGCTGCTGTGACAGAATCCTAGGGGGAAAAAATCTTCAAAATGTTGCCCGCCCCTATAAATAAATAAACGCTGGATTGTGGTAGTTAACTGAATACAGGGCTTAACTGAATACAATTTATATTGTGTTATTAATGATCGGTACTTGTAGTACACCTGAAAAAATAAACATATTTTACATACTGCACAATCTGTAACTCTTGTACAAATCAGATTGGAGTAGCTACAAACAAGCAATCTGTGTCCTTAATTTCTTAAGATAAAAGGCAACTTTGATCAGATAAAAACTAATTTTCTAATCTGCTTGTTTTATTTGGTTCTATAGCCTATTACTGGCAAATAAATAATCCCTTTCCCAGAATGTAATATTACATTTCTATGAGCCAATCTTTCTGCTGATAAACTTACTGAATATTCTGTTACTTGTTTTAAATTTTATTAGATAAGTAGACAACTCTGTGATCCATTGGGCCATTCTTGAGAAAAAGGTAATGTAGTCTTATGTGACCAGAATGAAGTCCAAATTTTTTTTTAACTTCCATCCAGGGTCTTGTGATCATGTAAGAAGAATATATATCTTAAATAAACAATTTTAGTGGAAAATGAATTTCAATAATAAGTCAATATTTATTTACATAAACTCAGTCACCACAGTTGGGCAAAAAAAGCCTCTAGATGGTAGCAACTTCCAACTTTCTGCTGGCTTCCCCATTGACTTTGGCAAGCTGGCAGGAAATCACAATCGTGACCATGGGGACATCGCAGCAACCAAAACTTTGTCAATAAAACTGTCATGGAAATTGCAAATCCACAAGAAAAATGGGTCCCAGGTTTTTTATGTATTCTTTAAGTTAGCAGATTTTAGGTACCTTGGTTCAAAAATTGTTATGGGATAATGCACCATTTGAGCAAACATGAGGAAACAGACAAATCAATAAACATGATAGTTTTAGTAATTGATGGTGTATATCTATGAATGCTTAGAGCTTTGGGTAATAAGAAATCTGAAATGTAGTGTTTGCTAATGTCTGTGGACTGTTGAAAAATGTCATGTTTGGAAGCATGCATGAATAATAACCTTAATCTTGCTTGTCTAACTTTAACAAACTGCATGCAGAAATAATGGCACTTGAAAACTATTGATTCCATTGTAGAGCAGCTTACATGCACAGCCTGTGTTGTACAATTTAAAAATATAGTTAGTGCTGCCTGAAATTTATACTCGAATCTTTGCTAAGTTTAAATTTGATACATTTTTGTTAGTTGATTATGTCTACTACCTATTGTACTATAAGATCTTTTTCTCAGTAGTAGGTATAGCAGTGTTACTACATTCCTCCAATGAAATATCTATATACCTATCATATAAAGAAAGTGATTCAATCTATAACAAATGTACTTTTATGGATCTCCATCCATCCATCCATCCAATTTATCTGGCTGGCCATCTCACAGAAGGGTTCCCTAACATCAATCAAGGCATTAGTGTCAAGGCAGACAAATTCCACAGTTAAGGATGGGAGCTACTATGAAAGGGAGGCAGTCACATATTTTCCTTTTCTTCCAATTCTCTTTGATGTCTGGAATGTGTATTATTATTATTATTATTATTATTATTATTATTATTATTATTATTATTATTATTAAACTTTTATTCATAAAACATGAAACTCAGTCAACTGAACACTCAAATTGACTGGCAGTAATGGTTGACACAGGTTGCTGCCAGCATCCTAGGTATCAACCAAGTATCTCCTTAAAATGTAAGATGTTCCAAGTAGCAGTTTTTTGTAGCTATTATTATTATTATTATTATTATTATTATTATTATTATTATTATTATTATTATTATTATTATTATTATTATTATTACAATAAGTATTAATATTACTGTGTATTTGGTCTTAATACTGCAGCTTGGTGAACTTTTCCAGGTATGGGGATTTCAGTGATTCCTGAAGTTTTCCTACTTACTCTTGTATCAAGAACGGATCGGTGCAAATATTTTCTTACTGGATGGGGGAGTGGGAAGGGATTTCAACACAGGGAGGACACTCATACCTGCATCCAAAGACATGCAGCTGAACGTGTACCTTCATCTAAGTAGCATAAGACATAAACCAAGGTGAGTGAAATAAAAATGCACATTTTGCTTCCACACAGCCAGAAGCTGAGCTTTAAAGAACGGGTGCGGATGGCTAGCCCAAGAGGCCAGAGTATCAAGAGCAGACAAGCTTCAGTTGGGGACAGAAGATCACCAAGTACCGATATTACTGCAGAGGGCAGCCCAACAAAAGTGCAAAAGAGTTGGAGCTTCAATGACCGAACACGCTTCCGGCCTTCACTGCGCTTGAAGAGTTCACAGCCTAAGCCAATTCCAGATAGTAAGACTTTTCACATGTTAACTGTCTTATTCATTATATTTATGTCCTGCTGTCACATTAAATCTTATCTCATAACGGTGAAGCCACCAAACATTGGCCCTAGAAGATTAATGTGCCTTTTTGCAGATAAAAGGTACAAACCCCCAGCACGATACCAGGCAACCCACTTTTATGAAACATTTGTTACAGTGAGAAATTAATATGACACAAATTCGACTTATTCTTCATCCCTTTACCACATTTTAGTCACTACATTGTAAACTGCAGGTCTACAAGTCCTTGACTTACAACAGTTTATTTAATGACAGTTCGAAGTTACGACAGTCCAGCAAAAAGTGACCTATGACTATTTTTCACACTTACAACCATTGCAGCATCAATCATGGTCACATGATCAAAATTCAGCTGCTTGGCAACTGACTCATATTTATGACTGTTGCAGTCACGTGATCCCCTTTTGCAGCCCTCTGATAAGCAAAGTAAATGGGGAAGCCAGATTGACTTAACAACTGTGTTATTAAACTTAACAAGTGCAGTGATTCACTTAACAAATGGGGTAAGCAAGATCATAGAATGGGGCAAAATTCATTTAAAAAATGTCTCATCAGAAACAGAAATTTTGAGCTTAGTTGTGGTTGTAAGTTGAGGATGAGCTTTATGCCTTTCCACTACAATCTGTTTCCTTTCCAAAGCAATGAATTCCAGTGCTAAGATCTAACCCATTCATACTCCTAGGTATATTATTTTCTTGATTTTTTAAGCTGACCTTCATGCTATTTTCTTCTTCCTCACCTGCTTGTCAATTCCAGACCCAGGACTGCTGCCGTCTCTTATCCTGGTCTCACTTGCTAATGGCAAGCAAGGTTCTACTTTTAGCAAATGGTCATAAGTTACAACTGATACCTGGTCCTCTTGGTTTCCCTCTGGGCTTTCTGTTGCCCATAGCAGTACTTACAGGTGGCCCTCAATATATGACCTTAATGGATCCTGTCGTATGACATGGCAGTTGTAAAATAGGTCATGCACATGACTTGATTTTGCAACATTTTTTGCAACGGTCATTAAGCAAATGTAGAAAATGAAAGTTGGACCATAAGAAAGGCTGAGCGCCAAAGAATTGAAGCCTTTGAACTATGGTGCTGGAAAAGACTCCTGCGAGTCCCTTGGACTGCAAGGCGATCAAACCGGTCAGTCCTAGAGGAGATCAACCCTGACTGCTCTTTAGAAGGCCAGATCCTGAAGCTAAAACTCAAATACTTTGGCCACCTAATGAGAAGGAAGGACTCACTGGAGAAGAGCCTAATGCTGGGAAAGATTGAGGGCAAGAGAAGAAGGGGACGACAGAGAATGAGGTGGCTGGATGGAGTCACTGAAGCAGTAGGCGTGAGCTTAAATGGACTCCAGAAGATGGTAGAGGACAGGAAGGCCTGGAGGAACGTTGTCCATAGGGTCACGATGGGTTGGACACGACTTCACAACTAACAACAACAAGAACAAGAATCTTAACAGCAAATCCATGGTTCACTAGGGGCGTGGTGCCGACTTTTGGCAAAATCACTGTAGAAATGTAGTCACACGACTGGGAGATGTGCCAAACAGCCATATGTGGCCATGTACTAAGCAGCTGAAGTGAGTTCACATGCCCATGGGGGGGAGGGCAACCATTCGACTTTTGCAACTGGGTCATAAGGCCCCTTTTTTAGGTAAGTTGTAACTTCAGAATGGCGGCTAAGAGCCGTGGTGGTGCAGTGGTTAGAATGCAGTACTGCAGGCTAATTCTGCTGACTGCCGACTGCCAGCAGTTTGGCACTTGATTCCCACTGGCTCAAGGTTGACTCAGCCCTCCATCCTTCTGAGGTGGGTAAAATGAGGACTCAGATTGCCGGGGGCAATAGGCTGACTCCATAAACTGCTTTGGGAGGGCTGTAAAGCACTGTGAAGCGGCATATAAGTCTACGTGCTACATATTGCTATTGCAATTCAGTCAAGGACTACCTGTACTGTCATCTCTTTTTTTTTTTAACCTGATGCCATCTTCTCCCTGGCTTCTATACTTCTGTGCAAGGCCCTCTTGCAGCTCCTTTCCAGCTGCCAATGCGGGCTCTCCTCTGCCTTTCTGGGACTACTTCTTCCCTCAGCTGGTCTTGGATTCCCTATGGGCAGGAGAGAGGAAAACTGCCCACCTTCTCTTCCTGGCCCCCTTCTTCTCTAGATTCATGCTGCACTTTGCCACTGCCTGCTTTACCATTGCTTTGTGGTTTTTATGCTAGTTGTTGCTATTATTTCTGGCCTTGTCTTACACTTTGGGGGCTATTGCAGCTGGAGTAGTTTATCAGGCCCTCTCCCATCTCCCATAAGCACATGTACATGCACAAACCACTGCTGAGTTTATTTCACTTCACTTTGGTTTGCTTCTCTTCACTTCCAAAAGAGTCCATTCTCAGGGGGTAGCAGAGATCCCTTTTGAAAGGGTCTACTCATCCTTAATAGGTGGGTGGGATCTTAAGAGACCAAAGATAAGAGGAAGGATATTCTTTCACACGCTTTCTGAAATTAATTGCTCTTACTAGGATCCCAGAGTCCACTATCTCCACCTCTTAATTTTTGCCTTCTCCCCCCAAAACTGCTTTTTGCTCTGCTCTCTGAAGCCTTCCTTAGCTTATTAGCTAAAGTATGTAGATAATAAGGGACGCGGTCGCTCAGTGGGTTAGGACACTGAGCTTGTCGATCAGATGGTCGGCAGTTTGGCGGGTCGAATCCCGAGTGCCGTGTAAGAGTGAGCGCCTGTTACTCGTCCCAGCTTCTGCCAACTGGCAGTTCGAAAGCACATAAAAATGCAAGTAGAAAAATAGGGACCACTACGGTGGGAAGGTAACAGCATTCCGTGCGCCTTTGGCGTCTAGTCATGCCGGCCACATGACCACGGAGACGTCCTCAGACAAGCGCTGGCTCTTCGGCTTTGAAACGGAGATGAGCACCGGCCCCTAGAGTTGAAAATGACTAGCACGCATGTGCCGGGGAACCTTTACCTTTTTACCTTATGTAGATAATAATAATAATAATAATAATAATAATAATAATAATAATAATAATAATAATAATAATAATAATAATTATTATAATTATAATTATAATTGTAGCAACAGCAGCAGCAGCAGCAACTTAACTTCTAGTTTCATCCTCCTGCATGCGTGTAGCTTTAGTCCCCTGCTTCTCCTGAAAACTAGTTCACCAAAACCACTGGTCTGTTTTCAGTTTCCATTTTTTATTTACATCTTCTAGCAGTCTCTTTCTCTCCCAGGTGTAATTTTCTTTTCCCATGTGATCTGCTTCCTTTAATATCTCCCAGCTATCTTATTCCTTTTGACTTGGCACAAAAGTTTTAAATCTTTAAGGGTGGGGCTGAAAAAAAATTGCTGTGCATGTCCAGGCATTCCCTACGCAAACTCTCGGGAGTTAGATTTTAAACTGAACAGAAATCCCTTTATTTTTATTTTTGCTTGTTGCTGCAGGTATGTAGTCAATGAATTCTACCATGTTTGTATGCACTTGCACTTGAAGCCATTATGGATTATCCTGTCTCCTTGCTCAGGCATCTTTTTTCTAGGTTTAAAACAGGCTTTTTGGTTTGCATTGGCGAGAGCCTCTGCATGCTGGAGATAGCTGTGATATTCCCAATGCACAGAAAGCAAAAACTCAGCCTCTTCTGTCATGTGATTATTTCAGATGTTATGAATAATCAGTTGGATGCTGCTTTGACATCTGTATGAAAAAATAAGCCGAAACATCTTTCCAATAAAAAGGAATTTAAAGTCAAATAACTTCTTCAGAATTATAGCTTATACCAAATATAAAGAGCTCACTTCAAATCTTTTTAAAATATGAGATATTTAAATATGATGAATCATTTGGAATCCTTTATGCTTGCAGTCTATTGTTGTAACAAATCATGAACAGTTGATTATAAAAATAATCTGTAGAAGTCCACCATCTCAACCTTTTTATAATAATCAACTTCTTTCTAAATTGTTTTGAAAGGATTATAAATACATATCACTATCTCTGTTGGCATGGCCTTTTCATTGCTTACTCTAGCAGCTGATTTTTTTTTTTTGAAGAAACTGGAATACTTAAATTACAATCTTTCGTAATTATTTCTTTTGAGGCTCTGTCATCCATTATTTTCCAGGACATATTTAAAAACATTGCACAAGAAATTAATTCAGTTGGTGTTGTTAGTTGGCCATATTTTCTATTAAAACATTGGAAAACTAAGCTGTGTCTTTCTTAGGCTGAAAAGTATTGAAAAGTGTGGGATATGGAACTGGCTAAAAAAATAAACACCGCAGCAAAGGATCCTCAAGAGTCTTTTAGAAAAAGATTGTCTAACTCATATTTTGCCTCCATTTCTTTAAACTAGATTAAAGTCACAAACCAACAAGCAGGAAACAACAATGTAGACCTTTTCATTATATATATTTTAAATAAAAATGCTTTATCAAGGAAGGCAGAATAAGCAAAAGCACAGGAGGAAGACACTAATTGGGGTAAAAAATAAAGTACATAGTACGTAAATACTTTCTTGATTACTGGTTCTTCAATATAGGCACATAGTAAAGCCTTTTACATTTACCCTCTGGGCTATCAAAAAATAAATTAAGTAATAGAGGCAAGATAAAAATCTAATAAATACTATCTATCTATCTATCTATCTATCTATCTATCTATCTATCTATCTATCTATCTATCATTTATTTATTTATTTATTTATTTATTTATTTATTTATTTATTTATTTATTTCCATCCTGCCTTTATTACTTTATACTAAATCAAGGTGGTAAATATGCCTAATACACCTTCGTCTCTTATTTTCCCCAACAACAACCCTATGAGGTGGGTTAGGCTGAGAAAGTGACTGGCTCAAAGTCATCCAGTTTCATACTAAAATGTATGTCAAAATGTATGTATGGGTAAGTTCTATATTGCTATGGTTGCACATAAAATAATCTATAGTTTGGTGATAGTCGCATATTATGTTTCAGGGTGTAAGCAACAAATGAAAAAGCCAGAGATGACTTTCAGGAAAACTGTGCATTATCCTGAAGGAATGTAACTCAGGAGAGGGGGGGGGAAATCTTCTGTGAGGTGACCTGAATGAATGAATGGGAATGAGATGAGAAATGAAACAGCAAAAATGTGTCAGCTGTTCGGAGCTACAAGAATGAATGAGAATGATGACTAATGAGTATCTGCTTGGAAAAAGCTCCATTCTGAATGCTTGCTTTAAGCTTAACTCTATCTATACCTGCGTACACATATGAAAATAATGAAAAGTATGGTTGATTTTATTTATTTTTTAAAAAAACAAGTTTTATTAATTATTAATCTACATATTTATAAAGCATCATGATGACTGGGTAATCAGAGATTCAGTAACAAGAGTTTTCAATTCAGGTTGCATTATCAAAACATCCTTCTCTATTTATTTATTTATTTATTTATTTATTTATTTATTTATTTATTTATTTATTTATTTATTTGATTTATATACCGCCCTTCTCCTGAAGGACTCAGGGCGGTGTACAGGGCAATAAGATAAGAATACATTAGTTAAATAATTTTAAAACCCAAATCCATCAGGCCAGGCCGGCTTGTTCGAATAGATAAGTTTTTAGATCACGCCGGAAGGAGCGAAGGTCGGGGGCCATCCAGAGTTCAGCTGGTAAGCGGTTCCAAAGGATTGGTGCACCCACCGAGAATGCTCTCCCCCTGGGGGTCACCAGCTGACATTCTCTGACCGGTGGTACCCTGAGGAGGCCCTCTCTGTGGGAACGTACAGGACGGAGGGACGTTGACGCCGGCAGTAGGTGCTCCCGTAGGTAATCCGGACCCATGACATGTAGGGCTTTGTATGTCATCACCAGCACCTTGAATTTCACTTGAATTTCCCTTAACATTTCATACAACCAGTTTAAACTAATAAATTTCTAGAGATAGCATGGTCAGTTGAAAAATTTGTCAATTCAATTTCGTTGAGATATATCTATGTCCTGTTATTAAAGTTTACCTAATTTTAATTTTAATTATATTATTCAAATTTAGCCTTTAACATCCCAAATAATACTCACAACCCAAATTTCCCTTATTTCATTACAGCAAAAACTATAGCATCTAACATGTACACAGTGGCTGAGTAGCTATGTTCTACCTAGTAAACATCGTCTGTTTCACATCCTAATACATCACACGTTACTGACAGGACCACAGCCTATGTTTATCAGTCTAGAACTATTTATACACAACCAGATTCTATTTTAAATTTTAGCTAATTCTTAATTCTTGAATAGAATAATCAAACTTCTTTTAACATCAAACGTGGGATCTATAAACCAAATTTCCATTATGTCAGTGCACAAATTATGTCTAAAATAAACCTAATAAATACATAAACACATTCTAGTTCTATCTCATAAACATTTTCTATTTTAGATCCTGATAGATCACTGATTACTAAAAGGATAACCTTTAGTGGTTCTCTAAAAATTCACTTTTTAAATCTAACTCGGGCTTTCTTTTTTTGCCAATCAGGTTTCCAGACCAAGGCCTTTAAATTGCCAGATAGGTCTCCCTTCGCTCCAATATACATTATTTGAATCGAAGGAGGCCATCTAGCCATCAGTGGTCCACAAAAACCAAACCATTTGTAATCATTATGTTGTTGCCCTGTTAGTTCTAGTGTCTGTATTTGCTCTAAAAACTTTACCTTCAGTTCGGTCTGGATTCCTCTTCCATCTGGGTTCATCTGCTTTAAATAGAGAGTCTTATCCAATTTTGTAATTAATGCTTGGCTATCCAGGCTTTCAGGAAACTGTCTTTGTTGATCTTCCACGTTCTCTATGTTAACATTACTATCTTGCACATTAAGTTTTCCCATAGTATGTTGTTGGTCCTTAAGGTTATTTGCCATAGTGATAGTTCCTTGTACTTTTAAAGTTGTCGGTTCTTTGGATAGTTGTTGCTTATATTCCTCTGTCTCAATAGTAAGATCTTCCATCTCCAGCTGTTTCAGGTTTTTATCTTAATGCCAAGGTCAGTCCAAAATGTAAGCAAGCTTGTTTGCCAATAGTACTCACTAAATATCCTTAGAGTACTTCAAAAGACAGTATCTTTTTATTTATTTCTTTTTTGTCCCCTTTTTAGACTAATAGGTAGAATAGTCAATTTTTGTAAATATAGGAACTTTGGGCCAAAAGTACAAAGGCAGTAAGTCCAATAAATCAGTATAATTTAGTAGAAGGCTGTTTCTTTTCTCTCCCAATGTAGACAAAGGCCGCTCTTGAGGGTGGTGGGGGAAAAAAATCCCTTCCTTCTCTCCTCGCAGGGGGAAGCAAATTCAAGAAGCTTTTGACAGGGAGACAGTTAGGAAAACAAGAAGGCAATTCTCACCCAGTTTTCAAGTGCTTTGTTGTGCTTTTGGCTTTGGCAGGAAATGGCTAAATGATGGGCCATAGGAGTGGCCAATCCTTTCTTCTTCGGTTCGGAGAGTAACTCCCAAGTTGACGGGAGGGCCGCCGCCCTTCTACTGCCGACTGGAGGGACCTCTCCCCCATTCATCGCCCCTCCAGGGTGACTTTCGACCCCTTTACAGGGGCCCCCCGATAAAGAAATCCAGGCGACAGGAGGAACGAATCCCTCGTATGTCTGGGAGCACTGAAATTCCGGAACCGGAAGCCAGCATGGTTGATTTTGTTGATGTCAGATTTTTCTCTCTAAGTATACTAGGAAGAAACTGTCAAAATCAGCTCGCAACTTTCCAGTGGTCAGAGTGATAAAGTTTAATAATACTAAAAAGGTTTTAGCGGATATAAATCAGGTTGTAGGAAAGAAGGGCACAGCAAGGAAAAAGAAGAATAGAATAGAATAGAATAGAATAGAATAGAATAGAATAGAATAGAATAGAATAGAATAGAATAGAATAGAACAGAACAGAACAGAACAGAACAGAACAGAATAGAATATGTGAAGGACAGACCAACTTTTAATAAATTCAAAAGTACATAGTACTATTCATACAAACAGAAGCATGTACACAGTTAAGGGAAGACAGGGAAAGAGTAGGAGGGGAAAATAAGAGCCCTGTCTGAAAACAGGGACATAAATGCAGCACCTGTCTGCAACTTTTTTACAGAGCAATCTCATATACCATCTGCAGTGGGCTTACAGGGAAATGAAGTTTTAGATCTTAATTAGTGCTTGATTAATGCCAACATCTGGTAACCCTCATAAAGCAAACAAGTAGATTGATAAGGTAATATTTCCGTATCTAGAGTGATATTTCTTAACTACCAATATTTTTGAAAGCATAGCATTAGGAAATGAAAGAACACTAATACTGTAGTTCCAAACTGTTGCCAAAATTAAACTGCAGAAGATATTACTGAAAATAAATAATGCATACATAAACTAAGTTAGGCAGATTTAATATGTTCACCTGCAGGGAAGTTTTCTCCAACCTTGCAGCCTCCAAATATATTGGACTTCAGGCCCGATAACTCCTAATGACAGCTGAAATCTCCTAAATCTGGAAAGTACCAAATTAGAAAAAGCTATCTCATAAGATACTTTTTTATCATGCAGTCTTGACTGTTTCTAGGTATAAAAATTGGAGATTTTTTTCTGTTAAATATTGGACAATTTTCAAATTGTAGAAAATTTCCTAAATTCTACTCAAGAGATATTCCCCATGTCTTACAAAAGCCCTGTAATTGCTATAAGAAACATCAAGCAGAGTTTATATAGAAGGAACTCTGACAGTGGGTACTAAATCCCAGACATAATATAATGTCTGGGAGGTATATGATCACGGAGGTATTGCTAAATAGAAAGGGGTTAATTCAGTGAGCTCAATATTCTCCATCTTTTGATAGTTTTAGAATTCTCCAGGGTATATCATAAATACATCTAATCTTGTATTACACAGACAGCAGCACAACCTAACATTTTTTAATGTACGTTTCTGAGTCATAGGGAAAGACTGCTCATTTGTTAGACAATCAGAGAAAAATATATTTATGAAATTCCAGGACAGGAATTAAATTTCCTTCTGCAATTTCATATTATTGTCACATCAAGTTTTTTTATCATTGAGACCGGAGAAACAAAATAGCTGTAAGCCGCATTCTCCTCTGGAAGTCCAGGAGTGGTGAGGGCCTAAAAATTGGATAGCCATGCTCTATTGCCCGTAAATCAATGCTATTGTTGAAGGCCTTCATCGTGGTTCATCCAAGCTGGGAATAAACATGGCAACCTTCTTCCCAAAGCAGTTGCCATGTTTATTCCCAGCTTGGATGAACCACGATGAAGGCCTTCAACAGTAGCATTGATTTACGGGCAATAGAGAGGAGAGCCAGACAGGAAGAGGTCTGGCAGAGAAAAGGACTGATCACATGTAGAGAGTGGGTTTTTATACCCTCTGGAGCCTTGTGTTTGGAGCTGCTTCCTGTTCCTGTTTGAGGCTATTTCCTGTGTCATGAACGTTTGACCTGAGTTTGAGTCTGCCTTTCTGGTATTCTGATGGTGATGGGTTAATCTATTATGTCCAAAGGTCGTGTCCAGCTTTCCTGGGGCTGGGGTATGTAGATTTTTGGTGTCTTTGTCTTCTTAATCTCCCAGCTGGGGCCCTGCAACCTTCCTGGATTTACATCTGCATTTGTACAGAACTGGTTTCTGTTTGGGGGAGGGAGACCTGGGGCTATCAAAAAAAACCTGGGCATGTTTTCCTGCCTCTTTAAGATCATTTGAGGAAATATATTTTCCTGCCCTTTCAATATTTCTCTCTCTGGAGAGCTGATTTCCCACATTACCAAGATGCTAGATCCAAATAATCACTTATGTCATTCTCTGGGTTCCAAGGTGGTATGTAAAGGAGTCTGGAAAGAGTGTTACAGTATTTTTCAGAAATCACTTCAATCTCTGCCTTATAAAGCTCCCAGCAGCAAGTTCCTCCCTGGCTCGGCTGGCATCTTGACTCTGATTCGCAGGAAGATTATTTCTGCCAGGGTCTTGGCCCTTCAATTTTGTGCTTCTTTGCCATTCAACTATTTCACAGCACTAATAGTACTGAGGGTTCGTAGGCAGATCAGAACAGGGCTATGGAGCTGAAAGAAGTAGCAAATACTCCTTCTGTTTCAGCTTCCCTGCCAATCACGACAAGCAATCCTGCTTCCCAGGAAAGGCTACAAAAACAAAAGACAGCTGAAACACACAACCATAACAGTTCTGATTCAGTAAACTACTAGGAGTCAACTGGGAGCTCATATATTCCCTTCCAGTTGTGCCCATTGTTGCGGAATGGAAATTCACACTAAGCTGAATTTAGCAGTGCCATCAAACTTGATTATGAGCAACTAGGATTCTGCCTCAGTCACCTTTGACTTTGGCTGTTTCTGTAACAATGTTTAAAGGTATACAATATTTATGATTTGTGCTAAGAATATAGGCTATACCAGGGGTAGGCAACCCCGGCTCTTTTATGACTCATGGACTTCAACTCCCAGAATTCCTGAGTCAGCTGACTCAGAGCCGAGGTTGCCTATCCCTGGGTTATACTGTTATTTTCAGCCTGGAATGCTTGATAAAAAAACACACTACATTCAAAGCTCAATTCTTAAAAAAAAGTGTTACAAAAGTACATGTATGTAACTGTACATGCATATGGTCTCCAATGAGCAGGGTTGCCCTTGGTTATTTTATTTTATTTATTTTATTTTATTGGATTTATATACGGCCCTTCTCCCAAAGGACTCAGGGCGGTGTACAGGGCAGTTAAAACATGGTATACAAAGTTAAAAAATAAATTAAATTAAGTTAGCCCCAACAAGACAAATTCTAAAGTTTAAAATCCCAATCCCTCAAGTCTAGGCTGGCAAGCTCAAATAACCAGGTTTTCAGGTCGCAGCGAAAAGAGCGAAGGTCGGGAGCCATCCGGAGCTCAACAGGAAGTTGATTCCAGAGGGCGGGCACGCCCACAGAGAATGCTCTCCCCCTGGGGGCCATCAGCCGGCACTCCCTGGCTGACGGCACCCTAAGGAGGCCCTCTCTGTGGGAGCGCACAGGGCAACGGGAAGTTGACGCCGGCAGAAGGTGCTCCCTATCTACGGGGGGTAGCACCTCACCCCCCCTTAGTTAAAGATGGAATAGACTGGGTTACCCAAGATGCCGGTATGTACAGCCACTCGGTCTTGTTGGGATTAAGTCGAAGCCTGTTCCTCCCCATCCAGACCCTAACCGCCTCCAGGCAACGGGACATCACATCGAGGGCGTCACTGGGTTGATTTGGGGTAGAAATAAAAAGCTGGGTATCATCAGCATACTGATGATACCCCACCCCAAAACCACGAATGATCTCACCCAGTGGCTTCATATAGATGTTGAACAGGAAGGGCCAGAGGACTGACCCCTGAGTGACTCCACAAATGAGAGGCCTCGAGGCCTACCTCTGCCCTCCTGCCAACACCGACTGCGAACGACCCAGGAGGTAGGAGGAGAACCACTGTAAAACAGTACCACCCACTCCCAACCCCCTGAGGCGCTGCAGTAAGATACCATGGTCGATGGTATCAAAAGCCGCTGAGAGGTCTAATAGGACTAGGACAGAGGAACAACCCCTGCCACGAGCCCACCAGAGATCATTCACCAGCGCGACCAATGGCGTCTCCGTGCTGTACCTGGGCCTAAAACCTGATTGGTATGGGTCCAGATAATCAGCTTCCTCCAGGAACAGAGGGAGCTGATATGCCACCACACTCTCAACAACCTTCGCTAAAAAGTGAAGGTTGGAGACCGGACGATAGTTGTTCAAAATAGCTGGGTCCAGGGCAGGCTTCTTGAGGAGGAGCCTCACCACCGCCTCCTTCAAAGGTGGCAGGGAAGCTACCCTCCCTCAAAGAAGCAGTTATTACTGCCTGGAGCCAGCCTCGTGTCCCCTCCCGAGCCACATACACCAGCCAGGAGGGGCATGGGTCCAATAAACACGTGGTGGAACTCAGCCTCCCCATGATCCTGTCCACCTCTTCCGGAGTCACAGGGTCGAATTCTTCCCAGATAACATTCCCAAGACCGCTCGTCTTCCCCCCATCAGACTCCGCCCAGTCGGAGTCCAGACAGGCCCGAATCTGAGTGATTTTGTCCGCCAGATGCTGACTAAACTCCTCGGCACGACCCTGCAAGGGCTCCTCCCTCACCTCCTGATTAAGGAGGGAGTGAGTCACCCTAAACAGGGCAGCCGGGTGATTATCTGCGGACGCGATGAGGGCAGCGAAGTAATTGGACTTCGCTGCTTCCATCGCTGCGAGATAAGATCTCATAAAGGTTCTTAACCGCAATCGGTCAGATTCAGACCGGCTGGATCTCCAGCAGCTCTCTAGGCTCCGGCTCTGACGCTTCATCTCCCGGAGCTCCATAGAAAACCATGGAGCCCGCCGGGATCTGCACCGGGACAGGGACCACATGGGCACAACGCGGTCGAGTGCCTCAGTGGCTGCCCTTTCCCAGGTTTCCACTAAGGCATTGACCGGGCTGTGAGCGAAAATGGCATGCACAGGTCCAAGCACCACCTGGAACCGTTCAGGGTCCATTAGGCGCCTGGGGCGGAACCACCTGGTCGGTTTCGCAACCTGGTGACGGGGGGTGGCGAAACGGAAGGCCAGCTGCAGGAGGTGATGATCGGTCCATGACAGGGGTATAATAGCTGGAAATCCCCCTCCCAGATCATCTAGCCACCTTCCAGATAAAAAAATAAGATCGAGTGTGTGAACCCCCCCCCATGAGTCGGGCCCTGAATTACTTGGGTCAGGTCCATGGCCGTCATGGAGGCCATGAGCTCCCGAGCCAACCCCGACAAACCTCCCAGGGACGGCAGGTTGAAGTCCCCCAGAACCATAAGACTTGCAGTCATATCTCTTCCTAGTCCCCAGGCTTCCTGTTCCTTCTCAGGGTACATTTTTAGATTTTAGATTTTTAAACCTTTAACATTTTAAAACCTTAATCAGGATATTGGCTGGCTACAAAAGCAAGGTCTTCTTTTAAGGCATCACCCATTTGTACGTATGCCTACATAGTCTACATGCATCTTAGAAAGTAAATACACTGGAGGATAGCAACCCAGTGCTTTATTTGGAAGGGTATTTAGTGCCCAATAATAAAGACAAAGATAGACAAAAGCTAAAATTTTCAGAGGCTGAAATTCTTTTGAATCATACAGTCCCTGAAATTTGACAATTGAACAATGTGACTGGATTTTCTGTGTCCTTACTATGGCCAAAAGACTGATAGTGCAGCACTGGAAAGATAAACGTATTTATTCAATGGATTGAAGACTCAGTTGCACTTGCCACCTATGAATGGATGGCCTATGGACATAGATTTTATATAGACAAGTATAATGAAATACGGGAGTCATTTATACAGAATACAGTAGGCTAATAAAAAGATGGACATATAAACATATTAGAAATATATGTGTATTTGAATAATATTTGCATTAGACAAATACACATTGTCACTGTTCTTGTCATAATGACATATATTTTTCACATTTTTTCACTTTGTTAAAGCACTTTTTGTGGGGGGTTTTTAATCTTTTACTCTTTTTTGTGTTATTATTAACAAGCAATAAAAATACATTTTAAAAAGACAAAGGTGCACTAAAGAGCTTCCTGAAGGCTGAAGCAGTACCTAGTGCAAGATCTCATCCATATTCTGGCAAACAGTTTTTTTCACGAGTGGCCTTGCCCATTGTAGCAATCACTGTATGAATAGATAAATCTTTCCCATAGTATCACAGCCAGTTTGTTTTAATTGCCTGTAAGCATTTTCTCAAAATTCCAAATGTGCCTGCTGGCCTGAAAAGCTGCTTAATTATGCAGTACAGTAGTTATGCAGCAAAACATCACAGGGATTCAAAATTTCAGCTTTGCTTTGTGCAAAGAGGGCCTTTTTGATTAAGGTCTCTTTTCTAAAAGCTTTTAATGGCTTTTTTTCTTGACTAGAACAGAATGATGAGGCTTAAAGATTTATTTATGGATAAGATATGAGGCGAAAAAAAAGTGTTCTATTTTTAGAGAAAGGGATAAACTAAGATATTATAATTGAGAGGAGATGAAGAGAAGATAAATTAATTTGTGGAACATTGTTTGAAGGGATTAAATATTAATATTTTCCATTTGTTTTTTTCTAGTAGCTCTTAACAGATTTTTTATTAAGTGATGAGATTTTAAAGATTTATTTATAGATACAAAATATTGCATGGGAATAAAGTTTTAGATAAAATGACAAGGTATTATGTAAAATACAAGAAAGAATTATGAATGACTTCTTTAAAAGATGGATGGATGGTTGGATGGATGGATGGATGGATGGATATTTCTGGTAGTTCTTAATGGACTTTTTCTGATTAAGATTGAAAGATGGGGTTTTATTAACATTAGATAAAAATGAAATTATAGAATGAAAAGTTTTGGCTGAAATATTAGAGAATGTATTAAGTTTATACATGTTTATACTTGTCTTGATTAAGGGAAAGGTTTTTTTTCTTTTCCTTTTGATATATTTTCCCTTCCCCCCTTTTCCCTTTTCCCTTTTCTATTTTTATTGTTTATATTCTTCTTAGTTTCTTATCTGTAATCTTAAACTTCAGTAAAAATGATTTTAAAAAATCTTAGCCTTGCATATATATAAAAAAGTGACATTTGTTACATGCAAATATCTGTAATATATGAGTGATAGGGAATTTGTAATTCCAGAAGGTCCTGGATGAAATGGATTATGTGGACCCATTCCAGTCAGGTCTCAGGCCATGGGACAGAAACAGCATCTCTTGAGGGAAATGGGCAGTTTAGAAACATGATAAACAGACAGACAGATAGACAGACAGATAAATAAGGAAGTAAGGAAGTTGCACTTGTGGATGATCTTTGATGAAAGCAGGACGGGGGTAGTGTATCCATCCTTTATCTCCTTGACCGCTCAGCGGCCATCCTTTTGAGCTGAGTAAGGGGTTTGGGGCTGGGTGGGCCAATATTGCTCTGGCTCAATCCCTTTTTCCAAGGGCTGGTCCCAATTGGTGCTGATAGGGAGCAGGTAGTCCAGCCCATGGCCACTCCTTTGGGGAGTACCACAGAGCTCAGCACTATCTGTTCCTTTTTAACATCTATATGAAATTGCTGGCCGAGATCATCCGACACCATAGGATGAAGTATCAGCATACCAATGATACACAGTTTTAGACCTCCATCCCCCGTGATCTGGCCTAAGTGCCTGGAGGCTATAGGGCTCCGGATGGGGGACAACAGGCTTCAGCTGAACCCTGGCAAGACAAAGTAGCCGTGGGTGCAAAGAACCTCAGGATCCAGTTTATCATCTTTAGTTCTGGATGGGGTTGCACTACCCCAAATAAACCCGGTATGCAACCTGTGGGTTCTCCTGCACTTGTGACTACTGCCCTAAGAGCAGGTGGCAGACATGTCTAGGAGAACCCTTGTGCAATTTTATTTTGTCTGCCATTTGCACCCTCAATGGATTGTAAGGACCTGTGCAGTCACTTATGCCCTTTTATTTCTCAGTTGGATTGCTGCAATGTGCTCTACATGGGCCTACCCTTAAAGAGCATTCACAAGTTATAGCTGGTATAAAATGCAGCAATTCCTGTAACACCATTGTTGTGCAAGCTGCATTGGTTACCAATTTGCTTCTGGGTCCAGTTCAAGGTGTTACCTTTAAAAGTCCTATATAGCAGGACTTTTCAACCTTTTCACCGATTGTATATACAGTATTCGAGTACCACCAGTCGCTTAGCATAAACTTGATGACCAAAAAAAAGAAGAGGAAAAAAGTGATAAAGTACTGTTAGTCCTCGACTTACAACAGTTTGCTGAGTGACTGTTCAATGGCACTGAAAAAAGTGACTTATGATCATTTTTCACACTTATGATCGTTGTAGCATCCCCAGGGTCATGTGATTTAACATTTGGATGCTTGGCAACTGATTCATATTTATGATGGTCAGTGTCCCAGGGTCATGTGATCACCTTTTGCAATGTTTTGGCAGGGGCCGAAAGCCCTAATAAGCAGGCATATACATAGAATGAAGGCTATTGCTAAGCACATTGGTTTGTGCTTAAATTGTAAGCCACCCTGAGTCTTCGGAGAAGGGCGGGATATAAATGGGATTAAAATAAATAAAATAAAAAATAAAGTCAATGGCCGGGGAGGGTGTGGCCAGTTCAATGTCACTCAGATCGGTGGGGGGAGGTGGGGCTGTGGGAGTGATCCAGGGGCCTCCAATGGAGGGGGTGGGATTGGGATGGGCGCCAGTGCATGGTCCACCAGAGAAGCCTCATCATCCCTCTTGGGCTGTGTGGGGGACTCTTAGATGGTGGTGCAGGCTGCCCGGAGCCCTGAGCAGCGGAGGGCAAGTGCCCAGCCCGGCCCTCAAGCTCCCAGGGCACCAGGACCCCGCAGCCCAACCCAATTCAGCCTCACTTGCCCAAGGGAGCACCCGGCTGCACTTAACCTCTTCGAGGCTGTGGCTGCTGCTGCTGTGCTCACTCTCCTTGGCCAGGTTGCTCATGGTGGGTGCAGGAGGGCAAAGTGCATGGGTCAGAGGGAGGCCCACTCCCTCTTCATGTGAGGAGACCCAGCTTTGTAAGCAAAGCATCCTCAGCAATAGGATGGAAGGCGACCAGGAGAGGCCAGGAGGAGGGGACAAGGGGATGGCAAAAGGGCAGCAGGGCTACTGGTGGCCAAGTGCTAAGGCAGGACTTCCCTCAGACCCTCCCTCCCTCTTTCCAATCTCCCTTCCTTTTTTCTTACCTTCCTCCATCCTCTCCCTCCGTCCCTGCCTCCCTGCTTTTCATTTCCATCTCCTTCCTTCCTTCCTGTTTCCCTCCCTGCATCCTTCCCTGCCTCCCTCTTTCTCATCCCCATCTTCTTCCCTCCCTCCCTCACTCTTTCTCATTCCCATCTCCTTCCTTCCTTCCTCCCTCCATGCCTCACCTCCAGCCGATGGTGCCTTTCTTCATTCCTCATGGAGGGTGACCCCTCCCAGCTGTTTCTTCTGTTTTTTGCTGCCACTTGTGTGCGTGCCTGGCACAGATGGCTGCCACAAAGTTCTAGATTGGCTCCCGGCTGGCCTGTTTGATCTCCTTTCCTCTCTCCCCCCCTCCTCCTTTTCCCTTCAGCGTAGCTCCAGCTGACTCCTCCTCCCAAGGCTGCATCTTTTTTCTCTCTCCCTCTCCCGCTAAAACTGCCTCTTTTTATAGTCTCTCCTGTCTCCGCCCTCCTCCTCCTTTCTCTTCCGGGTGAGCCAGAAGTGTCGATCCTGGGCCCTTTGTCTCGCCCCAGCAGCCCTGCAGCTCCTGAGGACTCTCTCAGGGCAAGCCCTGCGCTGCTTTAGCTCCACTTGGCTAGGCTAGGCGTACCACCTGCCCGGTGCCAATGTACCACCGGTATATAACATATATAGTATCTGGGGAGCAATCTCATCCCAATGGAACTAACCTGCCCCAGTTGAGCCAGGTCTGCTACAGACCCTGTCTGCTAAGGAATTTCAGCAGGCAGGGTCAAGAAGAAAAGCCTTCTCCACTGTGGTTCCGACCCCGCCCTGTGGAACACTCTGCATTGGAGGTGAAAACTGTCCCTATCCTTTTGGCCTTCTCCTTTTGACAGTTGGCTTGGAGCTCCGAGGGGCACTCACTGCTGCAGGTGGTTGATGGGGTAAGACGTCATGCCTGAATTGTCCCTGCAACTAGTGGTGGGATTCAACTATGTGAATAACCAGTTCTCTGCGTGGATGCCATTTCTTGAAGTCCATTCTGGACCTGGGCAACAACAAAGTAGCTACCGGTTCTGCCAAAGTGGTGCGAATTGGCTGAATCCCACCACTGCCTACAACCATATTGTTTGTAAAGAAACACTTTCTTATTACATTGGTACAGTTTCTCTTGCTGTATTTCCTATTCAACTGATGCAGTTATTAACTTCATAATATAGAATTGCATTCTATAGCTCTGCGTAATGTTTATATAATTTTTTTTCTCTCTTGAAGCTGATGCCAGTCTTGGTGCCGATGACATATATGATGAAAGAGGATGTCAGTGTGATGTATCAGTAGAAGATCTAACCCCACCACTTAAAACAGTTATCCGAGCTATCAGGTAAGAAAAATGTACACTTAAGACATACTCCTATTGATCTCTTTAGCATAGTCTAACACTACATGTAAGACTTTTCATAAACAGACAAAAGAACAAAAGAACTGAACGGGGTTGGACAAGGCATGACCTTTAAGTTCCCTTCCATTGCTAAGAATCTGTGATTATATAATGTACTGAACATCACTTACACATTGATGAGGAAACTGAATTTATTACATATCAGATCTGGGCACCTTTCAGCTTCCCAGGCCACATCCAGCCTGCAGGGTACAGGTAGTCCTAAGCTTACAACCATTCATTTAAGCAACCATTTAAAGTTGCAACAACACTGAAAAAAAATGACCTACGACCGGTGCTCTCATAGCTTCCCTTGCATTCATCTGATTGAATAATTTACTATTTAAAATGAGTAAGAATAAAAGTTTTTAGATCTCTACATGATTTTTCCCTCATGCTGTATACTGCATTCGTTCTTCAAGGTAAGAATGTTCATAGAAAAATTCATTGTTAATTGGGAAGGTCTTGCCAACTATTTGGAGGGTTTACACAGGCATGAAAGGGAAGCGGTGGCTCAGTGGGTTAGGACACTGAGCTTGTTGATCGGAAGGTTGGCAGTTTGGCGGGTCGAATCCCGAGTGCCGCGTAACAGAGTGAGCGCTTGTTACTCGTCCCAGCTTCTGCCAACCTAGCAGTTCGAAAGCACGTAAAAATGCAAGTAGAAAAATAAGGACCACTATGGTGGGACGGTAACAGCGTTCCGTGCGCCTTTGATGTCTAGTCATGCCGGCCACATGACAAGGGAGACGTCCTCGGACAAGCGCTGGCTCTTTGGCTTTGAAAGGGAGATGAGCACTGGCCCCTAGAGTTGGAAACGACTAGCACGCATGTGTGGGGGAACCTTTACCTTTACACAGGCATATTAATCATGAAAGCAATTACAGATGTTAATATCTTAAGTACTTTTTGCATGGTTGTCAATCGAAGAATTAGCATTCTTAACCAGTTTAAAATCTGGTTCAGTGTATACGGTATTATGAATGTAACCCTATCGGAATGAATTATTGTCAGCTTTTTAAATGCATAAAAGATATATGAATTACTGATTTGGGATAATATTCCTTCTATAGAATCATGAAATTTCATGTTGCCAAAAGAAAGTTTAAAGAAACTTTACGTCCCTATGATGTCAAAGATGTCATTGAACAGTATTCAGCAGGTCACCTGGATATGCTGTGCAGAATTAAAAGTCTTCAGTCTCGGTAAGGGCACAAAACGTCCTTTTATAAAAGAGTCTCATCGTGTAAAATCCCTTTGTAGTATCACATAATCTGAGTTATATAATTCAAGACACTTAATTTTTTGTGGTAGTTATATTTCTTCTGTTTTTTCATATTTCATATTCATTTTTCATATGGCAGTCATATTTCATTCTATTTATTTTATTTTATTTTTATTTTTATTCCATTTATATCCCGCCCTTCTCCGAAGACTCAGGGCGGCTTACAAGCTTAGCAGTAGCCTTCATTCTATGTATATGCCTGCTTATTAGGGCTTTCACACACACCCCAAGCGGCATTATTACAAAGTCAACTTAATTGCCCCCAACAATCTGGGTTTATGTCCAGGATATGAGACCCCTAACATCCTGTTTCAACTTCTTCCCTGAAGACGATGCTACAGTATATAGTATAGAGCATTGCACGTCAAAACAACCAGGCACAAATACAGTTTTTTCCCCATGCCATCACACTGCTAAACAACTAATTCCCACAACACTGTCTTATGCCCCGGGATGTTAAACCATTTAGTAGGGGCTGTATTACTATTACTATTATCCTTCTCATCTTTTCTATTACCTATTTCCTTAGCTTCTTACAACTATAACTGTTGTTTGTATCTCATGCTTTTATTTAGTATCCTATTATGATTTATGCTGATTATTTAGTATCCTATGATATCACTGAGTGCTGTATCTTATGATTTATGATGATTGTATTTTATGATTATGATCATGATTTATCACGTTGCTTGTATGTATACTGAGAGCTTATGCACCAGAGACAAATTCCTTATGCATCCAATCACACTTGGCCAATAAAGAATTCTATTCCATTCCATTTCATTCCATTCTTTTTCCTTGTTGTGCCCTTCTTTCTTACAACCTGATTTATATCCACTAAAACATTTTTAGTATTATTAAACTTTATCAACTCTGACCGCTGGAAAGTTGCAAGCTGATTTTGACAGTTTCTTCCTAGTGTACTCAGAGAGAAAAATCTGACATCAACAATTCACCTGTAACAGAAACAAACACATTTGTTAGTCTTGATCACATTCAGTTAAACTATTTAAATTCAAAAAGAGCCTTGGTGGAGCTTTGGGCTAATGCCTCCTTAAGTAACACCAGCTGCCTGCAATTAGTGCAGGTTCGCATCCCACCAGGCTCAAGGTTGACTCAGCCTTCCATCCTTCCGAGGTAGGTAAAATGAGGACCCAGATTGTTGGGGGCAATTAAGCTGACTTTGTAATAATGCCGCTTGGGGGGGGGGTGAAAGCCCTAATAAGCAGGCATATACATAGAATGAAGGCTACTGCTAAGCTTGTAAGCCGCCCTGAGTCTTCGGAGAAGGGCGGGATATAAATGGAATTAAAATAAAATAGAAAAATAAAAATAAATTACATACCTGCATTTAGAAATGATCACAATGGAAAGTATTAAAATAGTCGTGTTAATGTCTGCCCGAAATAAAAGTCTAAGTATATGTTTGCCCAATAATTAAAAATATATTTTACTTAGGCCCCAAATTATTGCCTTTTGAAGACTTTTATGCATATTTCTATATTTAATTATCTTGCAGGGTTGATCAGATTCTTGGAAGGGGACAAATTACCACTGATAAAAGAAGTAGAGAGAAAAATACTGTAGAGAATGAGACAACTGATGACCTCAGCATGTTAGGGCGCGTAGTCAAGGTGGAAAAACAGGTAAAGAGCATGAGGCTTCTTTAGCTTACTGAACAACAATTTCAGGAATAAAATTCATTGTTAATATTTGCTAGCTAATTTCCATTTCTTCATATAATAATACGACTGTACAAAATTATTTTATTGAACTCAAAAATGTCAATGGTATTTTGCACAATTTTAACACTGTACTATTGTTATGGAATATCGAGAATATTCATGCAGTTCATATCCTACGTGATTCACAGAGACATCTCATGAATTTGCATGATTTTAGTATAATTTATGAGGGGTCAGTGGGAATGAATGACAACTTGAACCATGTATTTTTCATTAAAATTGCCATTTGCAAAAAAAAATGTAACGATTGAACAAAATTCAAATTTTTTCTTTGCAATATATTATTTTGTGACTAAAGATTTTATATATATATATATATATATATATATATATATATATATATATATATATATATATATATATATGTGTTTCAAATGTTAACTATTTAGATTACCTTGCTAGGCCCCAAACATGGGGCAAATCTTTATTTCCTGTTTTCAGCCTATCTTGAAGGCTATCGAACAGGCAGTAGTCACACCGGACAATTCATATATTTGTGTAAATTACTAACAAAGAATTAAAGGGAAACTGAGATGCATTTCTGACTCCTTAGTCGTCATCAGTCAGCTATACCCTTCTGAGATTCGAACCTGGGCTGATTGCATATATATATATATATATATATATATATATATATATATATATATATATGCAAATTATTCAAATTGCTAATAAAGAATTTTGGGAGGCTAAGATGGCCATTTCGAACTCTTTATGTTCTCATCAGTCAGTCATACCCTTTATCTGAGATTCGAACCTGGGCTGATTGTATATTAGACAGTTGTTTTAACTTGCTGAGCCACAGGTTCTTTCTCTCTTTTTATTAGCTAGAAGGCAAGGCAAATATATGTTAAGTATTTGTCAAGGCTTTTTGAAAGCACCTTGCTAATTAACTCTTATATATATATATATAAATACATGATGAAATATGTACTATAGGTTATAAATGTTATTTTAATGAAGTGAATCTTAGTTTATGAACATCAATGATCCTAAAAATTTTTTCCTTCTTTCTCTAGGTCCAATCCATTGAATCAAAATTAGATTCATTACTAGACATTTATCAACAGGTTTTGAAGAAAGGATCTGTGTCTGCATTGACTTTAGCTTCGTTTCAAATGCCGTCTTTTGAATGTGATCAAACCTCTGGTTATCAGAGTCCTGTAGATAGTAAAGATTTGTCTAATTCTGCTCAGACTAGTGGATCTGTTTCCAGATCAGCCAGTGTCAACATGCCATGTGGCCTACAGTTTATACTGACACCAAATGAATTCAACACTCAAGCTTACTATGCCTTTAGTCCAACTATGCATAGTCAAGCCACACAGGTGCCAAGTGATGGACCTGTAACTCTGTCCACTAATAATGCACTAAACCAAATAAACCAGACATCTAAACCAACAGCACCCACTACATTACAGATACCCCCTTTTTCATCATTAAAGCATATCAATAGGCTGGAGCCTATTAATTTTATTCCTGTTAACACACAGGAAAATACTCCTGATGTCACCACTTGCCTTGTTGCTTCAAAGGATAATGGACAAAGTGCACAGTCCAGTATGACAAAGGATCTTTCATGGAGAAAAAGCCTTGATACAGAGAGTGAACCTCTAGTCTCTGTGAAACCAATAGTACAAATGGATATAGGAAAATCGCTGTCGGTACAAAACCTTATACAGTCAACAGCTGAAGAACTGAATCTACAGATTTCTGGAAGTGATACCAGTAGTTCAAGAAGTAGCCAAGAACTATATAGCAAATGGAGGGAATCAAAATTATTTATAACTGATGAAGATTTGGAAACAGAGAGAGAAAATGAAACTTTTGAAGCCATTACCCACCCATTAGTGGAAACAACTCTCTCTACTGACTCTCTACGGACTGGAATGTCAAGATCATCTCAAAGTATTTGCAAGCCAGGAGACAGCACAGATGTTCTCAGCCTTCCTCATGTCAAACTTAAATAACATTTTGTTGGTTTTGTTCAAAGCTAAGTAATCCTTTCAGTCATACATATTAAGGCATGGACATTTTGAAAACCCTTTAATTATTTTTTAAAAAATAAATTAGTCCAGAAGAAAGGCACTTGTATGAGTCCATATATTTTAGTTGCATGTAAATGCATGTGTAGATGATGGAAAATATTCTAATTTATACCTACAGTACATTGGCATTTTCATTTAGTACAGCAGGTATAAATGAGTTACCAACAAAGTTCATTTTAGTTTTATTAAATATTTGGAACCATTGAGTTTCTACAGCTTATAAGTAAATTTCAAATAATAGGAAAGTAATTTTGCCACTGGTTAAAAGCTATTTATGACCTGAATTACATCATATCTGTGTTTACAAGGGGGAGGGAGGGAGGGAGTACTATTTGCAGCTGCTAGTAAGAAAAACCCACAGTATGAGATTAGAAATGGCTGCTAGTTGCAACATAAAATTATTCAGCTATTTTAGAAGAATTTTGATTTCTATATTCATTTGATGTAGGTACCAGATTGAATCAAAATATTTTGCACAGCACTTTTTAGGTTTTTGTGACTGAATTATTATTACTACTACTACTCCTTTACCTTCTCCTTCTATGAACTGTTCAAAATTCCAGATCATAATTGTTGATCTTCAGTGTGAACTTTTCTCTCTTAACTTTCTAAATTCGTAGATGAACTATATGCCAGAAATTCTGCAAGAAACAGATGTAATGCAATGTAATTATTTAAATTATTTTCTGTGGCTGAATGATAGCACAATAAAGTTAGCAAAAAAAGAGCAAGTAATGGATGAAATGGGGAGATAGAAGAAAAACGGTACATGAGAAAAGAAATAGTAATTATAATGCAATTATAATTGTTATACAGCAAGGTTAGATAAATAATAATTTGTTTAAAAATTAACATGCAGGATCAGGTGAGGCCAAAAGAACATAGAAAAGGAACTTAAAACCTTATAAACTGAAGACTGTTTATCTGTCCCCTCATAAAAAATGTCTAATAATCCAAATGATCTGATGGTGCTGAACATTAAATGTCAGGTATGTATTGACAAGAGCTGAAAGTCTGGTCTGTTTTTAGTATAAGAAACTAAAAACTAGTGCCTCCTCCTAATATATTTCTAGGAATATTCTCTTCCCAAATCCAATCCATAGTACTCTGTGATACAGCTTTGAACTAGCAGAAGACTTTTTTCTTCTCCCATACTCTCCTTTTTACTCCTGACAATACAAGGAGACAATACTAAACAAAATTACAATTTCATAGCTCTGTTTTGCCACTGAATTATTTTAAAAGCCTAATGCTGTTCTAATTGCTCTTCCTACTGATAAGCCAAATTTGCTGTTGTATTCATTATTGATGTTCACACACCCGCAAAGTACGTCATGAGCCACGTGTCTTCTGCTTGATATTCTCTCGATTCCAGAGGCATTCCACAAACTGAAGAGTGCTACTAGCTCAGTGTCTTGAGTCAGTCCTACTCTGAAAGTGAAGGTTATACATCAAAATGTCACAAGAGTCTTAATCATTATTAAATGCTGCAGATTGTGCTACAAATTAAATTGTTTACTCCATTAATTTCTGCCTCTTTTTATATAGATAAACTGTCTGGATGTTAATCTTATTCTGTGAAAGTACTCATAAATTGTAAAGTGTTTGTACTATTTCCTTCTCATAAAGATGATGAATGCTATTCGAGTTTTAGTTTGGTCAAAGCTCATATGATAATTTCCAGGGGAAGGTCTTGAAGCACATGGCCAGTCTTTTAATTTCTCACAGAATATTTTATTTTATGATTTCAATCTTGAAAGTTGATGTTGGCAGCATATTTGGCACCATTTATAATAGAAACTACGGTTACTGAATGCCTCTGAAGTAAGCTACTCTTTTTCAATTGATTCTGTCTATTCCAGCTGCCCAACCAAATGAAAGCGGGGTATTGGTGAATTCTGTACAAATAGTCCTTGACTTACAATTTCCGTTGTAATCGAGGTGGTTGTTAAAAGAGTTGCACCCAATTTTATGACCTTTTTCTGCTAGAGTTGTTAAGTTAATCCCACAGTCATTTAAGGGTCTGGTTTCCTACATAATTTTATTTATTGGAAACCATTAGGAAAATCGTAAATCACATGACCACAGGATGTTGCAACCTAAATACATGTAGGTTGTCAAGCACCTGGATTTTGAGAAATGGCCAGTGGAGATACTCTGATGGTTTAAGTGCAAATACCAGTTGTAAGTCATTTTTTTCCAGTGCTATTGCAACTCTGAACAGTCACTGAGTCTTTGTAAGTCAAGGACTGTAATATGGCTGTTTATAGGGATGAACAGTCTCTGCCCTTCCTCCCCTGTGAAACCTGAGCCTACAGCTACTCATTCCCTTCTCAAATCTGGCAAAAATACCAAAACTACTTCCAAGTTGGGGTGTATGTGCTGTGTGTCCTGCCAAAGATTTTAAAAATATGGCAGTATACTCTATAAAAGCCCTTCCCTCTTTCAGTGTTTTATAGTGCCTTTTTATGCTTTATATGTATTAGCCTAAATTTGCATTAAAGCTTATTGGAAGAGCTAATGCAAAGGAAGAAGGCAACCCATTCAGTGAGAAGTTTCCCTTTCTAAAAACAAAATTGGGAAAATTATCCTGCCATATATCTGCATGGACACCAACCAGCCTTCAGAGCTTCATTTCCAGTGTCAGCATAGTAGTTTGCAGTTTGGTGATTCTCTGCTATTATTGCCTTAATTAAAAGACATGCCTGAGTCTTCATGATGTTAATTATGTATATAATGTCTGTGAAACTGAATGGCTCTTAAAGACACCAATCAGGAATATCTTTACAAATTTACAGCTAACATTTATATTACCCCAGCCCCTTGTTCATGGGAAGATTTTACAGATAAATCTGTAAAATAAATAAATTCCCATAAAATCTTACAGATACTGCTAAAGGGTTTTTTTTATGAATATATGTAAATTTTAACCTGAATATTAAATAGGAGAATAATGTTTTCGACTGTATCCTCAGGCTGGAATTCTTATATGTAGCTGGAATTCTTATAATGTTGAAATCCTTTTTCCTACTACAAATAACAAAATCAAAATTTAACAAAAATCCTTATTTAAATATTTACTGAGGCCCTGTTATGCCCTTTTCTGCCCAGGACTCTTCTTTTTTCTTGCTGAATATTACTGTGATAATAAATGTGCAGTTAGGGATAAAGTGGGGAACAAAGTCAGTGTTTCCACTAATATTCTAAGCGCCTTCCAGTATATCTCAACAATGCATTGCTGCATAAGAAGGCTATAAAAAGAACCTCACAAAATGGAAAAACCTAACTTTTAGAAACATCCTGGTGGTTACAGTATATAAATCGAAGATAGGGGTCTTAATCAATCCAAGCCACTTCCAGGGTCTGACTGCTATCTGTAAGCAAGCAAATACACCATTCTGCAGTGCAGAATAAACTGGCCCTGAATCATTTGGGGTGAGTCTGGAGGCCTGGTGAAGAGTCTCTTCATCCTTGATGTATACAAATCTTTTAATTGTACTGAACATATCTTTCAGCCTTATTAGGTAGACCAGACAGGACGCCATGACCAGCTAATTCTACTTCATTTTAAAGCTACATCAGCAGAACCGGCAGCAAGTCTGGAAGTGCAATTCTCCCTGCCTCTCCTTTACAGCAAGAAACTTACTAGGGCGAGTCTCTTGCATAACCCATTATCCAGCTGCAGACTCTGCTGTCTCTCATCTGATCCTTTCCAAGGCAGCGTTGCCTGGCCCCTTCTACCAAGGTTTTTCCCATATGCCATTAAAATATAGCATTCCTTGCTTGAAGAAGGAATCAAGTAGTTTATATTACATCCCTAACAAATACTTGTCTTTTTCTGGTTTGCATTTTATTTAAATATGAATAGCGTTTTCCATTATAAGGCAGAGATTGTACACTTTTACTAACACTGGTCAACTGTTTATGTATACAAGATTACATAAATCAACTGCTGTCATTACATAAGGTGACAGATACTTAATTGTCTTCTGTGACTAGGTAAATTATTTTCTCTTTAAAATGTGCTATATCTAGATTCAACCTTTGTTCTAAATAAATATTCCTATTTGTTTCCTCAGCGTAAGAGTTGTGCCCGCTTAAAGTATAGAAGTTAAAGCTATTATTTTTGCTAAGCATATCTTTAATCTGAAAATGTTGGTATTCCAATTATTTCCTGAGGAAAATTGATACTTATGTCACATATGTCACATTGACTCTGAACATTAATGTACAAAATACCAAACAGGGATAAAGGGAATAAACTATTTTTTACAAAATGTGAAAAACATAGAATTTAGGAGACAAAGAAAATATGTAAGCAAAAGAATAAAGAAATATGAATCCGTTTTCTCCTATTTGAACTACAGTGAGTTAAACAGGATATACTTCATAGGCTGCACATTGTAGAAAAATATGTACGATGACAACCAGCTGAATTGTTCTTGCTGAGACGTTACAATAAAGGGTGATAATTAAGCAAAAAGACCAATAAAGGAGAATATTTGTAGCTCATGGTTGAAATGAGGGGTCCTTGGAGCTCTCTTGAGCTTGCTTGCTTTCTTGCAGATGTTTCATTACCCAAACTAGGTAACATCATCAATGCTAGTAAGGAGTGCAGTTTATATTCCACTGACTTGCTCTGCCACTGTTGATGGGGGTAGTCTTAGAAATTATTTGGGTGGGCTGTTTGCTGTTGACTTCTTTGGCAGTTTACTTGATTAACCTTGGAGTTAATCTATGCTGATCTGGTTGCTGATTGCTGGTGGAAAGGTGCTTGGGCCTAGCTCCCTTTATAGGCTGGGGTATCTGATAGTCTCTTTTGCAGAGTCTATAGATGTTGTTAGTATCTATGTGTCTATTGATGGCTGATTTGTATTCTAATTGTCCCTATTTGGTTTCCTGGGTGGTGGTCAGGGTTAAGGCTAGCCTTGGGGAAAGGTGGGGAATGTAAATTGTGGCTTTGTGTTTTCTAACTTAATCCTTACTCCTGTCAATTCAGCCTGACTCAGTCTTCTAAAGGGAGTTGCTTGAGGTCATTCTGGCTGGGAGACAGGTATTGCTTTAGCTTCTGTGGATGCTTTTTTTAAAAATTAGTTTTCCAATATTACAATAGTATCTTTAAAAAGCAACGTGGTGCCTGGGTTACAGTAGTTCCATTTCAGACAAATACATATTATTACAAATCTCCAAATTGTTGTAACCAATACTTCCTCTCTCTTTTTTCCTTTAATACATACTATCTCTTATCTAAATTAACATATTTCTCATTGCTATCCATCAGTCATTTAATAGTTTTCTTGTATTTATCAATACTTTAGTATTTTTTATATTTTAACATTCCATCTTTAAAACATCAAACACCTTCTATATTTTTCTAGCTTTAATTTTACATTGATATGAAAATTAAATGTTTAAAATTTCTCATTTTCATATGGCTAGATAACCTCCTTTCCCTTTACACAAGTTTCTCCAATACCTAGTAATGTAATGCACTTCTTATTTATCTCATTTCCACATCAATATTAGTAGTACAATATTAGAATAGTAGTCATTAGAATACCAATTGCAAGGAGGAGAAAGAGGAGGACAATATAATATTCTTGTTTCTCATTTATAGTTTCCACATATTAAAAATTAACCAAAATTTCCTCCGTTTCAACATTTAATACATCCTCTCATGTCACTACATCCAAGTACGGTATATTAGTTACATTCTATCATTTTTAACATATATACTTTAAGGAACTCAATATTTCAATGTTAATATTCATACATCTGTGTTTTATTTTTATTTATTTTTTAATTAGTCAGTATTTCTGTGGATGTTTTTTGTTTGCCTTCTCTGGGGGCTTGGAAATAAAGGGAGGGGGGTGTCTTATGATTCTTTCTATGCAACTAAAGCCCTTAAAAAACATTTTAAGCAAACCAAAAGACCCAGCAAACCCAGATGAAAAAACAGGAGTCATCAACATAAGGATTGCAACACCCACTATGTAGAATAAATAAGCAGAAGACTGGCACAATGCACTCATGAACACCAACTAGCTGTCAGAAGCCATGATGAACATTCTTTAATTTCACAACATATAGACAGATTTAATCAATTGGAAAAACGTGATCATCCTAGACCAAGCCAAGTCCAAAAATGCCAGGGAATTTCTAGAAGCCTGGCATTTTGACAAATCAGCCACCAACAGTCACATAGACATTAGCATCTATAGACTCTGCAAAAGAGACTTATCACCCAGCCCAAAAAGGAACAAAAAGACCCAAGCACCTCTCCACCAGCAATCAGCAACCAGATCAGCATAGATTAACTCCAAGGTCAAACTGCCAAAAAAGCCAAATAAGGCAGATGTTTGGAACAGGGGATTAATTTTATTTCTGCTTTACCATCTCATATTTTAATAGGGTTCAGATTAATCACGTCAAGATTGCTGTAACTTTTTAAATTGTTCAACAGTATTTACAAAGTTCCCAATCATTTAAATTTGTATTTATTTCCATAAGCAAAAAGCCACTGGTATTGCCATAAAGTTCAGGCCTGGCCCAGAGAGAGCAATGAGAGCAATTGGTTCTCTAACTATGATAAAATATAAAGGACATTTTCACTGATGTTAGAATGGCTTAAACCATCACAATAAAATACAGTGTTCATTGTAATTACATGATAAAATGTCCATATTATTGTTAATAAAATTGATTTTAAATAGTATGATTAATGTATTGTGTTATCTTTAAGAAACTCTAGCAAACCTTGTGGCCTAAATTCATGTGTTTGAATGATTTAATCTGTTAGCTGTGTGGCTGAACTAAGAATATGTTCTTTAAAAAATCTTGCTTGGGGCTGTATCTTTGGTATCTTGGGCATTTCCTAAAGCTAATAGAGCAGGAAAGAAAGAAAAAGTAAAAGAAAACAAAAAACAAAAAATACAAAGGTGTGGCTTCTAATCTTCTTTAAAAGTTACAAATGGAGCTATAAATTTAGCTCCATTTTTAAAGTTACATTACTCTCTATAATCTATCTAATCATCAAAACTATAAACCATAAGTTTATTTTCTTCCTGCTTTACGCAAAAAGTCTATAAAGGGCGTCCAGTCTGCAATAAACAAATATATATATTTTTTTCTGATCACATTGAAGCTGGCTTCCCCATTGACTTTGCTCAACAGGTCACAAAATGTGATCACATGACCCTGGGACACTCCAACCGTCATAAATATGAGCCAGCTGCCAAAAGCCTCAATTTTAATCACGTAACCATGGGGATGCTGCAATGCTCATGTGAAAAACTGTCATAAGTCACTTTTCAGTGCTGTTGTAACTTCAAATGGTCAGTAAACGAATGGTTGTAAGTCAAGGACTACCTGTATACTACTTGGTAAACCTGAGCCGCATTCCAAGCAGCAGATCCACTACTATTCAGTTGTACTAGGTGTACTGCATTTTCTTCAACAACACTTCCATGCTTTTTGTATATTTCATGTGTTAGCATAGCCAACAACCACTAATGGGTGTACATTGCTATTGTGCAAAAAACAAAGATTTCTATACAACAATATGTGCTAAATTATAAGGTTAAATTACAAGTTGTTTTCATGATGAGCAGCCAAAAACCAATAAGATACACCCAAAAATGTTCAGGAAGCAAAATCTGTTTTTCAGTGCTATCAATAACTACAAATATTAAGCTTGAATTGTTGTGAAAAAGGCAGCCATATATTCATGAAGGATCTAAATGTTGGCTTATTAAAATCTATCAACTCTCACCCTTTGAATTAGCTTTGTATTAAAGGAGAGGTATAATGGGGAATATCCATATGGTTTAGGCTTAATTGTTTAAAAATCAAATCATTACCCTGAAAAGCAGTCAATGGGGAAACCAGATTCACTTAACAACCAAGTTACTAATTTAACAACTGCAGTGATTCACTTAACAAATATGGCAAAAAAGTCGTGAAATGGGGCAAAATTCACTTAACAAATTTTTCACTTAGCAACATAAATTTTGGGCTCAATTGTGGTCCTAAGTTGAGGACTACCTGTAGCGACCAGGTTTTTGTTTTTGCATCCACTTGACTTGTTCTGAACACTAGGGTTTCCCCTAGCCCAAACACTTGAAAATTTATTTATTTATTTATTTATTTTATTACATTTATATACCGCCCTTTCCCTGAGGACTCAGGGCGGTTTACAGGGAGTTAAAAATCAACCATACAAAAGTTAAAAAACCAATTTAAAAAAGATTAAACCAACCCTGTAAGACTAAAAACCCCAATTAAAATAAATTTCTCCTCAGCCTGGGCCCGAGAGCTCAAAGAGCCAGGTCTTCAGGCCCCGGCGGAATGATCGGAGGTCGGGGGGGGGGGGGGGGGGGCAGTCCTCAGCTCCACTGGCAGCTGGTTCCAGAGGGCAGGCACCCCCACTGAGAAGGCCAATAGTCTAATACAGGTTAGACTATTTACAAGTTCATTTAGTGATCATTCAGTTACAAAGGCATTGAAAAATGTGACTTATGACAGTTTTTCAGTTATCTTTGCAGCATCCCCATGATCATGTAATCAAAATTGAGATGCTTGGCAACTGGTTCATATTTATAACGTTGCAGTGTCCCAGGGTCACGTGATCATCTTTTATGATCTTCTGACAAGCAAAGTCAACGGGGAAGCCAGATTCACTTAACAACCAGGTTACTAACTTATCATCTGCAAAGATTCACTTAACAACTGTGACAAGGTAGGTCATAAAATGGAGCAAAACTCACTTAACAATGTCTCACTTAACAACAGAAATTTTGGGCTCAACTGTGGTCATAAGTCAAGGACTACCTTAAATGGTCTTGGTCCGATCCACCTTCTATATATACCAGTCTTTGGCATCTGAGCAAAAAATTAAGGGAACTGAAGTCTCCAAGCATCTAAGGCAGGGGTCTTCAAACTTGGCCCTTTTATGACTTGTGGACTTCAACTCCCAGAATTCCTCAGCCAGCGTGCCTGGCTGAGGAATTCTGGGAGTTGAAGTCCACAAGTCATAAAAGGGCCACGTTTGAAGACCCCTGATCTAAGGCATATCAAATTTGAGAGACTATCTTAAAATACATAGATATTGTTTTTCCCTACAGCAGAATAACACAACCGCTGCCCAGAGATTTTGGACAAATAACTCTCCCCGCCGGAGATGTATGAAAATCAAGGGGAGAGTTATACGGTAGATCCTCTTTAGAAGGGGGGGGGGCTGAAATCTAAATCTGGTTTTCTGCTATCCAGCGATGCCTCTTTAGAGCCATCCTCCAGGCAAGTTTATTCGAAAGAAAAACCGCCTTAGTTCAAGTCAGATTTGTTCCCAGATAAATGTTAATCTTAAACCCTAAAGCGAACCTTTCGGGAGAGCGAGGAAGCCCAAACTAGGAAAGAAGTCCCTCCACGTGGAATTTACTCTGGAATTAAAACTTCTTTCGAAGCGAGGTACACAGGGCACCAACTGGCTTACTTGCGGGTAACGGTGGCTGCGGTTGGTGATAATTTCCGCGGAAACTTCTCGCCCCCGCCACTACTACAGCTAGTCGTTTGGTTAAGAGCCGCCCTCAAAGCCCCACAAGGGCATTCACTCCCCAATTTGGAATGGCCGGCCCAAAGACGGCAGCGCTTCTGCCAATCACCCGCCACGACTGACCGCGCCAGCCAATCAGAGCCGCGGCCGGCAGCGCGCGCTAAACCGCCTCACGTGCAAGGCTAACCGGCGGCCAGTTTAGCCTGGCTTCTTTTGGCCCACGTCGAGGGATTCGTCGCCTGCCATGTCTGACTGGGAGACGGACGGCGAGGAGGATCAACCCCGCGCTTCCCGTGCCCAGCTTCCCCCGACCGAGTGGTACTCGTGGAAGACGGCGGGGTCTCCGCAGGCTTCGGGAAGCCGACCGGTGGGAGAAGAGAAAGAGGAGAGACGCGGCGGAAACAGATGGGGCTCGCGGCCGGCGTCTGCCCGCCAGTCTGGGACCTTGGAGTATCGGGCACGAGGAGGAGGAGGAGGAGGAGGAGGCGGCAACAACAAGCAGCGACTAGGGTCGCTCCCGTTGTGCTTCCCCCTGGATAATGCTCTCGTCGGCACCCTCATAGGTAAGCTGCTGCTGCTGTTTGCCGCCTTTGTAGTAAATAATTGAAGGCGGCGAACGGACCCTTTATTCTCCTGCCTTCTCTTTTCCCCCCACAACAACCACCCTGTGAGGTTGCGCTGGGCTGAAGGGAGAGTAACTGGCCCCAAAGTCACCCAGCCGCCTTTTATGCCTAAGGAATACGTCAGGGGTCTTCAAACTTGGCCCTTTTATGACTTGTGGACTTCAACTCCCAGAATTCCTCAGCCAGCATACGCTGGCTGAGGAATTCTGGGAGTTGAAGTCCACAAGTCATAAAAGGGCCAAGTTTGAAGACCCCTGGAATACGTAGTGGCACGTTTCTAAACGGGTCTGGTAGCTAGCTCTGTTGAGTCTAAAACCTATTGAGTAAATTCCTCGGTAAAATCGAGTTGAACATAGCCAGGGTTTGTTTAACCTGTTGTTGTTTTTTTGTTGGTGGTTTTTGTTTTTGTTTTTAAACACAGTTCAGGGTGGACTGAATCGAAGCCAAGCAAACCATGTCAGTGGTCAGTGTATAGCTTAGTCACGCAGGGGTCTTCAAACTTGGCCCTTTTATGACTTGTGGACTTCAACTCCCAGAATTCCTCACCCAGCGTGCCTGGCTGAGGAATTCTGGGAGTTGAAGTCCACAAATCATAAAAGGGCCAAGTTTGAAGACCTCTGGCTTAGTGTGTTGGATATATACAATTGTCAGCATTTGCAGTATATCAAGCTGCTTTAGGGTGTATGAAAGCAATGGGTGTTATGTGAGACTAGGCCAAAGCAACCATACCTAAAAGTGGTGAAGGCACATAGGAAGGATAGACAAAAGCTGTGTGTGTGTGTATATATATATGTGTGTGTGTGTGTGTGTGTATAATATATACATAATATATACACACACACATATACACACACACACATATACACATACACATATATAACCCTCCTTTTACTGAGGGTTACATATTCAGCCCTCATATATATATGAGGGCTGAATATGTAACCCTCACTAGAAGGAATTAAAGAGGCTGCAGCAGTTGTGGATGAGAAGTAGATTTGGATGGCTCCTTAGCAGCTTTTCCTAACTTAGTCTTTGCTAGAGTTTGGTCTTCCATTTTCAGATGCTAATTTGGGGACCTGAATTTCAAAACATCTGGAAGTCACTAAGCTTAAGAAGCCTCCCTTAGTTGTATGTACCCCATCTAAAACTTTTTTGCTTACAAAGCTTTACCCAGCTTACAAAGGTTTATCTTCTAAAATTGCTTGTAATTTAGTTTGTTAAAAAAGGGATAAGGAAGGCATAGTTGCTACAGAATAATTATTAGCTAATTGATTTGATGTATCCAGAATTAACTTCATAGAACATAGATAAAGTGTGTATTTGTTGGAAGAAAGATGCTACAATTGTCAGCATTAGCAGTATATCAAGCTTTAGGGTATATGAAAGCAATGGGTGTTATGTGAGACTAGGCCAAAGCAACCATACGTAAAAGTGGTGAAGGCACATAGGAAGGATAGACAAAAGCCAGGTAAAGCTCCCTCAGGGGAAGGAACCAAGTCCTTAAGGAAACAAAAGGACAAAAGTTGGGCCTGAGCACATGGCAAGCCCCTCTCCAAATCTCACCACCAAAGGAGTTGGGCCTGCATGGAAAGCCCCTCACCACTGGCAAGGCAAGAACTTTGGGGGGATAAAGGGGATCCTGAAGCCTGCCCACACTTTGAATCACTTCCATTCCTCTGGCTAGTGCCTGGCAGCCTAGTTGTGGACTTTGGATAAACGGATGAGAGCGTGTGCAAATAGATATATTTTATAATCGATAAAAGTTTGCTGTTACAGGTAGTCCTCAACTTACAATCACAACTGAGTCCAGAATTTATGTTGCTAAGTGAGAAATTTGTAAAGTGAGTTTTGCCCCATTTTACAACTTTTCTTGCTACATTTGTTACGTGAATCACTGCAGTTGTTAAATTAGTAACAGAGTTAACTGGATTCCCCATTGACTTTGCTTTGTCAGAAGGTCACAAAAGATCACATGAACTTAGGATACTACAATTGCCCTAAATATGAACCAGTTGTCAAGCATCCAAATGTACATCATGTAACCATGGTGATGCTGCAGTGGTCACAAGTGTGGAAAAATGGTCAGTCACTTTTTTCAGTGCTGTTATAACTTTCAACGGTCACAAAATGAACTGTTGTAAGTGAGGACTACCTTTATTTTAAATTCACTGGATGTCTGTGTATTTTGTAAAAACTGTTTGTGCTTCAATGTTGACTTGAAAGTGATTTGAGTATGGCAGTTTTCCAGGGCTGTGAGTGTGTGAATGAATGACCATAAGCTAAACCTGAGAGCACGCTTGCATAACAGTTGTCTTTATTTTTTAAAAAGCAAACCTGACTAACAAAAGTGTTTATAAATTCAACCGCAGATCAAATTTCTGATAGTCATCAGTGAGCTCAAATATCTGAATATTTCATAGCAAGAATAACATGAATGTCATAGGAAATTCATTTAGCCATTTTTATATAAGATGGCATTTTACTGCTGCAATACTTCAATAAATTTGAGTAGTTATTACAAAAAGTATTTTGTTAATTTGTGTGTGAGGTAGTTTTGTTGAATATCAATGTTTTTTAGCAAGAATTCTGATGGATTTAAGGAAAATCCATCTTAACTATAATCAGGGAAAGTACACTGAGGTTATTTCAGGTAGTTTAAATTGTTTGACATTACTTTGTGTGTAGATGTAGTCAACTAGAGTCTTCAAAAATGGGTGGAATACAAATATAAGTAAAAGGGGGGATGTAGTAAAATGATTGTTTTCCTTGTATAATTTATCACTAAAATATCAGTTGACATTGAAGAACAAGGAAAAAAATAGTGGGAAATGATATAAGGTTTGAGGATTTATATTTGAAATTTATGGGTTTTTTATTGAATTGCAGACAATTGTTCTATTCTTGATTTTAAAAAGTTGCAATGTCAGTAGCAATATATATGTTAAAAGACAGGACTTAAATTGTGGCATATGAATATTTTTTTTACAACAGGTCGGGGTGGAACTAAAATTAAGGAACTTGAGGAATCATCAGGTTGCAAAATACAGGTAAGCTGTTCTAATTCTTAATGTGTGACAGTTTCTGTGAGGTAAAAATGCTCCAAGACTAACTTTACGGTCAGTCGTGGAGAGTACAACTAGGAGAACTTGGGAAGAGAGCTTCTAATAAGCATATATATTTTAAATAGTTAACTCAGTTAATGATTCATATGTGTAAATATTTTAACAAATATTTGTAAATGTTTTAAGTCATATATTAATTTTAAATCACTATAATTCAATTAGATTGCTTCATTTCTAAGTTTTAATTCCTAATCTAAATATCTTTGTTTAGGTTATAAAGGGAAATTATGAGGCTGAAATAAAGATATTTGGTGGAAAGGAAAAGCAAACTAAAGCAAAAATGCTGATTGACAATCTTATTGAAAGGCGTAATCAAAACAATTCAGGAGAAAGATGTATTAAAGGTAAGCATCTAAAACTTAGTATGCATGTTATGTAGGCATCCAGATAATTTTTATTGATTCAGTAATGAAAACCTATTTAGCCAGTTTGTTGATAAGCAGTAATAAAAGTTTGTAAAATGTATATAATAGTGGAGCATGAAATTGCCACCTACCTTAGGGTTGTTTGTAAAATATTAAAAATTATTTTAATTGATACACTGTCCTTAAGTGGCCTTCAGGTGCAATTTCTATGTAATTCTAGTGTTAGATTTGTCCTGTCCTCATTTAAATTGCCTGGCAATCTGATAGGAAACTCTTTTAATAATCGGAGCCTGATTTTGTTTTTACAGATTCTTGTAAATACGAGGATAATGGAAATACTTCATCCGGTCAAAGTCAATCTGTGATTTTCAACTCTGGATCCAATAGTCCAAAACAACGCATTAACTGGGCCTCCCTTCGAGAAAACAAAGCTAAATATGAAGCAATGAAATGGATCGGTTAGTGTAGTAAGGTTTTTTTTTTAAATGAATGATACCTTAGTAGGTAAACTATCATAAGTCGTTTAAGATTTATATAAACATACAGAAGAAGACACAGACCAACAGTAAGCATAGATGGTGAAATACTGGCATACAGGTAGTCCTCAATTTATGACCACAGTTGGGACAAGACTTTGGTCAAAAATCATGACAATGTGACAACTTCATTTTGCAACCATTTTTTTGATGGTTGTAAAGTGAGTCATTAAGTAAATTACATAGTTCTTAACTGAATCCATTCTTCCAAATGGATAAATTTTGGTCATTGGCCTATGGGACAATATAAGCAGTTTTAAACGTGAGTCAGTTGCCAAGTGCCTGAAATGTGATTAACTGACTGAAGGGTCAGCAGTAGTAACTTTGGACAGGTTGTAAGAAGCTTTTTTTTTTTTTTAATTTCAAAAGGTCATTAAATGTCTGGTCGTAAGTTGAGGACTACCTATAACAGTGATGGTGAACCTTTTAGAGACCGAGTGCCCAAACTGCAACCCCAAACCCACTTATGTATCGTCAGGTGCCGGGTGGCTGTGACCCATTGGGTGGGCGTGACTGTGGTGGTAACGGCAAACTGGATGGGACTAAAAAGTTCAATCAATTCCAACTTTGCCAGATCTTTTTTTTTTCCGTGAAAAGTTGAGATTGATTGATTGAACCTTTTTTTTTTTTGCACACGGTAGCGGAGGCCTAAAACGAAAACGTTTTATAAAACCCAGCTGAAGACCTAGGACTGGGGTGACGGTCCACGTGCCCACAGAGAGGACTCTGCGTGCCACCTGTGGCACACGTGCCATAGGTTCACCACCACAGACCTATAATATGTTCATATCCACCTGAACTAGTGAGCAGTTTAGCTTTTGTTTTTCAGTCAAGTTTCCAGATTAGCCAGGCCTCTAGTGACAATGATAGACCCAAGGCCACTCCCAAACTGAACCTGTATATTTAGAGTGATGGGAACTACTTCAGGACTGGGAGGGCACCATTCCATCGGATAGCTATACCATGCACAAAAAAGTATCTTCAGGTTACCTGGATTGAGTCTCAGTTATTTAACCCTTGTCTAGTCCATTACCCTGCCCAAGTATTTGTTCAGAATGCAGGTAGTCCTCAACTTACAACCATAATGGAGCCTGCCCATTATGGTTGTAAGTTTTAGGACCAAAATGATTTTACAACCTTTTTTTACAATGGTCATTAAGTGAACCATTTTTCCCCCTATGGGCTGGTTTTGTCAAAAACCAGAAGTAAATGCCAGTTTTTATCAAAAGCATAGCTGTGACCAAGGAATGCTGGAAGACAGCCATAAATGCAGACCAGTTGCCAAGCACCTGAAATGCAGTCACATGACCATGGAAGGGGTGGCCATTGGAACTTTAGAATCATGTACTCAAGTACTCAAATGGAGGTCCATTGTAACTTCAGACTACCAATACCAACCACCTCACCTGCACTGGATAAAAAGGAGAGGTAAAGTTAGGTATAATTTGTAAATTGAGATGAGCGTCACGCACCTGAGCCACACATATGGTTCTCTTGTGGTATAACTGTAATGGTATGTAGGAATAACCATGGAAGACAAAAGAGATGGTACCTAGGGTATGATCAGATGAAAGATGATATAGCCCACAGCTGTATAGTGGGCAGAGAAAGAGACCTAGAAACAAACATCTGTAAGTTTTTATGTTTTTAAAACAAAAGAAATTTAAATTTCTGCATATTTATTATATTCATTTTTTTGCAAGCCATACTATTTCTTTATAAAGGGACCCCCAGCTGCAGTTGTTACGTTTAACTCATGAATAGAATTTGTTTTTAAAATACTATAAATTATGTGAGAAATTGAAGCTCTTGTAACAAACCTTTCTGTTACTTTTGACAGATTTGCCTCCAATTGAAAAGTGCTTTTACAAAGAAGCCCCAAACGTTGCTTTTATGTCACAAGAAGAAGTTGATAAATGGCGGTAAGAATTAGGATATAGAAACATATGCTTTATATTTAACTAATACATTTGGATCTGGAGGTGTCAATTAAATATTTAGTTAACCCTTCAAAAATACGGATGGATGATTATCATAAAAGCAAAATGGGCCATTTCTATATTTCCAAAGATAGATATATGAGGTATAGTAAAATAGTGACTAGCAGTAGGTCATTTTAGTGCTTGCTATTTTATGAGAGTTACTATGTTTATAGTTTTTGTCATTTTATTATTTGACTATGTATTTTCTAAGGATATTTGGGTTGGGCCATGTAAAAATAAAGGAAATTAATAATTTTAATCAATTTGAAAATCAACTCTGTTATTCTGATTCAGTCTTCACATATGGGCATCCAAGATTAGATGTGAATCAATATATTTCTTAGTATTTGAGCTTTCTGAAACACATAAAGAAAAGTAAATGGAAGAAACTTCGCCTAAAGCTTTTTTGCAAATCTGATTTACTAATCTGATTGGTATGATGTGGTTTATTTTCATAGATTTTTAGTATCAGTGATAACAGTATTTCCTATAAAACAGTGGAGCAACCACATTACCTATTTGATCTTGCAAGATATTTGGTTTGGAAGATATATTTTGTCCAAAAGTATTCAACATATTCATCAGAAATGAGTGAATCAACATACAAAAGTAGTTTTAATATATTTTAGGCTGAGAAAGTTTACTGGTAGGAATAATGGTTTTTATTCAGTTGAAGACATTAAGTTTTTCCCTTTATTTCTACTTTTTTATTGGGTTCAAATGTCACCATAAGAGCAAAGCTATAATTTTATGATTAATTTTAAAGAAGAACATCCAAACAAATATACATAAGAAATATCTAAATGTCCAAATATCTTAATCATCAATATTAAAATGTACTATTCAGATTCAGGTGGAATAATTTTGGCAAATAATTTTGATTTTTGTGGATCTCTGAGAGGGTTTTGGAAGACCCCCAGGTATCATACAAGCACTAGTATGCCAAACAAATTTCTTGTTAAAAAAGCTACTATTGTTTCAAATTGTTTATCTAAGAAACCTAACTATAAGCTAGACCTTGATACTGAATGATAACAGAAGCCCCTATAATTTGCAGATTTGGTTTCCAAACTATATTTTCAGATTGCAGTAAGAAATGCTCATGTATGAATTTATCCATAAAGGCCTCTAGAGGCTGCTCTTGCTACACACTGAAGGAAAGGTATTTTTTGTTTGTTTTTTGTAAAGACACCAACAACGTTGATTTCAGAACACATTTTTAAAGGAATGTGTAGAATTATATCTATCTTTAAAAATTTCAGACTACAATGTACAGTATTTAATTCATCCTTTCTCATTGATTTTGATTATAATTTTAAATAATTGTTCAGAATAAGTTCGTGGCATGTGCATAAAATTTCTTAATCTGGCATAAACATCTGATAGCACTCATATAAAAAATAATAGATAGTCCCTAATGATGTAAAACATTGATTCTTTGACTTTGGTTTCTGTTTTAAGAAAAGAAAACAATAGTATTTCATGTGATGACCTGAAAGATGGTGAAAAACGCCGTATTCCTAATCCTGTTTGTAAATTTGAAGATGCTTTTAAACATCATCCCGATATTATGACAAATATAAGAAAAGTTGGCTTTCAGAAACCTACTCCAATTCAGGTATTTCTTCTTTATTATCTAACTAGTAGAAAAACATTTCAGCTTACATTTCAGCAAATTCACAGAAATTCTTATTTTAGTCACAGGCTTGGCCAATCATACTTCAAGGATATGATCTCATTGGAATAGCACAGACGGGCACTGGAAAGACACTAGCTTATTTAATGCCTGGATTTATTCATTTGGATTCACAACCAACGTAAGAACAAGATGAGATAAAACTTCTTGTATTCTGTTGTGATGGACTACTGTTGATAAGTAAGGTAAAGTAGCTCTGCCTACCATAGGATGAGAATGACACACTGACTCTCTCATGACTCAAGCAATATAGTTAGGTTGTAAATTCTGCATGCTTTTTAAACTTATTTTCTTACAATTATGCTTAGGAATATGGCTTTACTCTGATTTGAATCAAAACTGAAATAAATTTGGATGCAAGTTAAACTGTGGAAATTATCCTCTTGAATTTGGGACTGACTGAAACTTTTAGGTCTCCTCTGTTCTTTCCATTTTCACTAGCCGTCTTTTTCGAGGATTTCCTCAGGTTGATTGTCTAAAGAAGTTGGTACTTTTTTCAGTTCTAGAGAAAAACGCAATGGACCAGGGATGCTGGTTCTCATTCCCACTCGAGAACTGGCCCTTCAGGTTGAAGCAGAGTGCTTAAAATATTCTTATAAAGGAATTAAAAGGTACTAATCTACTTCCCTTTATTTGATAGGTATTAGAGTGTGGGTTTTTTTCTGAACATTTAGAGTGATTTGGTTAAAATGTTAAGCTGTATTCTGAAGTTAAATTATCTTACATCTAGCAACTATTGACAGTATATTCAGAACTATTAGGAAAAGCAGAATAGACAATCAGGAACAGATCTTGAATTCCTTTTTTATCACCCTCTGACTTTCCTATGTGTAATGTTATATTCTTGGATCTAACTTAAAGGAGCACCTATTTTAATTAAATTAGTGATACACTGGAAAAAACAACGCTCCACTTAAGTTTTCCAGGGAAGGGAGTAGCTCAAATGTTCTTTACCTTATTCTTAGTTAGGAAAGTAAAACATTATGAAAGTCTTTTTTGTAAAATTCAGGGAGAATGTAAAATATTAAAAAAGATAGTAGTTTGTCAGTTCAGTTCTAAATATTGAATCATTCTTCCTAGCATTTGCATATACGGTGGTGGAAACCGGAAAGGACAGATCAATACGGTTACCAAAGGCGTGGACATCGTTATTGCCACTCCTGGCAGATTGAATGACCTGCAAATGAACAGTTTCATAAATCTGAAAAGTATAACATATTTAGTAAGTAGTCACCATTATGTATTAGGTTGGAACTTGTAAAATATTCATATATTGATAACTGGGTGGAACATCTTCTAAGTCTATTCATGCTATTCTCTCCTCCAGTTTTCTTTTTAAATAGGAATATATATAACGGGTCTCCCACCTTTTTGGGTTGGTGGCCTGGTGGGAGAGGGAGGGGCAGGAGCCTTACGCATGCATGTGCAGATGCGAATATGGCCATGTGCGTGCGCATATACATACAGGCTGCAAGTATACACACCACACAAATGGGGCTGCAAGCATGCACGCGAGGTTCTCAGTGACTGTGAGGCTTGTGGCACCACCGCCAAGCTCGCAGCAACGCAACCATCAGTGCAAGGTTTGCACCCCCACCCCCGCAAAAGGATCATGCTGCGGCCCACCTGCCGCTTGCGATGCTGCCATTGCCCGCACAAGGTTTGTGGCAACATCGCCACCCACGGAACAGTGGCACTGCCACCGCCCGCACAACACTCGCGGTAATGATGGCATGGGGGGGTGAGCATGTGCATACGTGTATGTGCACTGCCCAGCTACTCATGTAGCCCAGCAACCAAGAGGCCATGGCCCAGTAGTGGGCCACAGCCCATAGGGTCTGGGACCTCTGATCTGTAATGTGGGAGAAATAGGTACTATATAGAGCAGGGCTCCTGGCAACTTTAAGACTTGTGAATTTCAACTCCAGAATTCCTTAGGTAGCATGGCTGGCTGAGGGATTCTGGGAGTCGAAATCCACGAGTTTTAAAATTGTCAAGTTTGGAGATCCTTGTATAAATAAAAAGTCAGTTGCAGAACCACCACCACAAAGCTGTCTGCTCTTTAAGGAGTTTTATATCTATTTAAATAGATTAGAAAGCTATAAATAAATCTTAAGAGGTTTTTGATATATCACTCAGTATTTCCAGATGGACTTTCTGACAAAGTCTAGTGTAGCCCAACATTTATCAGAGGTTAGGTTGAGGAGCCACAGAAGTTAAACATGAGGCTGTGCTGTTTTTCCTAGAAGAAAAACAACTTTGCTAGTATTGATTGAGCCAAAGAATCAGATCCAAAATTAATTTTAACTACTATTACAGTGAGCAGATTAAAATCCCACTACAAGTTAACTCCAGTCTAGAAATCAATTAATTGAGTTTGAGTTGACATACAGTTACATATACTAAAACCTAAAACTGGTAACAGTATTACCTATGAAGATTTTTTTTCTCTCCAATAACAAGCATTCTTTGATACTCTATAAAGGGCTCTCCAGGTTTTTTTAAAGTAAGGGTGAGCTGTAACAAGGAATCTGTTCTTTCTGTAGATGTCGGCCTACTAACAATTAGAAAATTGAATTCATCCCTGTGATGTTTGAAATATGAACTACCTCAAAGTGTGGCAGCACTGGGTGTCATCTCCTAGGTTATATTCCAATAGCAGGAGAAAACTGGAGGGAGGGATTTGAAAAAAAAAGAGATTCAGGGAATACTTGCCCCTAACAGGGAGACAGGGCTAGGAATGACTTAAGGGCTGGGGGCTGGGGGTAGTATTGATGCAATGTAATTAATTTATAAAAATAATTGTTTTGATATTCATTTGTAATTATTTTTAAAAATCTGTTTTCTTCCTTTATTCTTGTTATATTGTATCCTCTAACTTCCCCATATACTGCCCAGTTACATTACATTATATTAGTTTAAGGACTTTATTAACTGGGCTTTACCGGTGAAAGCAGAACAAAAGAATAATGCAAGAAAAATAAGTATAGACATATAGTCTACAGTTAGTAATTTACTAATTTTCAGATTTTTATATCAAATGTCAGATCATAAGTACATTGAAATCAACAGTAGTTAACCAGTATTTTTCGTAGGTATTAGATGAAGCAGATAGAATGCTCGATATGGGTTTTGAACCTCAAATAATGAAGATTTTGCTAGATGTACGTCCTGATAGACAAACAGTTATGACCAGGTAATATACTTTTGATGGATATTATTCCCTAAATATGTACTATACAGAAAATACATAATTTGTTTTATGTCACATTGCAAAGAAAAACAATTTGTATATCTCTTTGTGGCCCTTTCATTTTAAATTGTTATTTTTATTTTGAATTGGAAACCTAGAGCCTTTGTCACATCTAGAAAGAATATTTGACCCCAGACACCATGTGGTTGTTTCCTTGCCTAGAGAATAGAATAGAATTCTTTATTGGCAAAGTGTGATTGGACATACAAGGAATTTGTCTCTGGTGCATAAGCTCTCAGTGTAATATAACAAAGTAATACCGTATTTTCCGGCGTATAAGATGACTCGGCGTATAACACGACCCCCTACTTTTAAGAAGTTTTTCAAGGTTTTTTGTCTTATACGCCGGAAAATACTTACATGCCCTGCCCTTCCTGTCCGTCGCAGAGGAGGTGAAGGCCCGACTGGCCCCGCCGGCCCTCCCACTGCTCCCGTGCTTCTGCTGGCCCCCGAGACGCAGCGTTTCCCAGGCGGCAGGCAGTGCCGGAGTGCAGCCGCCACCCGCCACGGCCGGCGCCCCTCCTGCTTTCCCCCCCCAGGCCTTGAACTTCTCCCATTCGGCGCAGGGCAGGGCAGCTCCGCCCGCAGCCTCCTTTTCATGTGCCGCTTCCCTCTCACCGTCGGCCGAGGCGCGCTCGGCCCGGGCTCCCGGTCCCTCTTCCCGACCGGCTTCCCGACCTGCCCCTCATGGACCTGGACTGGGCGTGCAGCCTCTCGGTGTGGCTGCTTTTCCTGGGCAGCCTGGCGGTGCGGCTCCTGCGCTCGGACCTGTTGCTGAGCCGGCGGCTGCTGCTGCGCATGGGGCTGCTGCCCCTCAGCGCCACGCTCACGGCGGCTGCCTGCTGGCTCATCTCGGCCAGCACCGCCCGGCGGAAGCGCAGCATCAGACGGGAGCAGGACTTCCCTGCCGGCTCCCGTCCGACGCTCTTAGGGAAGAGCGAGCCGGCAGGGAAGTCCTGCAAGCGCACGCAGGACTTCCCTGCCGGCTCCACGCTCTTCGCTCTTGAGGCAGCAGCTGCCTCAAGAGCGAAGAGCGTCGGACGGGAGTCGGCAGGGCAGTCCTGCACACGCGCGCACTCCCCAGCTGCTAAGGAGCAGCCGGGGAGTGCACGCGTGCGCAGGACTGCCCTGCCGGCTCCCGCCAGACACCACCCACTGATTTTCTGGCGTATAAGGTGACTGGGCATATAAGACCCCCCAACTTTTGAGAAGGTTTTCAGGGGTTCAAAAGTCATCTTATACGCCGGAAAATACAGTAGGTCATATATCATAGATTATAGTTAAATCATTACTCATAAGATACAACAACAAGTAATAAATCATAGATACCTATAGAAGGTAGTAGGAAAGATGAGAAAGATAATATCAATACAGCCCTACTACAGTGCTGCATGAATTAGGAATTCAGTGTAATGGCACGGGGAGAAAAAACTTGTCTTTGTGTCTAGTTGTTTTGGCATGCAGTGCCCTATAGCGGCATGCAAAAGGGAGAAGTTGAAACAGTTTATGTCCAGGATGTGAGGGGTCTGTAGTTATTTTCTCAGCCCTCTTTCTGATTCATGCAGTGTACAGATTGTCAATGGAAGGCAGGCTGCTTGCAATTGCTTTTTCTGCAGTTCTAATTATCTGTTGGAGTCCATTATTACAGTAATTTTATTAGTGTTATTAATTTATTTTTCACGTTTTTGAACCACCCATTTTCCTCAGAAAGGGGCTCTTATACAGAATATCCACTGTCTTCACATTAGGCCAGTAAGCCAGCATATTGACTGTATATCTGTTGTAAACATTTCTCTCTATATTTATTACTAAATTGTCAGTAGCAAATGTTTCTTTCTAACCCCAATCCCTCTTTGAAGGTATATCGGGGCAGGGAAAGTATGTTCAGGCCCTGTTGGTTAAACAGTTCCAATTTGTGGGGTCTAGTTAGCCGCCTCTGCTGTTGCCCCTGCCCTGTGGACTAGTGGAAATAGTCCCTGGAAATAAGACACACAGGCTTATTCTCCTGGCCTTCCAAAAAGGAGTTAAGACAAGGCTCTGTAGCCTTGCACGGGGAGCCCAGGAAAGCATGCATCCCCGAGGTCGGTTAGTCCCCTGAAAGCCCTCCTTTTGCCTTTTAATTAATTTTAATCTCTTGCCTCCTTTCAAAAAGAAATTAAGCTTTGATTTATGTGATTTTATATTTTAACGTTTTATTATACACCACCTCTTTGAGGAAGATGGGCAATACAAAAATGTGAAGAATAAGTAAATACGTACATACATAAATACATACATATATAAACAAACAAGCAAATATCCCATTCGTGCTAGCATAGATTGGTTCATTTCCAAGACATGACCTTTTTCTAAGAGTTAATTGTTCACTTGGTCGGCAATATCTTATTTTCCTTTGTAATAAGACCCTCTTTCACTATGGAAATAGAATGGTGCTATCATATTTCTGAAAGTACTAGTGTCTGGTTTTTTTCAATTGACTTCGATGATCAGTTGTCCACAGAGTCATTAGGTTTACTATGTAATTTTGGGAAATACATAACACTTCAAATAAATTAAAAGGTGTTTTAATTTCTTGAAGTAATTAAATCAGGTTTTTTTTATAAATGCAAAGGATGAATGCATGCATGAAAATGTTTATGAGATCGATGCCAGATGCCATGACATGGAACAAAAAAGTTAAACAAATAGCAATAAAATCCTTGGGATTCTTTAGCAAGTTTTAAACGCAGCTGGATTGATATGAGTTTTATAGAAATAGCAAAAATAGGGGAAATATTAATCTTATAATATTTTAAAACATTTTATTTTAATTCCACCAGTGCTACATGGCCAGATGGTGTTCGCCGTCTTGCGAAATCATACTTGAAAGATCCAATTATTGTATACGTTGGAACTCTAGATTTAGCGGTGAGTTGTGCTGAGCATTAATATTGTACATATCCACAATTAATGTATACCAAAAATGTCTGATCTTACTATACATATGTGGAAAAATACTGTTTGTGAAAATGACAATAACCCCAAACAGCATACTAATATCTCACTTTAAGAAGAATATGCTAAAAGGAAATTTCAAAGTGAAGAAGTTTCAAATTAGATAACTTGTCTGACTCTAAACTTTCCTTTTAGGTAAGTTTCATAATTTTTGTTTTTTCTCATTTTACCGAGGTTTGGGTGTATGCAACAATGTCATTTCACTTGTCAATTGCTGACAAGTTTAAGTTGCTGAGTAATTTTTTAAAAAATCAGTACTATATTTTCAAAATGAAAAATTTTTAAAGTAATTATTTGAAGAATAGTCCTTCAGAAATGCTCTGTCATTTCTAAACTGCATGCATATTATTCAGAACTCTTTTAAATGTTCTGCTTTGTTTCCACATTATCTCAGTATCTACAATTCTTATAAGAAGCTTTGACAATATATGCAATAAGCCATTAATTTTGTAATAAACTTTGTTTTACAGGCAGTGAATACGGTGGAACAAAAGATTATTATTATTCCAGAAGAAGAAAAAAGAGCATTCACACATCATTTCATTGATACTATGAAGTCTGATGACAAGGTCATCATTTTTGTCGGGAAAAAACTTACGTATGTAGAAAAGCTTGACACAAATGTGCTTAAATAGCATTAGCAACTGTTCCTAAGTTAATCACTTCAGTGAAGCTGTTCCTTATATTTTCCTTACAGCAGAAGTCAAGAGTACTTTTATCTGAGCCTACAAATTACCTTTTGATTTCTCCCCACCAGTGATACACAAGGGCACCATAATTTATAGAATTAGGAGTTTGCTAGTCTTCAATCAATAGTTGCAACCTGTAGACATTTGATTATAACAATGACCATTTCTGGAGTATTTTCTTCATATAATAGTTTTATCTCTTCCAGCCATTAATATTCATTGGAATCAAATTCATTGATAAATTTAGCAGTGTTCTTTGGCAGTCTTTATCTGTGTGACTGAGTGGTCATGTGTACAATCACAGAAGCTGCATCTATTTTTATTGGCCTCACTCTTTGCCTTCTGGAAACAGAAAAGATGAAAGCTATGCTTCTAATTTAGTGAACTGGTAGCAGGATGACATACTGCATAATCAGACTCATTTATTTAAAGCAGGGGCTAACAGCGATTGAGGGATAGGAGGTTGCAGATCTTCCTTTTGACCTTACAAAGGACTCCAGCAAGTTCTGGTGTTCACTTGAAGTTTTGTTTTTGTTTTTTTGTTTTTTTAATTTGTGGGGAAGTTAAGGATGGGAAGAGGAGGCAAACAGCCCCACTCCTCATTTAGTCTTCTCCTCACCTCACAAATTAGAAAAATAAATCCTGCTTTGCAATACCTAAGTAATTGAATTTGTAAGACAATTCCACACTATTTTCTCTAAGTAAACTTTAAAGGTGGGAAAGGAAGTGCTTTGCCTTCCAAAGGCTTCTACTCCATTCCCTTTTGAACAAAAGAAATTTGTACTGCTGAAAATTTGGCTATTTTGCTGCTGGAAATCAGTCATGTTGCCATTGAATTTCTGTGACAATCCTAGTTTGTCGGTTCCTGTAATTAGAGCATACCTATATAAAGAATTTATAAGATGTTCAATGTCTAAGTGTTTTTTAAGTATAAAATTAGATTCTGACATATTTGAGTTATCTTCTAACATAAAACTTTAACTGAATTTTCACCTATAGCACAGAAACCTGGGGAATAAAAAATGCTTTCTTGTACATTCTGGAATGAAAACTCTAGAATATTTGAGTTGTATGTATTTTTACTTGATACGATGATAGTTTCAATGTTGTGGAATAATCTGGTTGTTATAAATCATATATTAAAAGATTTTGCATAGGAATAATACTCTTCCTGTGTAAAACTAACATTTTATCACTTCAAACTTATTTTTCCCTTTCTCCTTACAATAGTAATAATAGCAGAAATGACATTTGGGGATGGGATTTTTCTTAATAATCAGAAACCATTAAGTTAGAAAAAAATGATAAAATTGTTTTCAAAAGGGCTGATGACCTTTCAAGTGATTTTGGACTTCAAGGAATTCCAGTTCAGTCTTTACATGGCAATAGAGAACAGTGTGATCGTGAACAAGCTTTGGAGGATTTCAAAAAAGGTAATTGTAATTAATCAATTTAACCTAATGTTATTATGTAATAATCAAAACATATAAACTCAAATTCAGATTTTTATTTTGGTTTGAGCAACTTGGGAAAGATTTCAATAGAGAATAACAATACCAAGTTAAAAACTGATGTTAAAATTAATTACACTGGAACTCTATATAGAATAGTGTAATATTAAACAACTTCTGAAATAAACTATTGGGCTACTATATTAGCAGTATACTAATAGGATTGACCTTTTCATATTAAATGTTGCTATTGATAGGGACAGGGCTATGATTTTTTCTTTCTAGACCAGATGTAATTTAAATACAATCAACTACATCACAGATTTGAGAGGCCTTATAAAAAATAAGACACATCTTAAGATAATGGTCTTCCTTGATAACCTACATCTACACAAATGGTTTTATAGAAAATGTTTGCCCCATACTGGCCAATCCATATCAGCCCATCTATATGAGTGAATCTCTGGCCAAGCTTTTAACCCTGATCAGCTGCTTTAGCCTCACTCATCAATTAGTATGAATGAAAAATTATTTTAGCCATTATTAGAAAAAATAAGACCTGTTAAGCATGCAATATGAAACCTGACAAACTTAATTTTAGGCATGCTACCATGTTAGTAAGATGCACTTATGGACTCTGTTCTCTTCATTTAAGTGAGTTTTACAAAATGTTTTTACAGCACAAATGGTTTCCCCCTTCCCAAAAATTATTTTGTCTTCCATTTATATCAGAAAATACTTCTTCTCTGTGCTTTTTTCTGGACTCTGCTACTTCAGTAAAGCATTCTTTTCATATATCTCTTTCTCTCTTCCCCCACCCTCTTTCTCTCTCCTCCCTCTCCCGCTATTATTATTCCTCTGTTACTTCTAACTGTGGTCCTATGAATGTTTGCTGCAAATTCACTCAACTTGGCCATCTTGACTTTGATTATAGTTTGTTTCAATTTTGATCAACCGTGGTGGTGTTCAGAATTGATAGAATTGGCAAAGTCTGACCTTCAAACTGTGTATATAAGAGGCAAGGTGAGCATTCCCATAAAAAATGCTAGGGTCTGGAACAATCCAAGCGGAAATAGATTTTCATAAGTGTCAATTGCTAGAAAAACCACAGATAAATAACACTTCATTCAAATGTATTGTGAGAAATTACCAGTTTTTAATTGGTTGTTCTAGGCAAAGTTCGTGTTCTGATAGCGACAGATTTGGCTTCCCGTGGACTTGATGTGCACGATATTACGCATGTCTTTAATTTTGATTTCCCTCGTAACATTGAAGAATATGTTCATAGAGTGGGCCGTACCGGACGAGCTGGGTAAGTCAGACTTGTATCTGTGTTACCAAGTAGAAATTATGAGTGTTTTCATCAGCATATTTTTGCATCTTTTGAATCAGATGCATTAGAGTACAGGGAAATGTAGCAGTCTCTCCCATGACAGGATTCATCAGCTGTACAGATTTCTCTTTTTCCTGTTAAAAATAATTTATTCCAAAGAGTTACTTGAGGGAATGAGAGGAAAAAGAAAACATATTTCTATGTAAGTATACTTTCAAATATATTGGGTATTGGACTTTCCTGCCAGTCAGGTTTGCAAGAAGGTTTTTCTCAAGAGTTAGGGACCCTGTTGTAAGTAGAAGAAGTGCAACGACGCTGGGCTTGTCAACTGGAAAGCTGACAGCCTGGGTTCAGGATCTGAGCGCCACATGATGGGGTGAGCTCCTGTTACTTGCCCCAGCTCCTACCCACCAAGTTCGAAAACATGCAAATGTGAGTAGATAAGGTACCACTTAAGTGGGAAGATAACTGCATTCCGTGTCCCTGGGTGCATATGCTGACCACATGACCACACAAATGTCTTTTGAAAATGCTGGAAAATAGAGATAAACACTGCCCCCTAAAGTCAGACACCACTTTACCTTTGTAAGTAGATTGGACTATGTCAGAAGGGAGCAGATGAGGATGGATTTTATAAACTCCCTTTTTACCCACTCTAACTAATCACCTGGAACTTCAGATATCTAAATGGCAACCTGTGTTCTGTAGCAGGGGTCCCCAACCCCCGCTCTGTGGACCAGTAGTAGGCCAGGCATCCCAGCAACCTGTCCTCACAAACAAGCAAAGCCCCACCGTGGGATGCAGGTAGCACACAAAGCCACGCCCCCTCTGGTCAGCGGAAAAACCTCTCCACGTAACTGATCCCTGGTGGCCAAAATTTTGGGGACCTCTGCTCTATAGCTGTCCCATCATAAAAATATCTCCAAAATATAATTTACTCCAGAATGTTCATCTTCATTACCCACTCAGGCAGAAGTGGCTAAGTCTGTCCATTTTGGTTTTTTCCCCCATGTTTTGAATGTTGATAATCCGATTTAAAAAACGGAGCTATCCATTTGATGTTTGGCAGACATGGACCCTTTTTAGCAGTAAGACATTTTTTCCCTATGTTCCTGCACAAAATAAATTATAAAGATAGCATGTATATTTTCTTCTCCTGCCATAATCTGCTTAACTGCTACTTGAGTAGAAGTTTGATATTTACCACTGGTGCATTTCAATCATTCAGAAAGTAACAATCAGTTTTTTATTACCTAAGAGTCTAAAGGCAGAAAATGATTTAAAAATGGAAATTTTAATAAATTATCAGTACAGGTCTATAAAAAGGGAGTGTCTTACAGAAAAATATTAAACCCCTTTTTATTTGGGGGGGAGGAAATTGGATTGATGTTAAGCAAAAACAAAACCCAGATATGAGCTATTTATTTTGTTTGCTTCTTTTACATAGACGCAAGGGAGAAGCTATAACACTTGTAACAAGGGCTGACTGGCGAATTGCATCTGAGTTGATTGACATTTTAAAAAGAGGAAACCAGGTAACATAACTAAGCTTGTTGCTACTTTTTTCTGTTCCTCCTTTTACCCTTATTTGATTAAAATAATATAAAACATTAAACACACATTGAAATTGATTTTTAAATTTTTATTTGACTAGTTTCCAAAATTGAATTTAGAACTCTTGTGTAAATGTTTGCTATATTATAGAATAGCTTGTGGTTAAAAATGGTTGATGCTACGAAATGTATGTTAATTTGCTGTTTTGTTATTTAAGTGTTAGGTTACCGTTTTTATTTTATGTTTTATATTGTTTAAATTTGTGATAGGACTTTTTGCAAATTTCAGTATAAAGATTAATCCCAAATCATTTACCAAATATTTTCATATTCACTACAGTATTATAGACTGATTATAGTAACATGAATCTTCTGGTTTAAATATATTGTTTCCACAAACAGAAGATAATTTTTTCCATCAGATTTTCCTTTCCTGCCCTTGTAGCCTTGAATTGTTTCCACAAAATATCACAGGAGGAAATTGCTCAAAAGTTAGAAGGAACTTAGATAACTGAGTTCAGATGTCTTCCTCTGATATAGCCAATAAGTCCAATACACTCTATATACTCCCGAAAGACCTCCAGAATTTTTTTTACAAAATGCTTTTTTTAAGATACACACAGTTTTAAAAAAAAGAGAGAGTAGTTGTATCAAGTTGATTTTCTGTTTTTGCAACTACTGACAAGCTCTTATTCAATGTGCATTTTTAGGAGTAAATGCTAAAACCTAATTTAAGTTGATGCAAACAAGATTAATTTATCTTTTAGAAGATATTTATAGAATATATATTACAGAAAATGTTTTATAGAATATTTTCATGAATTTTTTAGTTTACAGAAATTGAAAATGTAATAATTGTTGGTTTATTTAACTTTAATAGGTGATTCCTGAAGAACTCATTTTGATGGCTGAAAGATATAAGCAATTCCAGTTGAAAAAGGAAATCGAAAATGGTTTAGGAAGGTCTCGAGGACGACCACAGAAAGGTTTCTAGACTATCTGGAAACAGTATAAGTTAGTGCCTATGGAAAATTCAGCAGAATGACTTGTGTGCTATTACAAAAAATAGAAAAAGTATGAAGCCTGATTTTCTTTAAGAATGCTGCTTTTTTCAGTCTTTCTCAAATAGATGAGGTTCTGTTTGGCACCAGATTTGAAACAACTTAAGAATGTTCACGACATCTTTATCATTTTCATATGCTCTTTTTGAGGGTCTGTCTTTACTATAGCTCATACCATTCTATGGTCACGTCCAACGTTAAATGATTGATGACAGTACAGTTGCAGAGTATGGTTTTATCACTTGACATGATGTAGTCAATTTCACTTCTGTACCCAGATGGACTCTTTCATGTCCATTTTATGTTAAACTTTTTTAGTAAAATGAGTGTCCTTTTAGCAAAATCTACTAGTCTATCGCCTCTTATTTCATCCACCACTTCTATATGGGCTGGTCGCTTTTTCTCTTAATTATTGCTCTTCTTATTCTTGCATTAAAGACACCAATTAGTATTTTGTATCAGCATTTTTCTTTGTCTTGAAGCCAGGCCACATCATCATAAAACTCGTTGACCTAATCATCACTATAGCTTTTTGTTGGCACATAAGTTTGGATGATATGAAGCTTGTATTGTTCAATTGAATGATGCATTGGGCTACTGTTTCCGATATACTTTCAAATTTTACTACACAGTCTTTCAGCTTTTGGTGAATGAGAATTCTGTCATATTGTCCATTCTCAACACCCCTAATGTAGAGTCCCAGTCCTATCAAGCAAAACTTTTTTTTTGCCTTTTTGTCATGTTTCACATAATGCAATGATATCCCAATGCACAATGTTAAGTTCAATCAGCAGTTCTTCAAAGTCAAGTGTCCATTTTCATTGTTTGGATGTTGAGAGTTCCTATGTCCAAAGTCAAAAGGCAGCCTGATTTAGCCTGGTGATTCTTAGCACTCTGCCTTCAGGCAGCTCTTCCCGCTGCTGTGGGTAGTTGCCCTAGCCCAGGGGTAGGCAACCTCGGCTCTTTTATGACTCATGGACTTCAACTCCCAGAATTCCTGAGTCAGCTGTGCATGAGTCATAAAAGAGCCGAGGTTGCCTACCCCTGCCCTAGGCCCTCGGGCCTCCAGGGAATGAGGGCTGTTTTCGAGCTTGTATTGACATGTTGAAGGAATAGACTAACACAATATAGATATGAGTTGAATAGATTATCCCCCAGTCCCTCAAAACAGTAAGGAAAACTCTTTACTGTGGATGTGAAAATTTGATCATACAGATCATAATTCAGAATGAAACCAAGACCTATCATAGTACTTACTCCACTTCCACTTCTATCTGTGGGCAGGATTCCTCATTGTTTTCATCACAGTTGTAATAGGATACTTTGTGGCTCCTGATACCAAGGTGCTGTAAAACAATAAACATTGTCCTTGTAAAATTGAATTTATTTTTACTGCTGAATTTTGTATGGTAACTTTTCTACAGAATAAAGTACATAATGTCTTAAAAACTATTATTTGCCTTTTCAACACACTCATGATTTATATGAGGTTTCAGCACAATCTGAAAAGAGTTAAATATTTTAGATTTATCTGTATTTTTCATTGTTATGCTATGTCACATTAAGAAAATGGCTTTTTATTAATCATGCATTTACCTATAGTCTTACAACTGCTTATTTTGTAATGCAAAATATTATTGTATCAAATGATACAAAAGAAGTGGATTTGTATAAGAACTATTTTTGATGTATTCAAAAAAAAAAAGCATGCTCCTGAAATCTTAAAATTCTAGTGAGGGAAGATGAAGAGTGACTTTTCACTTGTGACTTTCCAAAGTAGAGAGTCATCAATTAGAACCTGTCTATTTCTCTCCCAGAAATGGAAGGATAAATCTTACCATCATTGTTTCTTTTTTTTTTTTTCTTTTTTGATGCGGACGTAGTTGAACTTGGAACACATCTCTTTGATACTTTTTCCCATAGCCTTTTGAAGTTCTTTCTGCTTTTGGCTCTCCTTTTCACAATCAAAATTTAACTTTTAATGCACTGGTGGTGGTACTCTCTATCCCACATTGTTCTGTCTTATCTACTACTTTATCAAATGCCTTACTACACCCACACCATTTCCTTGATCTGCTAATTTGGTCCACTAATTACTAATTACTAATTTAATCACAGCTTCTTACAGCACCTGTGTTTTCCTTGGTCTTTTTCCAGCCGGCTGTTTCTCACCGGGAATGTCTTCTTTCTCTTGGGCAGGCCCTGGCTAAAAATAAGATAACTAGTACTTGTAAAGCTGAACTTAAGAAGAAATAAATCAGTTTTGTTTTTAAAATGAAAATAAATTTAAATGTTAAGTTAAAATTAAACTAGCTTCCTTCATTTTCTCTACAATTCTTTTTCAAGAGTTTGTTTTCTTTCTCAAGGCTTGCACCTTCGCTGGCTAAGAATTTGTTTTCCTCTTCCAACTAAAATTCAGAAATTACAAGGAGCATTCATCAATCATAGAATACAAATAAGCAGACAAAAAGAAATGCTTAAACAGGATTATAAGGGAAATCAGTTACTTAAATCTCTTATCGTAGCATTTTTCCCAGCCGTCTTCTGGTGTTTTTCTTTTATTTCTTTCATTCATCTCTTCTGTATTTTTATGGAAAAACATGTGCTATTGCACAATATTCATGAAAGACATAACATATTAAAAGCCACCAATGACAGCAATGTAAGACTTCATTACAAATGGCACAGTCCATTTAAAATGTAATGTCGGGGTGTGCAGGGAAACAGATCTTTTTGTATCTGCTCCCTATTAACTTAAGAGTTCAAAGCTTCTCCAAAAGACAGTAGTTCTAAAGCAGGCATGTCAAACTCGTGACGTCGCGCGATGTATCGTGACTTTCCCCATTGCCGGCAATGGGGGCGCGGTTTCGTCATGATGCATCCAACCCACGGGCCGGCAGTTTGTCATGCCTATTCTAAAGGAAGGAGGTTTTTTCCCTCTGGGGTGCAGAGGAAGGACTGCCCTTCTATCCCCCACTCCTGCTACAGATACCCACACAAACAATACGATGGCTTACTCACCTTTGTCTCTGATGTTGCTTGTATTTCTGGAGTTAGTACTGCCAAAGGAAGACATTTTGAACATTGAGGGCAAACCAACTGGAGGAGGATAATTCACTTATCCTAGTTTTCAAAGTAATTTATATACTGTATGCCTTCTCAAACCAAAATGTTGATATTTGCAGTTGGGACAAAGTATGGTGAATTAAGATTTTTAGCAGCAAGCCTTTAAAAAGGCTGATTATCTTTTTGTGCATCAAGTATGAGGTGAAAAAAATGGGTGGGCCCACTACTGTGGGCCATCCACCTGGTGAATTGAAAAAGGGGTGGGGGACACACTGAACCTTCTTCACTGCTAAAAAGGGACATGAGATAGTGAAGCGACAATGTTCATTAACTATTATCTGCTGCGTGCTTCATCCCAGTGGCCCTTAACCACAACTAATAGCCAATGCAGTTTAGCATATCGTGTGAATAGAACACGCACTATTTATTTGTTTACTTATCTGCCCATCTCCAAGAGGGACTAAAGGAGCAGTAGAAATGAAATTTTAAAAATATAAGCACCATATATAAATTTTAAAAGAGGCAAGTGATATCAAAAATTAATTAAGAGAGTTTTGAGGGCTCTAACCAGACCCACGACTGCTTTTCTGTGCACCCCAAGCAAGGCCGCAGAGCCATGTTTCCTAGTCTTTCTGGAAGGCTCTCCTTTGGATGTATTTAAATTAAAAGGTATTTACACAATTCACCATGAAAGGGGCTAAAAGAAGATGTACAAATATTTTTAAAAATATTCAGGCTCAAATGTTATTCTAAAAAATTTTCTTAAGTTTTGCTTGTTCCTAGATGCTTTTGATTCCTGTTTTTTTTTATTTTTTTAAATTCCATTTATATCCCGCCCTTCTCCGAAGACTCAGGGCGGCTTACAAGCTTAGCAGTAGCCTTCATTCTATGTATATGCCTGCTTATTAGGGCTTTCGCCCCCCCCCCAAGCGGCATTATTACAAAGTCAGCTTAATTGCCCCCAACAATCTGGGTCCTCATTTTACCTACCTTGGAAGGCTGAGTCAACCTTGAGCCTGGTGGGATGCGAACCTGCACTAATTGCAGGCAGCTGGTGTTACTTAAGGAGGCATTAGCCCACTGCTCCACCAAGGCTCTTTCATTTTTATGTCATATTACCTATCCAGTTACCTCTTTGAATCCTAAATTCTAGAGTTAGACATGCAAGTTGACAAGCAAATAAATGGAACAGAGGGTCTCTTACCTCAAAGAGGGCTTTTCCAGCGTAATATAGGAATGTCTCCATGATGAATTCAATGTCCTAAACCAGACATGTCAAGCACAAGGCCCGGGGGCCGGATCCGGCCCGCGAAGTGGTTTCATGCAGCCCGCGAAGCCATCCTGGAAACAGTGAGGGAATGGCCCCCACTGCCTTGGCCCTGGCCCAGAGACCTTCCTTCTGCCAGAGACCCTCGGTTCTGTCCCACTCCTGCCCAGGCCCCCATAGGCACCCTTGATGCGAAGGATGTAGAGCTGGCCATGCCCACCCAGTAGGCCACATGCACTCTAGCCACGCCTACCCCAGCCCCCTGAGGGCAACTGCAATGCTGATGCAGCCCTCAATGAAATTGAGTTTGACACCCCTGTCCTAACTTAAACTGATCCTAACTAAACTAAACAAATATATTAAATATAATAAAGAAATAAATAGTGTGTGTAAACTAAACAAGTGTGATATTAAATAAAATAAATTTAACAAATAAGCAAACAAGTATTGTAAACTAAACCTAAGCTATATAAATGCAGTTAAATAAAAACAAACCCAAATCTAAGCTACCAGTCCTCAATGAGTAAGGAGCAGTAATCTCTTGAGAGAATAGCTTTCATTCTGTCCACCAAAAAGTTTTATTTCCTTTTCCTTGGTGAGCTCGTCTACCTGTCAGCGCTATTGTGAAGCATGACCTCAAAAGGAAATCAGCAAAGCAAGCTGACTGGCTGAACAAATGCTACTCAAGAGTTTTATCTGTTTTTCAATACTGGGAGAAACGTAAGTACAAACTCCTGATGATGAATTTGGTGGAATCAGATGATGAATTAACAAGAAAAATGCCATAGGAAATATAGCGCCATTGAAGAAAGTAGGTTGATCTCTGGAGAAATATGCACAATTTAGACTGAAAAAGTGGTGCAGAGGTGACTGAGCAGAACTGGAGACATGTCTGATTACAGTATGGCTCTTGCTCCACTATACCAGGAGAGCCACTTGGAACCGGTTCCCTCACAAAAGGAAAAACTAGGAGCCGCAAAAAATGTGTGCACATGTACGCACATGCGCAGAACAGGGTTTGACTGAAGAGTGGAGCCAAGGCGAGATATGCACCTACCCTGCATATTTGAATTGATTGGTTGAAATTTTTTAGTCCCACTTTTTTTTTTTTGAACTGCACATGGCAGAGGATTGGGAGCCACAGGAGACAGCTGAAAAAGCCGCATGCGGCTCCGGAGCCGCGAGTTGCAGACCTGTGCACTATACTGTACATGCCCGTTTCTCTTGTAAGAACTTCAGGACAACTGCGGACCTACGTTTGGTGGGTCTCAAGACATGGGTCTTCTCAATTGTGATGCCCTCCGTACAGAATATTCTTCCCAAGATTAAGTAGGCCCCATTCCTTTTGATTTTTGAAAAAGCCTTAAAAACAGATTAGGAGATCAGGACTGAGTGTGATGGCATGTGCGCCTGAAGGAGCAGTGGGGGAAGAGTTTGGACAGGTCAGAGTTTTCCCAGAAAGAGACCTGGATTAAGACATTGCCCAGCCCTGAGCTGGATGGGGGAGCAGGAAAAGGTTCAGGGTAGGGTAGCCACATACAGAGACTCTCAGGGTACATCTAGTAGTTAGAAGGTTACAGCTTGAGTTTGGCAAGATTCTGACCATTAGGGGTAGGAAATGAAGGATTCATATAAATAAAAAATTGGGGTGCAGTTGCAGGTGTGTTGAATAGTGGGACTGGGGGATATGGAGTTCAGCACTTTGAAATATGGTGTTATTGTCATCAGCAAAGGCTCAAATTGATCCAACAGACTATTCTCGCTGCTTAAAATGGACATTTATAAATATATAGCATTCATTTTGTACCAAATACAGGTAGTCCTCGACTTACAAAGTTTATTTAATGACCATTACCATGGCACTGAAAAAAATGACTTATGACCATTTTTCACACTTATGATCGCTGCAGCATCCTTATGGTTATAAGATCAAAAATAATATGCTTGGCAAATTACTAAGCTTTATGATGGTTGCAGGGGATCATGTGATTGCCTTTTACAACCTGAGAAGCAGTCAATGGGGAAGCCAGATTCACTTAAAAACCATGTCACTAACTTAACAACTGCAGTGATTCACTTAACATCTGTGGCAAAAAGGTCATAAAATGAGGCAAAAGTCAAATTTTGGGCTCAGCTATGGTCATAAGTTGATTTTATCTAGGTATTTCATGAAAACACTTTGGCGTCCATATTACTAGCTGTTATAAGGTGTATTCATATGACCAGCTGAATCGTGATGATACCATTATTTAATTCATACAACATACTGAATCTTAATTATGCAGGGTGGGTTTATGCAATGATCTAAACTTGTGTTTATTAGCTAATTTGTGGTATAGCATCTAGTACATATTCATTATGGTCAGACCTCATAGTAAAAATGCTGCCCAACTCATACCAAATTAGGGAAGTCTGGATGACCAATGATAGCCTAAATTGGTTTCTTTTTAAATTATTGTTAGCTGAATGCAAAAAAAAATAACAAAAATATTACAGGGTTCAAGATCTGAGTGCTGTGCAATGGTGTGAGTTCTCATTTCTTGCCCCGGCTCCTGTCAACCTAGCAATTTAAAAGCATGCAAATACAAGTAAATAAATAGGTACCACTTTGGTGGGAAGGTAAGTGTGTTCTGTGTGCCTCAGTGTACAATCATGCTGGCCAAGTGACTATAGGAAAGTCTTCCAACAATGCTGGTTCCCTCAGCTAGGAAACAAAGATGAGCACTGCCCCCTAGAGCCGGACACAACTGGACTGGGGACATCTTTACCTTTTATAAAGGGGAGAAAACTTACTACCACGATTGAGCCCTTCCCTTCTCGTCTCTCATCCCTGGACTGAGGGCAAAGTGCCTCTTCTTCAAGCCGTGGACAGGCTGTACCTCATAAAAACTGGGAAGAATGTTTTTGGAAAACGCCTGGCTCCACTTATTAGGAGGGCTTTAAACTAAAACTGAGGGGGGAGGGCAACCAAACTTTAGGATCTAATTACAAGCAAAAACCCCTAGAAAACAAATCAAGTAATGAGTCAAGAAGGGATAGGAAGGAAGACAAACTCAAACACCAAACAGACATGAGAAGCATACACAGAGTCAGACATAAAGATCTCAAATGCCTATATACAAATGCACAAAGTTTGGGGAACAAACAGGATGAACTAGAATTATTAATACATGAAGGTAGATATGATGTAATTGGAACTACTGAAACTTGGTGGGACAAGACCTATGAGTGGAACACACTGATAGAAGGATATAAATTGTTCAAAAAACGCAGACCCCATAAAAGAGAAGATGGAGTTGCACTATATGAAAACCTTTTAGAATGCATATGGGTCAATATAAAAGAAAAAAGAATGGCATTGCCATTGGAGGCCAACCAAGCAGGAAAAAAATAGATGTACTTTTTGCTAACCAATTAACAAACATGTAGGAAACACACTACCATAGTAATGGGAGACTTTAATTACCCTGATATCAACTGGAAGACTAATTCTGCCCGAAGTGAGAAATCGAATAGATTCCTGACCAACCTAGCTGACAGCTTTGTTGTTCAAAAGGTAGAGGAGGGAACTAGAGGGATAACGGAGACAGCATTGGTCGCGCTGGTGAATGATCTCTGGCGGGCTCGGGACAGAGGTTGCTCCTCTGTCCTAGTCCTTTTAGACCTCTCAGCGGCTTTTGATACCATCGACCATGGTATCCTGCTGCGACGTCTCAGGGGGTTAGGAGTGGGAGGCACAGTTCTCCAGTGGTTCTCCTCTTACCTTCTGGGACGTTCGCAGTCGGTGTTGGCAGGGGGGCAGAGATCGACCTTGAGACCTCTCATTTGTGGAGTTCCTCAGGGATTGGTTCTCTCGCCTCTCCTGTTCAACATCTATATGAAGCCGCTGGGTGAGATCATTCGTGGTTTCGGAGTTGGGTATCATCAATATACTGATTCAACCCCAAACCACCCCAGTGATGCCCTCGACGTGATGTCCCGCTGCCTGGAGGTGGTCTGGGTCTGGATGGGGAGGAACAGGCTTCGACTCAACCCTGACAAGACTGAGCATATTGGAGCTGTGACTAGGGGGGACTTTGCCCAGGTTCGCCTGGTGCGCCAGTTGCGGCCCTATCTAGACCGGGATGCCTTGCGTACAGTCACTCATGCACTCGTGACTTCTCGTCTAGACTACTGTAATGCTTTCTACATGGGGCTGCCCTTGAGGTCCACCCGGAGACTTCAACTGGTGCAGAATGCAGCCGCGCGAGTTGTCTTGGGGGTTTCCCGATACTCCCATGTTACACCTTTGCTCCACAAGCTGCATTGGCTACCGGTTGCTCTCCGGGTGAGGTTCAAGGTGTTAGTGATGACTTACAAAGCCCTTCATGGCATGGGTCCGGAGTACCTTAGGGAACACCTGCTGCCGGCATCAACTTCCCTCCGTCCAGTGCGCTCCCACAGAGAGGGCCTCCTCAGGGTGCCGCCGATCAAAGAATGCCGATTGGTGGCCCCCAGGGGGAGAGCGTTCTCTGTGGGCGCGCCAGACCTTTGGAACCGCTTACCGGTCGAGCTCCGGATGGCCCCCGACCTTCGCTCCTTCCGGCGCGATCTCAAAACCTTCTTTTTCGAACAAGCTGGCCTGGTCTGACGGGATGGGGTTGGGTTTTTATAGATAGTTTTAATTTTAATATGTATTAATTATTACGGGCATAATGGTTTAATCACTTTTTAATTTGTGTATTCTGTTTTTTATTATGTATTGCCCTGTTCACCGCCCTGAGTCCTTCGGGACAAGGGCGGTATACAAATTAAATTATTAAATTATTATTAATAATAACAATACTGGACTTAATTCTCACAAACAGAAAAGAAGCAGGGCTTTTTTTGTAAAAAAAAAAAGTGCCAGAACTCACGCACAGCTCCGGCTCCAGTCAAAAGCCCTTTACAGAGTGAGGGGGGAGAAAAAAACTGCTTTAGGGAGCTTTTAAGCCGCAGATCACATGAGCAGCATCAACTGACAGATGCCATTGCCACGGCTTTTGAGAGGGCGCTTGTTCGGAGCTGGCATGTCTTCTGCCACCTCCTCCTCCTCCACCTCTGATGACACAGAGGCTTCCTCTGGAGCCAGAGTGACCAAGGCGGTGGCGGTGCTGCTGCTTTGGGAACGCGCCTGGTCCCTCAAAGAGATTTGCTCCAGGAGTCAGTCCTGGTCCCTGGCGGCCAACACGGGGGTGAGGACAGGCGGCAGCGGTGGGGGGAGCCCCATGACCCAAGGCAGAGAAGAGGGTCTGCTTTCAGGGCCATGGAAGTGTTTCCGGATCAAGCTTTGATGTCCCCGATTTCCCTGGGCAGCTTCCTTTCACTGAGCCACAGCTTTACTTGTGCTGGCAGCTTAGAAGGAACCGGTTCTTCTGTTCAAAAAAGGTACCAGAATGCCATTCTGTGTGTTCTATGACAAAAAAAGCACTGAGAAGAAGTGATAGATGGAATTGAAATTGCAGGAACCTTGGGCGAGAGTGACCATGTCATACTGGAATTCAATATAATGCAAACAGAAGCAATAGAACATAATGATATCAGAGTCTTAGATTTTAAAAGAGCTGATTTTAACAAACTCCAAGAGAATTTGGGAAAGATTCCTTGGATGAAAATCCTAAAGAGGAAAACAACTCAAGAAGCTTGGGAAACTGAAAAATATGATCATAAAAGCTCAATCCAGCACAATACCACTGAAAAAGAAAATCAAGAAATCTAACAAGAAACCAGCATGGCTGCACAAAGATCTCTCTGATAAACAGATCTGCAAACATCTCGAAACAAAGTTATAACTAGAAGTCAGCACGGGTTTGTTAAAAACAGATCATGCCAAACCTATCTTATTTCATTCTTTGATCAGGTGACTAAATTGGTGGACCAGCAGAATGTTGTTCACGTGGTATACTTGGACTTCAGCAAGGCATTCAACAAAGTAGACCACAACCTACTTTTTGGAAAGCTTAAAAACAGTGGGACAGACAGCATCAACATCAGATGGAATTTTAACTGGCTACAAACCACACTCAAAGAGTAGTCCTTAATGGTACATCAACATGGATGGAAGCAAGCAATGGGGTATCACAAGGTTCTGTCCTAGGCTCAGTACTCTTGAACATCTTCATAAATAACTTAGATGAGGGAATAGAAAGGAAACGTTTCAAATTTGCAGATGACACTAAGCTGGCAGGAATAGCCAACACCCTAGATGATAGGCTCAGGATCCAGAGGGATTTGACAGACTCGAACACTGGGCCCTATCTAACAAAATGAAATTCAATGTAGAGAAAAGTAAAGTCTTACACTTAGGCAAGAAAGTACTAATACCACTATATAAAGTAGGGTTCTTCAAACTTGGCCCTTTTATGACTTGTGGACTTCAAGTTCTACCGGGTGACCATCGATTTCCTGGGTCACCGCATTTCTCCTGAGGGCATCGCCATGGAGCCGAGTAAGGTTGAGTCTTTGCAGAGTTGGCAACCCCCGCGTCGCGTGAAGGATGTTCAGCGACTTCTTGAGTTCGCCAACTATTACCGAACTTTTCATCCCTGGGTTTGCTGCCTTGACAGCCCCCCTCACCCGGCTCCTGCAGAAGAAGATTCGGTTCCAGTGGAACGCTCCAGAACAACTTTCCAGACTTTGAAGGAAGCCTTCATGAAGGAGCCCATCTTGAAGCATCCTGACCCGCAACGACCGTTTGTTGTGGAGGCGGACGCCTCCGACATTGCCATTGGGGCGGTGTTACTCCAGGCAACAACGCCCAGCGGTACCCTCTTCCCTTGCGTGTACCATTCACGAAAACTGAACCCTTCGGAACGCAATTATACAATCTGGGAGAAGGAGCTGCTGGCCATCAAAGTGGCGTTCGAGGCCTGGAGGCATCATCTGGAGGGAGCGCGACATCAAATCGAGGTCTGGACGGACCATAAGAATTTGGAAAGCCTGCAGACCGCTCGGAATTTGAACCAACGGCAGATCCAGTGGTCTCTTTTCTTTGCGAGGTTTGACTTCCGGGTTCGGTACATACCTAGCGGGCACAATCAAAGAGCGGACGCTCTGTCCAGGAAGCCCGAATATTCCCAAGTGGAAGACAAGCTTCTGCCCAGGACAGTGATCCCCGTCGAGTCTTTTGCTGCGGTGCGGGAGCCGGTTGATATACGGGTTCGGATCCGGGAGGCACAGCAGCAGGAGGTGTGGGTGGCTCAGCAGAAGGAGGAGGTGGGGCCAGATTCTCCTTGTACGGTCACGGATGGACTATTGTATTATCGTGACCGGCTCTACGTTCCGGGAGGGCCACTCAGGGGACTCATCCTCAGCCAGTGTCACGATAACCCGGTGGCGGGGCATTTTGGCCTGTTCAAGACCCTGAACCTGGTCTCCCGTACTGTCTGGTGGCCCCGAGTCCGACATGACGTCCAGTCCTATGTCACTTCCTGCATCCCATGCAGGCAGGCCAAGTCAGCGACAGGGGCCCCGCCTGGATTACTGCAGCCCTTGCCGACACCCAAAAGACCCTGGGGGGCTGTGTCCATGGACTTTCTGATGGATTTACCCCCATCCTCTGGTTTTACGACAGTGTATGTGGTGGTGGACATGCTGACCAAGATGGCGCACTTCATCCCCTGTCGTGGCTTACCGTCAGCCCGCGCCACTAGTCGTATGTTCATTCAGCAGGTGTTTCGGCTGCACGGCCTCCATGATAGAGTCGTCTCTGATAGGGGGGGCCCAGTTTACAGCCCGCTTCTGGCAGGAGTTGGTGCATGCGTTGGATATCAAGATTTGCCTCTAGTCCGCACATCATACTCAAACTGATGGGGGAACTGAGAAGGTCATCAGTATCCTGGAACAATATCTGCGCTGCTACGTTAATCTGCAGCAAAACAATTGGGTGGACTATCTGGCCATAGCTGAGTTTGCATTTAACAATTCGCAGCACACCTCCACACAGATGACACCGTTCTTGGCCAATGTGGGATATCACATTGTCCACTCCGCCGAGCGGAGCCTCCCCCATCAGGACCTCGTGATGGAGGCAGCACCCCTGAGTACGAGGTCGCCAGCATCAGGGATTCCCGTTGGCTGAAAGATCGTTTCCAGTACCTGATTGAATGGAAAGGTTACGGACCAGAGGACTTCACCTGGGAAGACGCGACTGCCGTTCATGCCCCTGCGTTGGTGACCGCTTTTCATGAACAATTTCCATCCCGACCACATCTGGATTGGCAGACCCGGGGGAAGGGCCCTGCGGTGCGGGATAGTGTTGTGATTCAGGGTCAGCCTGTGGGTTCGGCAGTTGGGTCGGACAACTCAGAGGAGGAGGAGGGGGGTGTTGAAGAGCTTGCTGAGGGGATTGGACAGCTTGATGAGAGCCCTCAGCCAGGCCCCTCCCACTTGGTCACCACGGAGACCCAGCTGTGTGAGCCTGACAGCATGGATGAAGATGACCCACAGCTGGCCCTGTTCAAGGACCCCCTACGCAGGAGGCAGTCAATTAGGAGTAAACAGAGGAAGGCAATGGGGCTTCTCGGAAGGAGGCAGAGAGAAGCCACGCCCTGAATGTGTGGGGAGGGCTGGTTTGCTGAAGGCAACCGCTCGGATAGTTCATGTTTCTTTAAGCTCCTGTTTCTTGGTTTGTCTTGTTCCATTTGTTTTTGTTGCAATAAATTTGGCAGGCATAATTCCAGCCTCTTGCCGTTTGTAAAGGGGTTGTCCCTGCCTTTTCTGCAGGGCCGGTAGCAGGCTGGTACAGAACAGAAGGAAGGAAGGAAGGAAGGAAGGAAGGAAGGAAGGAAGGAAGGAAGGAAGGAAGGAAGGAAGGAAGGAAGGAAGGTTGTGAGATTCCAACCCAAGGGAAGAGAGGACGGCCTAGAGACTCTATCCTGGCTGCCAGGAGAGGGAGACCAGATAGGCCTCTCACTGGCTTGAGAGGACATGTTGATGAGGCAGCGGTATTGGTGAGGTGTCATTTGGCCAAAGAGGGCAGTCTTTGGGACATTTTGCTCACCATTTTAATATTTTATATTATTGTGATGCTTAATTTGTTTTTGTTTTTATTTTTATCTTATTTTAATTAAAATTTATAACTTCCTCCAAGATGTATTGGCGTGCCTGGGCCAGGTCAGATTGGTCATCTGGGAAAGGGATAAAAGGGCCCGATGGCCAGCAGCCCTTTCAGGGGAAGCGCTATACAATCATTATGTCAACCTCTTGATTTTTAGGAAGCAATTATCACGGAAATGAACTCTTTTAAAAGAAACATTATTATCAGAGAATTTTACATAAGATCAAAAACCTACAGAAACTTTAACAGAAAAATAGGAAAAAGAAAAAAGAGGGACAGCAAAAGACAAAAAATAAAAGGTATATAAAGAAGCTATTTCCAATCTTCTTTATAACAATTACAGACAGCTATCATCTCTACCCTCCCAGATTGTGTATCTTGATTCCCTTCTTCCCATTAATAACCCTCTGTTAATCAGTAAATCTGGAATTCACCAGTCATTGGTGGACGGCGTTTTTCTCTTTCGCGAGTGGTGCATCAGAATTTCATTTTAATATGTGACATGTATACAGCAAAATGACAATAAAGGTTGTTCAATTCAATTCTTACAGGCTTATTTAATAAAGCTGCGTAGCAGCCACAAGGTGGTGCTAGATAAGCATTCTGCTGATGAAGAGGCTTGTGCTGCTCTTGACAAGGATTGAACAAATGAAAAAAGCAAAAAAGGTACTGACCCAGAGTTGAATGGTGTTCAGGTCTGGATTAGGAGGATCAAACTTCAGTTCAAACTTGACAAGGCAGAGGCTGTGAGGTTCTCCTAGAATGGCTATGTTTTCACCTTTGGTATCAGATGGGGTTGCATTTCTCCATTCAAGATTATTGAGCATCTTGGGGGTTCTCCTGCTTGACGAACAGGTAGCAACTCTGGCCACAAGGTCCTTTGAATTGAAGGGTTCATCTTGTGTGCCAGTTGCACCCCTTCCTTAACCAGGAGACTCTTCAGACAATTACTCATGCCTTAGTCATCTCATGACTGGATTGTTGCAATGTGCTGTACATGGGACTGCATTTGAACCATTTGGAGGTGGTTCAAAATAAAGTAGCATGAACAATAACAGATGCTTCTTGGTATACGCATGTGTCACCCCTGCTACACAACTTGTATTAGTTGCTAGTTGGCTACAAGGAGTAAAGCAAGGTGCTGGTTTTACCTTCATGCTATAGGGCCTGCATATCTGAAGGACCTCCTATCTGTTTCTGCCTGCCCAATACATTCTGCAGAGTGGATATAGTCCAGATCTGTTCATTAAACATTGTCTTATGGGACCAAGGAAGTGTGACTTTGCCCCCTGGAACTTTGCATCCCCTCCGAGATACAGAGGGCACCATTGTCCTGGGGTTCCGAAAGGCCTTTAAGACCTACTTTTGTCTCAAGTCTGAGGTTAATTTGTTTATGGAGGCCCTATTGTGACTTTCTGTTATCGTTATGGTTGTTTGGGTTATCTATGTTGCTCTATGTTTTTAAACTGTTTTTATTGTTAAATAAATTGCATTTTGATTTTTTAAGCAAGTGGGTTAGGATGCTGAGCTTGTCGATCAGAAGGTTGGCAGTATGGCAGGTCGAATCCCGAGTGCCGCATAATAGAGTGAGCGCCTGTTACTCGTCCCAGCTTCTGCCAACCCAGCAGTTTGAAAGCACGTAAAAATGCAAGTAGAAAAATAGGGACCACTACGGTGGGAAGGTAACAGCGTTCCGTGTGCCTTTGGCATCTAGTCATCCCAGTCACATGACCACAGACACGTCCTCGGACAAGCGCTGGCTCTTCAGCTTTGAAACGGAGATGAGCACCGGCCCCTAGAGTTGGAAACGACTAGCACGCATGTGCGGGGGAACCTTTACCTTTAAGACTACTGGAATGAGTAGCTATCAGAAATTTGAACATGGAAGGAAGGAAGGAAGGAAGGAAGGAAGGAAGGAAGGAAGGAAGGAAGGAAGGAAGGAAGGAAGGAAGGAGGTTCACCAAGGGATGGATTGGTGTGAATGACTTTCAGCAGTGGTTTAAAAAAACGACTTCAAGTTTAGTCCAATATTTTGCTTTCCTATTCTAGCTGGAGAGAGTATGCCTGGGTTGAGAGTTCCTAGTGTGCCGGAAAGTTCACCGAGTCAAAACTTGCTGCAGGACCTGTGACCTATAAATTAAGTTGGTAGTACCTTGTAAAAAATGTTGAAGATCTTTTTCTCCTGCTGTCCTTCATGTTTCACTCAAATGGAGTAGAAAATTCTGAACTAGGTTTGGATCATATCTACTGGGGAAGTAACAGACTGAGCTTCCTAAAAGTTCACTAGGCAAGATTTGATACACAGGGCAATTGTAGAAAGCATTTGAGAAGGCATGTCAAGTGATCTTATAGATCTGGATTGTCATTGTGTATCTGTAACCAGTTCACGTGTGAGTGAAAGGAGCTGAGAAGTTCCTTTAGAAAGCTTATGAACTACTACTCCTATTGGAGCACAAAGATCTTCTGGGACTGTTGAGAGCCATAAGGATTAGTTAGTGAATATGCTTCACCAAAAGAGACTGGAAGTGTGACCAACCATTCCAAGATTGTCTTCCTCCATGAGTGGAAATTAGTTTTCCACACAACTCTTTCAAGAAGTACTGAAGCCATGTGTTTTTAATATAAAGCTTGTTTTTAGCGATTCCCAAAGCATCATGTGGCTTCAGCACTTCATTGGGCAGTCCGTTTGAGCTCTGATACAGATTCAGATTAAAGACAAAAATTAGGAATAGAACTCATTAACTGGGGACTGCCTCTACTCACAACCTCACAAAACACCTGATGCATAAACACCCGACACTTAAAATATTTTGTCAGTATTCATTCAAGTAAATGGGTTGCATTCCTGCCCTTTTTAGATTTGCATTTACTGCCATTATGAAAAGAAATTGTGCTTCACTGAAAAAGTCTGACCAATCCATATTACGTGAAGAAATTTGTAAGCAAAAATTCTCCCAACTTTGATCCTCTGATAGCTCTCCTATCATGCAACTCACACACAAAAGGGAACATCCAGCATTTTAGGAGGCATCTTCATCTCTCCTGGACTAGTTGATTGGCTTTCTTTTGGGAAAATAGTCATAAATTACGATATAATAGCAGAGCTGGAGGAATACAAGTCCAGAGTCGTTCCAACAGTGAGATGGCAGCATAGTGCTTATAAGTGGCCAAGTGAAATGCTTCAGAAAGGCAAGGCTGGTGCTTTTCTATTCGAGGATGGTGACCACAGAGCTGGCTTTCATTGAATAGAATATTTGAAGTGAACTGTGAGCTGACAAAACAGGATTATTTTTCTGGCTTGTTTGACAGATACCCATTTAGGAAGTAGCTCCACCCCATCAATCAGCAATCAACAATAGCAAAAAGTTGTGCTTTTGGATACTAAGAATTGAGGTACTTCCATCACATCCAGGGAGGGATGAAAATGATCCTTTGAGTAGGACAGCCTTCAGAACAAACAGCAACTCTTGATGCTGTGGAATATTGAGAATTGTGCTCAATCCAAGAGCTTTCAATCTCAATATGTGGGACTTTCTGCGCCTTCAGAGGAAAAGTTTAAAAAAACGTATTGTTGTCTTCCGGAAGTGTTTTATATATCCCCAAAGAACGGGAAATATGCAAAGCCAAATTTAATTTTCTCCATATGCCTACATTTTAAAAAAATCTATGTACAGAATGGTCAACCTCATTTTTTCCCCTGCATGTTGGGTGTCCTTTGTCAAATTACTTCCGATCATAGCCCACCAACCTTGTCTTTTTAACCTTTAGGATTTATCATACTCAATTTTACTTTTCATTCAAGTGAGCACAACCACCTAGGGTAGTTTGCAGTTTACACCTAAAATATATGAACCCTTTTTCCATATTGCAAGTTCCAAACGTGGAAATTATCATTAATATCTCAGCAGCTTGATACAGCTCAAGTGCTTAACTAGGCCCTAAAGTGACAGGGACTTCCAAGGGCAATCAATGCAAATCACCTTCAGTGAAGGCCACTTGCTGGAAAGCTAGCAGGCTCTCTTGACGATTGGTTACTGCAATAGACTTCTGGACTAGATGAACCAGGATTCCTAGTCCAGCAAGGAATTGCTCATGTTTAGCATGAGCAACATGGTTTTGAAACATCTTACCTGGAAAATAAAGAGCCATGAAGGTAAAGTAGTTCTAGACTTAAAATTTATTGAAGATAAACTAGACGACCAAGTGTTGGCTTACAAAATTTAGTTTTTTCATTAACCCAACAGAAGTATACGATCACATATGCAATGAAAAGCAAAACTATCAATGTATGTGAATAGCCTGAAAGTGTTGACCAGATTAGTAAAAACCAAAGGCAGCTATTTGATATAGGCAAGTAATTGCTAATTATCAGCTCCAATGACAGCATAAAGTATCTTCAGTCTGTGCAAAGCTGTCTAAGTTTGGTATTTTAAGATCAAAGTCCTGGCAGACTTCTGTCCAAAAATATTTTTGGGTGCAGCTCATAGGACTTAATCATGACTTGCTGGTAATATTTTCATTGTAGCAGCTTTACCTTCAATGTTTCTCAGTAAGGGAACTTTTTTGGTCAGTCTTTTTAGATTAAAAAAAAGGAGAAAACCACTGAACAAAGCAGCAATAACCTCATCTCATTTGAGATCGATAGCAACAGTTAAAACAACTTCCTGAAATAACTATTTTCTCCCATCTTTATTTCAGTCTAAGGCTTTAATGGTTTGAAAAATTGTTTTCTTGAATATAATACTGTCATTACCCTCCCTTTTGCTGTTACATTTATCTAGCACTCACAGTATTCAGTTACTGAGAGAAACTGAAGGTACAATCCAGATTTTAACTCAGGTTTAGTTCTAATTTAACAAAGGGCAATGCTTCATTCTCATGTTTAATTCTTTAAAAATACTCAGCTATAACAAGAGCATCAAAACAGTTCGAAAGAAACCAAGTTATGTTAAAGACAGAAAAACAAGCTTGTTATTCTGCATTGTACACAGCTTGTATTTTAAAAGACTGTATGGGTAAAAACAGCCATCAGTTTGTTAACTGTTTTAATATAAAATTCTATTGTCCCTTATGAAGCCCCACAAAAGCTACAGGATTTTATTGACCACATCCCCACAGGACACCATAAATCAAATTGAAATTCTGAAGCTGAAATGGTGCATAACAATGTCTTCTGCTAATGACACTATTAAATACCAAATCCATTCTAAGGAAATGGCATCATCAATGGACTCCATTCACTGTAGGACTTAAGCCACCAACTTTGGCATATCTAGAACCTGAATATATACTCTGAACACAATATTGCTTTTAAACAAAACTTTAGATGTTTAACTGGTCATGATTTTTTTTCAAGGATGCAATTCCATTTTAGAATTACAGTACTGAAGATGAAATATAATTAATTTGGAAAATATTTGAGTCTCTCAACTTTCATATAAAGCAAGAAAAAAGCATTTGATCTTTTAGTTGATTTAACACTCATTAACTTGCAACAGTTAGCTTGAGAAATATTCTATCAGAGGTAAATTTCTGTATCATAACCTTCAACATAACACAATGCTCTAATCAAAATTCTATTTAAAATTATCCAATATTAACCTATACTAATAGCATGGAAACACAGAAGTTACTGCCTACGTGTACTTTTGAATATTAAACATAGAAAACTGAATCTACAAGCTATTTTGTAGCTTCAATATACTTGTGATGTGACTCGACAATTCATAGTTGGCACAAAATTAAGATCACACTTAAGACTTTGCTTGCAATCTTATGTTCCCCCCCAAACCAATAAAGTATCTTTTATTTTCAGCAACTTATAACACTGCAAAGCACATTTTAAAATATCAAAGTGTATCTAATAGCCCCAAAGAACACAGAGACTTTGCATTAAACTTTTGATTTTAATGGTCTCAAAATGTGTGACAGATTTTGGTCAAGTTGTTTCCATTTAAAAAAGATTACTGATTTTAAAAACTAATAACTTAGAAACTGCCACGAAACAAAATGGTCCACAAACATTCCTTTCCTTCTGAAGCTTTTACGATGCATTGTAATTATTAACCAGTCTTTTACTATTAAACTTAAATGGCCAATTGAGACAAACAGTTCTGAGACCATGCTTCCACCACTGATTAAGACTGAGGTGGCAGTTGTACAGAATTTTCATTTAGCCTTCTGAGCCTTCTGGGCAGACTTTGTGACCTTGCCAGCACCAGCTGCTTTTTTATCAACAGCCTTGATGACACCAACAGCAACGGTCTGTCTCATGTCACGCACAGCAAAGCGACCTAATTGGGAGAAAAACGGGATTAGAACTTTCAAAGTACAGGAATACAGATCCACTAATTACTTATTTCCTTTTCCCAATTGAGATCCTCCAATACCAGCTGTAAATTATGTTGTAATTAACTTGGTATTTTTCACAGCAGTCCAGCCCAATACTTCTGATTAAAATCACTTAGTCTTACAGCGCCATCAACACAATCCAACTCCTTCAGTGTGCAGACATTGCAACATTTTCTCCTCTAAGCAGAAAGTAATTATATGAAGTTTCTTGAATAGTGAAGTCTTTACAAGAGACTGAAGAGGGAGGGATAGCATCCATCATTTGCAAATGTATGAATTAAGAATATATTTTTAGTGATTTGTCATCAACATGGTGTAAGGACATAAATTACAGGTAGTCCTTGACTTACAACAATTGAGTTCAACATTTCTGTTACTAAGCAACAGTTGAGTTTTGCTCCATTTTATGACCCTTCTTGCCAGTTAAGGGAATCACTGCAGTCAAATTAGTAACAGTTGAGTCTGGTTTTCCCAAATTTTGTTAGGTCACAAAAAGTGAGATCACATGACCCCAGGACATAAATGCATGCCAGTTGCCAAGTGTCTGAATTTTGATCAGGTAGCCATAGACTGCCTGAAAAAGATTTGGTATGCTACATGTAACATCCACCACCCCAAGATCATGTAAACTAAAGTTTCATTATACCTTGATGTGACAGTAAAAATATCAATACAACTATGGTAGATAATTCTAAAAATACTTACCCAGAGGAGGATAGTCAGAAAAGCTCTCAACACACATAGGCTTGCCTGGAATCATGTCAACTATGGCAGCATCTCCAGACTTGAGGAACTTTGGACAATCTTCCAACTTCTTACCAGAACGACGATCAATTTTTTCCTTCAGCTCGGCAAACTTGCAAGCAATATGAGCAGTGTGACAATCCAGAACAGGGGCATAGCCAGCATTGATTTGGCCTGGGTGGTTCAGGATGATAACCTATGGGAATAGATTTGAATGAATCTGTGCTCACACTGTCCTAACTCTGGAGTTTGCAATCGCTGACACAATAAAACCTCTGCCAAGTTACCTGTGCTGTGAATCCAGCAGCTTCCATTGGTGGATCATTTTTGCTATCTCCAGCAACATTACCACGACGGACATCTTTTACAGATACATTCTTTACATTGAAGCCAACATTGTCACCAGGCAGAGCTTCACTTAGGGCCTCATGATGCATCTCAACAGATTTTACTTCAGTTGTAACATTAACTGGAGCAAATGTCACCACCATGCCTGGTTTCAGAATGCCAGTTTCCACACGACCGACTGGAACGGTACCAATCCCTTAAATAAAGAAATGCAGATTTGTAAATGCAAATATACATCCTTAAATAACTTTTTTCAAATAGTTATTTACTGTATTGCTATTGCAATACTTACCACCAATTTTGTAGACATCCTGAAGTGGCAGGCGTAGAGGTTTGTCGGTTGGACGAGTTGGTGGCAAGATAGAGTCCAGAGCTTCCAGCAGTGTAGTTCCGCTAGCACTACCATCTTTACGAGTCACCTTCCACCCTTTGAACCAGGGCATCTACAATTAAGAAAAAACCACAGCAATTCATTCTCTGCAATGGTGACTGCAGACCACCCCTCCCCCCGTCAATAATTACTTACATTAGAGCTAGGTTCCAACATGTTATCTCCATTCCAGCCTGAAATTGGCACAAAGGCCACTGTATCTGGATTGTAGCCGATTTTCTTTATGTATGTGCTGACTTCTTTGACAATTTCCTCATATCTCTTCTGGCTGTAAGGTGGCTCAGTGGAATCCATCTTGTTGACTCCAACAATGAGCTGTTTTACACCCAGAGTATAGGCCAGAAGGGCATGCTCACGGGTTTGTCCATTCTTGGAAATACCTGCTTCAAATTCACCAACACCAGCAGCCACAATTAGGACAGCACAGTCAGCCTTTGGAAGAGGCAGGAAAAGGGCATTATTAACTCCAATGCTTCTTAATGCACAATATTACTTATTACTATTTTATCAGACAAACTTCACATTTGTTCTCACCTGAGATGTACCAGTAATCATATTTTTGATGAAATCTCTGTGTCCAGGAGCATCAATGATAGTGACATAATACTTGCTGGTTTCAAATTTCCAGAGTGAAATATCAATAGTGATACCACGTTCACGTTCTGCCTTCAGCTTATCCAATACCCATGCATACTTGAAGGAGCCTTTACCCATCTAAGAGAAAAACGTTTTTTTTACCCAAAGCACAAAATAAATGTTGCAAGTCTGCTGTTGCTTTTTTTAAAAGGAAGTGTGCACTAATGCTCTGAAATATAATCTGCAAACTATGTTTAGAAGGTCAAGCAACTGGCACAACTAGTGAAGAATTCCAATGATCTCTCACTTACTTAACCCCTTGACAAGGCTAATCCAACTCTTTGCATCTGCCAATACAATTTGTTTATAAAGATATCCAGTTAAATGCATACCTTTTCCAATCAACTAATAACCTTATTACATTTGCTGAATACGATATATCTATATAACAATTACCTTTCTAGTTACACTTGTCCCATACACTTGTTCATTAAGATAAAATGCCAAATAAGGTTTCATCAGCAAAACTAAAATAAAGCAAATTACTTTTTAGTAATTCAAGCACCTCACATAAAACCGAAATAAATCAACAATTCTTCAGGCCACAAACTCACCTCAGCAGCTTCCTTCTCAAACTTCTCAATGGTCCTCTTGTCAATCCCACCACATTTGTAAATCAGATGACCAGTGGTGGTGGACTTGCCAGAATCGACGTGTCCGATGACAACAATGTTGATGTGGGTCTTTTCCTTTCCCATGGTGTGTGGTTAAGATAAGGCTTTTCCGTCGGCTTTAATAAAGATCCTTTACGGGACAAAGTACACAAGGCCAAAAACAAAATAAAATTATAAACACTTTTCCAATCCGAGAGAGAAAAATTCAAGTTTAATTCTCTGGCACGAAGTAATCCAGCGCACGGAAGGGTGGCTAGGGACCTTAGTCCCATTTTCCGGGGCTCCAAGAGCGAGACTAGGCCCAAGCCTGCCTCGAGCTCTTCGGCTCCACCCTCTTTCAGGGCGGCGAGGGTCACGGTGACAACCGGGCCTCGACTCGGGAAGGCTCCAGCGCTTCTAGGCCGCCGCCAGGGGCATCCCAGGCCTGAGGAGGAAGGCGAAGGACGAGCGGCTCCTTTGTGTCAGGCGCCAAGCGAGCACGAGCCGCGGAGGAAGGAGGGGGGAGGGGGAGACACTTGTTGGCGCCGCCCCGCGTCCTCCATTTTGTGACGGTAGCGGCTGCCGCCGCCACTGAGAGCGGCCATTTTTTTGTGTGAAGCGGAAAGCGGGCAGCGGGATGCCAGGCGAAGAACCTCTCCCGCCTCGAGGCCGCCGGGCGAAGCTGAAAGACGAGCGGAGGGGCCTTTAAGAGCGGAGGACCCGGCGAGGTGCCACGAGTGCCGTCGCCCCGTTCCGCCGGAACCACGCTTCGCGCCCAAGACCCACAGATGCTCCCTCTTTCCCTCATAGCCCCGACGCTCGACCTTAAAAGGCATGAACGGGCCCGTCGAGATTTCTACCGAAACCCTCGCGACTCTCTCGACCTGTCTCGCCTATTCGGGGAGGGAGGGGCGGCGACCTAGGGACACGCGCGAATCCCACGTCCCGTTTCTCCTCCTCTTTCCCCCCCCCCACCCCTCGCAGCCGAAGCGTGGCTGCGCCTTCCGTCTCCCGAACCCCTCCGCGGGCTTCGAGAACGGCTTTGTCTCGGGCCAGCAGCACGTGCGCCTCAACCGGCCCTCAAAAGCCTTCCTCGCCCCCAAGCAAGGCCTTAGACGCGGCTAGGCCGCGCGCACGCGCGTCGAGCCCTACTCACCTCCGAAGCAGCGGCAAACCCGTAGCGAAAAAGACCGACGGGGTGAGCGGCGTCCTTTATATAGCTTGAGCGAGGAGGGCGGTGGCCAGAGGGACACGTCACGCTCCCAGCGTTCCATCCGCTGGCTCTGACTCGCTTTCCCCCCCCACCCCACCTGCGCGCGCGCGCGCACAGGAGAACGACGTTCCGGGGAGGAGGAGGAGGGGGGGCGAATGCCGCCCCCTTCCTTTTCCATCGTGGCAAATGCTCGTCTTTGGCTCGCGAGCCCGACGGGCGCAGCCTCGGCCTCTCTCGCTCTTTTTCCCGCCCTCCGAGAGAAACGGCGCTTGGTCCTCCCGAGAGCCTTTGGAGACTGTCTCTTTAATCAGCCCCACGGAGAGAGGGGGTTGAATTAGGGCGTCGGGCTATTCGCCGGCCCTGCCCATCCCCCCTCCTTTGAAACCCGGCTGCGCTCCCCTCGTGCTTCTCGTGGGCTCCGTCGCTCTCCGACTTTTCCACACCCGGCGCGGAGCATTCCTCTGCGTTTTACTCCCGAGAAGGCAGGAGGAACACGGGAGCCGCTGGCATCGTGCTGAAGGCTGCGAGTCGAGAGCGGTGCCGCCTCCTGACTCAACTCGGGATGTTTCGTTTCATGCCCGCCTTCAATATCTCAATCCACACGACCCTGACATAGCTTCAGCGCTGCTCACGTCCTTCCCGGAAGGATCTTCCCCTCCTCCCTTCACTTTCCATTCACTCGTCAATAGAATCGCCCAATTCCCTCTTCGTCGACCTTTTTCTCCCACTTTGGTAAATAGCAATATATGCTATAAAAAAGCACGCAAAAAGCAGCCCCCTCTCCCCAATTTTTTTGAAGGTTTCATTATTATTTAAAAGCACACGCGCTAGTTCGATAACTACACGATTTGCACACTTTAGTATGTATGTTAATTTTGAAAGCAAAATATTTTTTGGATAGCCTTTACAGGTTTGTTCATGTTTATTTCACTAAAATGTATAATTCTTTTCTGTGAAAAATGCCAATATAGAGACAAAGATAGGAACGTACGTTGTTTTAGCTGGATTATTTATTTATTTATTATTTATTTTATTAGATTTATATACCGCCCCTCTCCAAGGACTCGGGGCAGTGTACAGGGCAATTCAAATGCTAACAACACACAAGGTATAAAAATTAAAATAAGATTAAATCAATAGCCCTAAGTAATAAATACATTCTAAAATTTAAAATTTTTAAAATTTAAACTCTAAAACCCAATCCCTCAGTCCAGGCCGGCCTGTTCAAACAACCAAGTCTTCAGGTCACGAGCCATCCGGAGCTCAACTGAAAGCTGATTCCAGAGGGCAGGCGCGCCCACAGAGAATGCTCTCCCCCTGGGAGCCGCCAGTCGACATTTCCTGACCGATGGCACCCTGAGGAGGCCCTCTCTGTGGGAGCGCACAGGACGATGGGAAGTTAACACCGGCAAGAGGTGCTCCCGTAAATAACCCGGACCCATGCCATTATGCCTTTCAATTGGAATTGGTGTTCAAATAGTTGAATTTATCTAAACTATTACTACTTAAATACTAAGTAAATGGGTTTATAAAACTACATAATTTTTTTTTTATTCCATTTATATCCCGCCCTTCTCCGAAGACTCAGGGCGGCTTACAAGCTTAGCAGTAGCCTTCATTCTATGTATATGCCTGCTTGTTAGGGCTTTCACACACACCCCAAGCGGCATTATTACAAAGTCAGCTTATTGCCCCCAACAATCTGGGTCCTCATTTTACCTACCTCAGAAGGATGGAAGGCTGAGTCAACCTTGAGCCTGGTGGGATGCGAACCTGCACTAATTGCAGGCAGCTGGTGTTACTTAAGGAGGCATTAGCCCACTGCTCCACCAAGGCTCTTAATTTGTAACTGTTACAATAGCACAGCGGCTCCCAACCTTTTCTACACCCCTCTTCTGATATATTCTCGCACCCCTTAAAAAAGTTCGAAATAACGGCAATGAATTATGCATATACACTATAATTTTGAAAAGCCAAGTTTTTGCACCCCCTGGAATTTCTCTCACTCCCAGAGAGTGCAAGTACTCCCGGCTGGGAACCCCTGCAATAGCATACAGTATATGCTAATTGAGGCATTTTTTCAGGAGCTTACTAAATTTTCAAGTATGAAGAAAAAATGGACTAAAATTGTACAAAAATCTGGTACAATTGCTGTCTTAGTTTAATAATGTGTACATATGCATCAGAAAAAAAATCACTTGATCAAATCAGAGAAATTTCCACTGTATTATTAAATGATGAAAGATTTAGTTATAACTATTTCAGCCCTTTCACCTGTTTCTCAAAATCACTTACAGAATTCATCAAATTCAGTGGCATTTACTTGCAATAAAGTTAAAGCTTGCCAGACTGCTTTTTCTCCATGAGGTGTACAGTATTTCTTCATAACTATACAGTATCTGAGGCGTGTTTAACTCAGGTGCTCAGACATAGGACTCTTCATCTTGTGTGTCTTACCATTGCACACAAATGTCCCTGCCGTATCTTCACAACATGGCCTTGAAGCCTTTTCCTTATTTGCCCCTTCCAGTTGCTCCTGAGGGCAGGGCCTAGCTGTTTCATTTTTAAAGCACAGTTGTCCCCTTTCCAACATGACTTTTCAGTGAATATCTGGCTCGCTTCCCTGACCACTTGCTGATTCAGTCAATGGTTGGGATCTGTCTAGCTCTTTTTTAAATCATCTCTGTGTATGCCCTCCTACCTCAGGTCAGTGGACATTGCCCTCTATGGCCATTTTAGCTTGATTTGCAAGATATATCAGATGCCTGGCTGTCCAGAGGGAATCTACCTGCATAATGTCTGACTGGGGCTTCCCATGGATTTGGTTGCCAGAATGTTAGTTAGACCTGTTTTTTTAAAAAAAAAAAATCTGTGTTTAGAAATAGCCTGACTGACCAGTCAAACTGACTACACAAAAGAGCCCCATTCCTCCTTTACCTCACACTCTCCACTTCAGTGGCGGCTGCTGTGCCACTTCTTAAATGGGCAATTTGATAAGTGACTAAAAACTTGCCTTTCTAATCATCTGTCTAAATTCAACCCACCTCAAGAGTAACCTAGGTTTTTTTTAACCGCCTGCTGGCAATAAATAAAGACAATAGCAATACTAACTACTATATGGCAGAACAGGAATGGATAATGAGGCCAAAATAGTTTATGCCTTTGCATTTTTTAGTAGAGTAGGGACTGGTAGATAGCACTTTAAGAAGAGCCTGTAGACTTTCTTTTGTTAATGTTAAAGGTGAAATTTATTTTTTTTCAGTGGAGAGATAATCATTACTGCTGTAGAATAAAAGAGGCATGTACAGGTCTGTAACAAATAAAATTCACTGTTTCCTCACATTCACAAAACATCTTTCTCACTCTGCATACCTGTAGCCAATACTGCATTTTTGGATTTAACAGATTTTTTTGATTGCAAAAAATAACAGCCAGAAAACAGGGTTTACAATAGTACAGTAAACTATTTTTTAAATATGCCTACCTCGTGCAGATGGAAATTTCTGTCTGGCAAGAATATTATTTCCTAACTACCGCCCCATGTGAAATTATATGAGTTGATATTTATATACAGAACATAATGGTGTGAAGTCCCTATATGATCTGCAACAGCAGTTCAGATACACTGCAATCCTTTTCAGGTTTTCCTAGTGCAAAATGGAGTGGGTCCTAGGGAACTAAACAGGTTACCTCCGATGAAATGGCACTGTACTATCACTTTAGTGCAACATTGGCAGAAAATAGATGAGACTATTAGTAGAACCTCAGATTATCTTCAATATATTGGCAAGGATTTATCATTTTCCAAAAAAACACCCAATAACAGCAAAACCTAAAGCATATTAATTACATTAAATTAGTATCTGAAGAAGAGCAAGCTTGGGTAACTACGGTAGGTGAGTAATTAAGCATGAATTCCATTTAGCTGTTTTATAAATTCTTAGTTATCAGATTTGTTTCTAAATGTATATTTTTTCACTAGGGTATGGTTCATTGAAATTTCTAAACAAATTTCACATGTCTGAAATGAATCACCCTGGCTGAAGAAGATACATCGTGGATATATGTAACTAAGATATAATTTGACTGCAAACTCTTTTAAAATAGTTGGAATTTGATGTTTCTAACTACTATTATCCCTAGCTGAAATATGTTAGAATGAACAGAAGAATGTCAAAAATGTTTACAGTAGGTTTAGATTACTTTAAGGTGCATTGTTCAAAATTGAGTCAGAATAGTTTCCAACTGCTTTGCTGCTCAGCATTTGTATTCCTCTGAGATAATGTTTTTATTGAATGTTAACATTTTTAAAAATTATATATTTGGGGCCTCTCTTGAACAAAAACTGTACAAGTGATTCAAATCATTATTTTTATTTAAAAGGATAATGGTATTAATAAAGATTTCAATTCAGTTTGCCCTCATCGTATTTCCCCTTAACAATGCCAAAATCTTATGCAACTTTCTACATAGCTAACAGTAAGATTCATTAAATGGGACTTACAATGCAATTAACATACTTTGTGTTGTTATTTTCTCATTTCATTATACTCTGCTGTCCTCATAATCTGAATAATGAGTGTGATTTTGTACAATATAATCAATTTATTCTTTACCTGTGATATTTTTACGATAGATGAAACAGATGAAGACAACAAACTGGACTGCAGTTAATTAACACCAGTTGAGTTAAAATGAACTAAGATTCATTTATGCTTTTACCTGAGGTATAAAAATAACTCAGCTAAAAGCATAAATTTGTAACTTCTTTTAGTGTTATAAGTGATCATACAGAAATAATTCCAGGGCATCATCTTCTTCACTTCCGAGGTATAACTTAAGTCAGCTAATGATTTAGTGAATATACAAATCCATATAAATTTATGTTAAAAACATTTCAAACAGCACCCATAACAATTTGGATGACAATGAAGATCATTTAAATCAAACTGGTAGGCTGAAAATGTAATTAAGTTATAATAAATTATAAGTGTTTTGAAACAATATCTTTTGAAAAAATCTTCAAAATGCAGAGTAAAATCTAAGCATACTACAGGTAGTCCCCAATTTACAGCCATTCATTTAGCGACCGTTTGAAGTTACAATGGCATTGAAAAAAAGTGACATGAGCATTTTTCACATTTATGATCATTGCAGCATCCCCACGTGATCGGAATTCAGTTGCTTGGCAACTGGCATGTATTTATGACAGTTGGAGTGTCCTAGGCTCATGTGATCACTTTTTGTGACCTTCTGACAAGCAAAGTCAATGGGGAAGCCAGATTCACTTAACAACCATGTTACTAACTTAACAACTGCAGCAATTCACTTAACTGTGGCAAGAAAGGTAAAATACGGCAAAACGCATTTAACTATCTTGCTTAGCAACAGAAATGTTGGGCTCAACTGTGGTCATAAGTTGAGGGCTACTTGTTCATTAATCCAAATTCAATTATATCAGAGGTAGCAATGATAAAAGTCTATACAATGCTATACAATGGAATGTATAGCATTCATGTATAGCAAATGCTCTTCAAGCAAGATGCAGCTCCAAGTTCTGTCATGCCAGCTAATGTTGCTACATGGCAGCCAAGAAGCTGCCAAAAGGGCTTAGAAAAGGCCAGGTGGTGTCTGCAACTGCATGATCAAAGCTTTTTATGCAAATGTGATATATGCAAAAAGAGGCAGGTTTCAATTGCGCTGTTGCTGGCACAATCTGGATTTTAAAAAAAATCTCTACAGCTGCTGCATGGCAATAACTAAACTTCAAGAAAAAACTAAAATATCTTTTAATATACCTGTCTCTATGTCTCTGTATCTATCCTACATGCAAAAAGACAAACTACGCAACATAGTTCCTGTTTTATCAGAATTAACTGGCAATGATAATGTAGTAGTTGTGAAGTTGGTTTCTTTTTTCTTTGCTTACCTTCTTCCTTTTGAGTCAGTTTTTGACTCCTGGTGACTATCTGAAATAGTCCTTGCAGTTTTCTTGGCAAGGTTTTTTTTAGAAGTGATTTGCCATTGTTTGCTTCCTTTGGTTGAGTGTGTGTGACTGGCTCAAGAATCTGACTTCCTAAATTCTAGCAGTTCCTATGAAGACTCTGTGCAGTCCAGACTCCAAATCTCTTTTTCTTCTCCTTATTATTTCTTGGAATGTCAGTAATTGTTTTTATACATTTTTCTTCAGAAAAAAAGACCCAAACTTACCTCTTTCAAACCTAGTAGACTGTTAGTGAACCCAGGAATAAAAAAAGCATAATTAGAGAAATGTCTCAACAATCTGAAACAGAGTAAGATACAGAGAACAGTATACCTGGATGATGCTTATGTTTAGTTGCTTGTTATAATTCTTTTTATGAGACGGAATGAATTAGGATGGTTGGACACATGCCAGATTTTTTCTTCCTAACACCCGGAGATTTTGCATAAAATTCCCTCTTCAAATCTACATTTTATCTTCTAGGAACAGTAAGATGTGCCCATTGGGTGCCCTGTGTCCCTGCAGAAGTCTCCCTGCACTCCCCACAAATCGCTTTGCTTTTCAGAGGAGACTGATTTATATTGAAGAGAATTCAGTGACTCTCTGTCCATATATGCACGTTGATAACATTTTGTCTGCTGTTTGAAAGATTTAAGGTTGTAATCCTATGCAGTTTTACTCAGTAGACAATGCTTGGAAATATGATGTATGTATTTAGATAGAGACATATGGACAAATATTTCACTTTGCTTTATTAGCCTCCTCTACGACACTGTTATGGCAGATTTGGGCTCTCTTGGCTCATTTTTTGTGTGAATAAAGTTCCTAAGAATTTATACTAACTAGCATGATATGCAAAAATGTCACATTCTGCTACACTATCGTGTTAGCTATATAATTTCCTTAATACTGTATAAATATTTCATATTCCTCAGTATGATATTGTCACCTACATCTGAAATGAGGAATATTGTGCTTTTAACAGTTGTTGAACATGACTGTAACATTATCAAATACAGTTTTCCCTGTGACTACATCTCCAGGCTGAGACAGGATTTACCAGTTGAATTTCTGCTGGTTGTGCAATTCTTAGAGCTGCATAGCTTCTACCAGGAGAAGAAAAGCTGGAAAGTAGATAGATAATGCTGGCAAGTAGAAAAATTACAAAACTATCTACCTGTCACGTGATGGGTGCGAAATCTTTATTCTGCACTTCCATGAGCTCTCGGTAGCGTACCAACTTTCCAGCAGCAAACATTATTGTCACTGTCCTGATGAGTTTGCTCCCCTTCTCAAGATACTGTCAAAGCCCCAAATGGCTTGTTTCCCATGTATTTGCAGGGCCACCTTTCCAGGCATGTTTCAACCCATCCTTTGAGAAGGGATGCTGAATGTTCCACATGAAGTCAAGAAGTTTGGGACTTGATGATGGTCCTCCCCTTTGCCTTCTGAAGTATAAGGGCCCTAACTTCCTGGTCTTCAAGAATGTACTTAAGCTATGTTTATTTCGTAGGGCATTTGTGCTTTTATGAACTGGCCTCATAACTGTTTATTTCTTAAATGTTCGTTTTGGTTTTATATTTTATTATGTTCTTATACTCCACCTTTAATCAGGTGAAATGGGCAGTACACAAATGTAAGTAAATAAATACACATCAATAGTAATGGAAAGAAATAAAACCACTGAGAGCTTGTGTCAAGGAATGTCTTCTGGAAGGAATATACAGTTTAAATGTTGTCTTCAAACAAGTGCCAATATATGATGCATTATTTTTGAAAATTAAAGAATGCTAAAGGAAAAAAAATTAAGATATCTTGAAATGTTGGGTGAGTGCTTTACAAATGAAGGCAATACATTTACTATAGAAAATATTTTGAAAATGTATTAATACTTCCAGTTTCTCTTTTTATTTATTAATTTGGCATTTTTTTATATCCCACCACAAACTGAAGACTCTGGGCAGCATACATCAGACTCAACCTATAAAGCAGCATGAAACATTCAGTAGATTTATTGACCCACCCCAAAATGGATGATGACATTAAACAATCATTTTAGCTCATTCTTGGTAAGAGTTAGACAAGAGGCAAGACTACGCAAGTTTCTATACTTGCAATATTTGTGCAGAAAAGAGAGTCTTATTCTATGTCTCCTTTGGCTATCATAATACAGTGTCCATCTGTTGTTTACTGTGGTAGGGTAATTAATTCTTTATTGGTACAGGTGTGATTTATAAATACTAGACAGAAACTGTGCTGCAAAATCAAATTGTAACTGACACTGTCATTTTACGCTTGATTTGATGCTCACCTTTTCCCCAAGGTTGCTTTGTAGTTTCCTCCTTGCTTCTTGTAGTTGAAATGGTTTCATCTTGTAATTTTTCATCTCTCTGGAATGTTTTGGAACCATTAGAATCCCACAACTCTTTCCTGTAAGATAGAACATTCACTGATGGGGGTGGGGGAAGGGTTCCAGGCAATCCAGATGAAGCTCTCTCTGGATTGTTCCAGAGGCAACCCACGAGTTTAGCTTTGTGTGATGATTCCTTTTTAAATCCCTCTCTTTGTTTCCTGCCTCTGCCAGGAACAGAAGTGCTAAACAAAGTAACTTGCTTGTATGGTACATTATGGACAAAGCACTTACCGGTAATACATTGTGGCTTAATCGTGAATCAGCTCAAAGGCCACCAGTTAGTCTTCTGGGTGCAACTGAACTTACAGCTATTGATCCTCTACAGGAAAAGTTGCATACCTTAACTTTAAAAAAAGAAAAGAAAAAATCTGACTCACAAAAAAAGTATTATGAGGTTTTTAGGAACAATATAATTTTCCTTTCTGTGAAATACTTACAGTCTTCTTATCTTTTGCAGTTAATGACAATGATGAAACCAGTCCTTGAAGTTATGACCTTGCTGGTCTGTAAAGCAAAGGAAAGCTGAAATAAAATCATAAGCAGTTCTACCAAGTGAGTGCTTTGCTTAACAACCAAGTTAATAATTGTAGTTGTGCCAATTGTACTTGCTAAACAAAGACTACATGTACATATTCCAGGAAGGAACGTAAGTATTAACATTCATTGCTGTCAACTTGCCTGCACTTTGAAATCAAAATTGGTGGTCCTCCAATAGCAATATAAGGCAACTTCTCCAAGGCTCCACGCCTCCAGAATCTGTTGCTATCTGGAATCTGTCAGGCTTAAAACAAACAAGCTTTAGGGGAAGCTCTGAAGACATATTTGTTCCATCTAGGCATGTCTTCTTTTCAGTTTCATTGGGTAAGCGAGATGATAGGCTGCCTACAAAATGGCCAGCACCTGTGCTGCAATTGTCCTGTCCCTTTAAGTCCTCTCCCAGCCAGTACAGCAATTGTTAGCTATAAAAGCTGATCAGCGAGGCAGCTGGGTGTGGTGTGATGATGATGATGATGTGTGTGTGTGTGTGTGTGTGTGTGTGTGTGTGTGTGTGTGAGAGAGAGAGAGAGAGAGAGAGAGAGAGAGATATCCTAAAGTAGATATACTGTTCTCCAGCAGTAGGACTCATAAGTAGTAGTAGTTGGAGGACCAGTAGGAGGAGGTGTAGTAGAAGTGGGAAAGAGTAGTAATAGCCTCTAAGTGGTTGTGTGTGTTTTGCCCCGGGACCTGTTGTGCTGGTAGTGTTTTGGAGCCCAGTAATGGGTACATGTAAAATAATTCATGACAAAGTGGTGACAAAAGGCTGGAACAGCCAATAAATGTAGAATATCCAAAAGGAGGACAACTAACACAAGGGGGAAACCACACAAGGTGGCTTAAACTCAATGAAAAGAAAACCAACTTTGGCTTTAAAAAAAGTGCTGCAAAAGGAGTTTGGGCCTTGCAGTTCAGATTTTTCAGGAATTAGCCAGCAGAGGAATTCTAGGAATTGAAAGCCATGAATCATAAAAGGGCCGAGTTTGAAGACCCCTGGTCTATGGTAAAGCCAAAGCAAAAGGTGGACCAGCCTGAAATGGGGCTAGGCACAGATACTTGGGCCAATATCGTGGCAGAGCTGATAAGATGGAGCAAAAGGAAAGGCTGAAATTCATTAAAAAGGAAGAGGAGAAAGTTTGGAGGGAGAAAGTAAAGATAGGCTGGAATCACAAAGGAGAGAAAGAGAGACAAGAAGAGTTTAGGGGGCTGATAGACCTACTTAAAGGGATACAGTCACCAGAAGGGGCACATTCAATTTCTAAATTATTTCAGAATGTGTAGAGTGGAGGTTGTCCCAAAGACATTAAAATTCCCAAGGTGTCAGAGGAGAAGAAACAGAAGCCTATTTTACCAGTTCAAAAGAGAAGCTACCTCTTATAAGTGGCCTGAGTGCGGATGGTTGATGTGACCAGCCCCATGTTTAATAGGAAAGGGTTTGAGAGCTTACAGTAGACTTCCAGCAAGAGAAGTAGTGGGTTACTCTCATATGAAAGACATAATCCTATACAGATAGGTTGTCACTCTTTACACCTATAGGCAAAGGTTTAGGAACTACACCTACGATAAACATGAAGGGATGGGACTTCCGGTGGCTCCGCGGCGACGGAGGGAGCCTTCCCGGGCTGCCCGCGGCTCAGCTGTTTTTTCGCCCGAAACAGCGCCGATCAGCTGTTCGGGCGAATCCGAAGCCCCCTCCTCGGGAGAAGAGGAGGGGGCGAGCTCCCAGGTAGGGGTAGAGTTCTCCAGGGCCGCCTGAGCTTATGGCTTGGGCGGCTGAAGGATTGAACTCCCCCGTAGCCTGGGCTGCTCCCAGCTGGCCGTCGCCTCTGCTCCTGACTTCTTGGAGCAGAGCCAGCCGTCTGCGATCACCCCTGCCTGAAGGAATGACTATGATTTAAAGGAGCAGGCAGAGCGATACAAGAGGAAATGGTAAAGAGGATTACTATGTTTTACTCTCCAGCTTGATGGACTTTTTTGGATTACAAATCTGAAGTGAAAGTGCATCATATTTGGTAAAAGATGGCGGCTAAACCACCCCCTAAAACTCTTCGGAGTGCTGGAACTTCTCCTGTGCAACAATCATTATTGCAGGCGCTGCATCCTCCTGATGTATTGACATCAAAGGACTTACAAGATGCTCTTGAAAAACATACCCAGGTAATTTTGGAATCAATTAATATTAGATTTGCACAGATGGAGGAGAAATTGGAGAAATTGGAGGAGAATGGAGGAGAGGATGGAACAGAAGCTCAAAGCGATGAGGGTAGACATCTTGACTTCAGTGTTTAAAGTGGCTCGGTGTGTGGAAGAATTGGAGGAAAAGCTAGAAGACTTGTCTCAAAAGAATGCTATATTAGAAGCAAAACTATTGGAGAATGAAAATAAAATGGAAAGGGAACTGTGTCTTGCTCAATATTTCCAGATGCAGTTTGCCATTAGAATTAGAGGCTTAAAGGAGAATACTAAGGAAGATCTAAAGCAGCTGGTTTCTGAGGCTTTTGAAATAGTGTTGAAACAGCCAGCATCTGAAATAAAAGGAGGCATGGACAAAGTGTTTCGTGTGAATTCATGGATTGCCAGACAGAGAAAGTTGCCTAGAGATGTGGTGGTATATTTTGCAAAAAGGGAAACTAGAGATGAAGTTATACAAGCTGCTTATGATACTAAAGTTATGATTGCTAATCAAGAAGTTTTGGTTTTAAAAGAAATTCCTCCAAAGATTCTAAGGAGAAGGAAGGATTTTACATTTCTTGTGCAAGAGCTCAAGCAGCGAGATATAAGGTTCAGATGGGAGATCCCAGTGGGGTTGATGGTGACGCACGAAGGTAAAAAGTACCGTTTGGTTACTGTGATGCAAGCGCGTGATTTCTACAATAATGTTTTAAATGCAACGCCATTAACACTTTTGGAAGCTGGAAAGGGATCTGGAGAAGGAGTGCATCAAGAGGCCGAAGATGGTCAGATAGAAGACAACGGTGTTGGAGGAGATCAAGATACAACCTCGTCGGATGAATCTATAAAACAGAGGGTGACGCGTGCTGCTGCAAAACGATCTAAGAAGAGAAAGTAGCAGGAATTGCAGAAGTCTATGGAACTTTTACGATATAGTCAAGTAGTCAAGTAGGGGAGGGGGGAAAAGATTTGGGTGTAGACGCAATATATTTTTATATTTGGTGGTTCTGTGGAAAGGGTGAGCTTTTTTGGATTGTGGTACTGGAAGAGGAACGGCCGATTACAGAAGAGTTGACTTTAAAGTTTTTTGATTTGGGATCCTTGGTTAATTTGGAAAATTATTTGTAAGAATGTTATATCATGGAATGGATAAAATGGATGGAGTTTATTTAGGATAAGTATAGGGTTGAGAAGGGGTTTTTTTCTTCTTTTTCCTTTTTTTTTTGTCTTTAATATATATTTAATACTATTAAGGTTTGTTCCATTCTATATAAGCTAGAGAGTGTCCTTTTCTTATTCTAGGTTTTTTTTTATACATATATTTAATATTGTTAAGGTTTGTTTTATCCTATATAAGCTAGAGAGTGATGGTTTTAGAATTTATAGTTGTTAGTATATGGTTGCTTAGGTTTGCTTTTTTTTATATATATATATACCTTGTATTCAGCTCTGGGAAGTAGGGGGGGAGGGGGGAGGTAGGGGGGGAGGAGGGAGGGGGGAGGAGGGGAGGTAGGGGGGGAGGAGGGAGGGGGAAGGGGTTTTTTTTTTAAAGGAAAATTGTATTTTAAAACTTTTCAATAAAAAAAAAGATAAACATGAAGGGATGTTTGAATTGTGAGCAATGCTGGAAGACTAGGCAAAAAATGGTTGAAGCCAGATGGAAGAAAGCAAAGGGAAAGTGACAGGGAAAGTAATTTCAGAACAGTTTCTACAGGTACCCCCTACCAAATTGAGGTTTTGGTACAAAAACACAGCTCAGATTGGCTAAGGACTACATGGCAGCAAAAAAGTTAGAGAGGTTATTAGAAGAGAAGATTCAGAAGGAGAGAGAATAAGAAAGCCTGTTCCAGAAAGTAAAAACCTTAAGGAGCCAGAAGAGAGAAAGGTGAAAGAAGTAGAGAATCCTTAGCTTCTGTCCAAACTAAAGGGAAGGCCTTGGGAGGTCAAAAAACCATACAGTAGAAGACCTATGGGAAAAGTGGCCATTTTGTCCAAAGATTGGCTAAAAGTGAGGGGGGGGGAAAGAATGGCTGCAGTATTGTCTGAGAAGAAAAATTATAATACCAGCAAACGTAAACAAGGCAACAAATATGGAGAAAGAGCCTCTTAAGAGTCTGTGTTTGGGCAGACTGAAACGTCCCATTTGTTAAAGTCCAAGTAAAGGCAAAAAGGAATGAAACAAGCAATGGTGATAGGAGTTATCCCCAACTTGCCATGTAACCTAGTAATTGGAACAGGTTTTCCAATTACTGAAGTGCGACTCAGAGAAAAGATTCAAGAGGCTAAGATAGTGGGAGTAACTACAAAGGCCCTGTCTAAGGTAAAGTTGAGAATGGAGCAGAAGCAGGAAGGGAAGGAACCTGGGATTATTGTAGCCATCTTGATTTTGATATAAATAAAATGTCCTAGAATGGAGAAGTGGGAGAGTGGAATAGTGAGGGATGAGTAGTAGCCTCTGAGTGCTTGTGTGTGTGTGTGTGTGTTGCCCAGGGACTTGTGTGGTTGTTTTGGAGCCCATTGACTTTGGGTATTTGTAAAATAGTGCATAACTATTTTTAATTGGATGTTTTAATTGCCAGGGTTTGAGGAACTTCCTACACTTCTGTGGTGCTGGCTTCAATTTTTTTATAGCATTGTTGAGTTTGTTATTGTAGGTAGCTTTGGAAGGCTGAAAGCATGCTTCTATATTTATTAAATTTATATGCCACCCATTTCACTATCAAATGACTAAAACAGATGGGTGAACAAATTAACATGACAAAAATATTCTACAGTTGGACCAAGTAACATTCTTAGACCAGTGGGGGAAATATTTAATCAAAGAACAAAGTAAACTTAGTCAATTTGCAGGAGAAAAAAATTAACGGAACCAATCACATTAACAGTATCACATTAGGTGCAGATGATACATTGTAGGTGAAAAGGCAATGCATTTGAATGATGTCCTGATAGCTGTAGTCCATGCAAGTTGAAAATTCCTCCATGATATTTCTTGAGTAGGCACAAATTGGCACTATTGAAGCTTATTTTACATTGTTTATCTTCCCAAGTTGTTTAAAAATGGTTATTTACAAAAGAAGTATATCAAAAAAATGTGGGTAGTAGACCATTTCTGGATCACAAAACTCCCTCCCTTGACTTGTAAAAGCAAGGTCAGTGTTCTCTAATAGTGCCTTCAAGGAGATGACCACCCTCTTCATCATCTCCCAAGGCTATGCTACAAAGAATTAGAACAACTAAAGTCCAAGTTATCAGGAGGCAAGAGATGAGGGAGGGCTGAGTGAGTTAAAGGGTTGCAAGTATTTTGTACTATGATATATCTCCTTAAAAGTGAGAAAATGCCCACATTTCTAAGAGTTGTAGGGTTCATATTACTAACTCGGCAAAAAGCAACAACTTCACTGCCAATGTTGGTAATTATTCTAAAACAATAGAAAAGAACAAACAAGATATTACTAAAATATTTCAATGACTTTTCAAACCTATGGTAAGGTAGAAAAGCAGTAACTGCCACTTCTTACAAATGAAATCAACTGGGCTCCCTGAAATTATGCACAACAAAACTATCAGTGATGTTTTGCTGTGGAAAGTCCAAAACCCAGAAATGTCTATCTTCTCTCAGATTTATGTTAGTTTTGGAAAGCTTCACAAGATCTTTATTCACCTTTAAAAATATTTACTTTTCATACTGATTGAAGTATATGGTTTCAATCTCAAGCTTTATACTCTACTACATCATTTCAACTACCAATGTCACACAAAGGAAGCCTGTACAACCATCCCTTGTTTTGAATTTTATTTCCTTATACAATTTTGTGCATAGTTACTCATTACTAAATTTGATTAGTTAATCCCACAATATTATGTATATAGACTAAGTTATCTACCATTCCTAATATTTTTCTAAGAACTTAGGAGTTCCTGATATTTTTAGATCTCTTAAAGAGATAGATGCAGGGAAGTCTCCTCCTAGTGCACTAATCTCAAAAACGCAGTTTGAGAGAACCGATTCTACGAAAAAGGTGTGATACAACACCTGCTGTACAGATGTTCTGGATGATATAGTAATACAAATTGACATAGGGCTTATTGCAATGGAGATTGGTACAAGTGAGGTATTAACAGTAGGCTAAAAGTTTCTAATGGTACATGGCCACATCAAATCTCTGAAGAGAGCCTGAGTAATTATAATTGAAGATGAACAAGTAGCCAATTAAACATCTTTATGCCAGTTACTGTCCACAAATATTAACATGCTTCTATGATCGTCTTTATTTGGATAAAGGGGGTTGCTTTTCAGTTTTAATACTGGAATTGAAGTAAGAGATGAAAGTGAGATGCCATGCTTTCCAACTTTTCTTTTCTGATAGAAGGCAGCTGAGGATTTGGGCTTATACTCATGAATCGTCAGGATGTTGCTTCCTTGATTTGTGGAAAATTCACAACATATTTATAGAGAGACACATATATTTTAAAAGAACATTTAATTTCCATTTGTTTAAATTAACACATGAAAAATACAGGTAAAATAGTAATTCTAACTCTTAAGGCAACACAAAAAACATTCTGCATTTCTTCTTTTTATACATTATCCCTTAATTACTACTTACTGGCATTTTAACAATCACTCATATTCCATTGATTTCATAAATATTTAAAAAGTAGATAACAGATTAAAATATGGCACATCTTCATATATTTATCAAATGAAAGTATAAGTCTGTTGGATTAGATCCCAGTTCAATACAAAAACCAGCATATTAGAAATGTAAAATGTCTTCCAGGAAAGGAACTCGGTTAGTTTAACAGAGATCCTTATAAAAGGCATTCCGAGTGATGTAATTTTAATGCTTTGTCATTCTCTCCAGTATTCCTTTAGTTCCTATGTATGTTGTAACCATTGAGTGCCCAGTTTTGCACTTCTCCACTGCTGAACAATGCAAAGAAAAGAGCTCCAAATAAGTTAAGGGCAGAAGCAATATAAAACACGTTCCGCCATTCTTCTATAGTGTTCTGGTAAAAGAGGAATACAAAGGATAAATCAGTACAGCAGGATGATGCTCAAGAGTGAGAAAAATGCTTTCCATTATGTTATTCATTCTGTATCCTCTTGCAACTCTTTTGTTTTATCATTTTCATTATTCTTTCTCGATATTAGATGTAATTAACTCAGTTAACAGCTCAGCAATTTTCAACTTTCTTAATAAGAGGGAGATTTATAGTTTAATGATTATTACAACTGAATTAACTAAGTATTTGTGCCAGACTCTTATATCTAAATACAATTATTCACACTCGTAACTTCCCTCCAAAGAGCTCTATTGTTCTCTTTCCTATTGTTTTATTTCATCAACCTTGAGAGTTGAATTAAAGAGGAATAAAGCATGTGGTTTAAAATTATCCATTGAACTGCATGGTTGAGTGAAAATTCAGCTTTGATATACGCATGTGAGGCAATCCGAGATTGTGTCAAAATGACCACAGGTTCATAGTGACATCATGACACAAACTCCCCTCTTGCATACTTGTGGCCTACAGTCTCTTGCTGTTAAACTGACAGTTTTGTATCTTACCGTAATTTATGTGATATCCCACCATTCTATCTCCACTGTAGTTAATAATGAAAGTGGGGCCTTTCTGCTTCTACCTTGATATTCAGTGCCATTATTTCAACTGTGAAAGAATTTTTGAAAACTCTATCTTAAAAAAAAAAAGTTTGCCCACCTTCCATGAGAAAAGTGGACTAGTCAGTTTGGCCAGGATTAAAACACTGCAGTTTGAAAAGGAATCCTAGAAATGAGGTTGAGCAAAGCACAGAAAAATAGTAGTAAACATAAATATGAATCACTAGTGAATACAGCCAAGAAGAAACGAGAAAAACCTACAGATGGTAACTAAAGAAAGAAAGGAACTTGGTAAAAGTTAGATTGGGGAAAAACTACACAGACAATTGAATACTTTGGGCTAACCCTTCAGTGCTTTGCTTGCAAGTTTCCAGTAATTCATAACTGGAATAACAAAATGTGTAAAGAATTGTGTGAATATTGATATAGCTGAGGCGTTTTAATTCTCATTGTTAAATAAAATTCAGTGGTATTCTACCAGTGTACAGCAGACGTTATAGCCAAGAAATTTGCTTCCACCTATTACAAGATCTCTGTTAACAAACTAACTACAGCAGTTGCACTATGCACTAGGTATATTAGAACTTTCTAAGCATATGGATAAAGAGAGCTAGCACTAATTAATAATTATTTTAATTCCATGTTAGTGTCAAGTTCCCGACGTATGGGCTTTTCAAGTGACTCTGAGGCATTGTTTATCTTAAAAGTCCTTTATTAGCCTAATACACCGGCAAATGCTTGCTCGAAAAAAGCTGGAATCTGAAATCTCTGCCCCTTGCACAATATATTAAAACACAATTCTCCACCGTTCTAATTTTGTCATTAATCATATTCTCCAATTAATTTAAAGAATCAGTTTCCCTTCTGTTAGAAGAACGGCCAAAGCCTTATCTTCTTTAGAGAGACAAATAGCCTTGAAAATGCATTCCTACTCTTCCCTCCTCCCAACTTTAAACTAAAGCAATACACAAGTCTTAAAGCAATACACAAGTTTAACATATGAAATAGCTACTTCTTCATCCCTTGTCAAGCAATAACATTAGATGTTAGCAGCATTGACAGATATGTTATGGCTACTATTTGACTTAGGCAGATTCTACTCTGCCTTGCTGAATTGCAACCACAGGCATAATTAAATAGCAAGAAGTCAGAAGGAAAGGAGAATGTGAAGATTCAATAATTTCTCTTAGAAAAAAAGTGTAGATATCGCACTCCCAATCTTGTTCAGGAACAAGTACCAAGTTTAAGTAACATCACTTTACTGACTTAGATACCACTGCAATGTGTGGAAATGGAAAATAAGAATTCAGTTAAGATTTAAATGAGCTCATATTGAAAAGTACCATTTATTTCTGATTTAAAGCATTATTTTAGAGAGCTGGAAAAGTGATACTTGAAAGTAACAGATTTATTTATTTTATTTGCATGACTACTATTAAAAAGAACAAAAGAGCTATAATTATAATTTGTATATGTGGTTCTTACTGCACACATAAGCTACAGTCGAAGTTAGAACTTTAGCTCTAGTTTCTAAAGATGCTTATTACACACTGAAATATAACTGACATTCCTCCAGAATTATATTGAGAAAAAGAAATTTCTGAAGCTGCTTAGTCAAAGTTACAAACTTCTAGCTATATGGCCTTTTTAAAAAAATGACAAAACATTATTGTGAATATATAAGAAACATTCTTCAGAGGTCTGGCCTATATACTTTCTTAATTAATATTTTGAATTCATGTTTCCTTTCTTGTGCTGTGTTACCTCCCAATTATATCCTAATTTTAGTTTACATTTACTTGACTTGGTTGCCGAGTTTGGGAGTTATTTGCACTGCTGTGTGAGAAGAATTATTTTGAAATAAGAGATTTGTATTGGGGAATCTCGGAACAAAAATTCTTTGCTAAAGGATATATTTTTACAGATCTATCAATAAATATAATATTAAGGAAAATACATAATTGCATTTATTTATTAATATGTAATTCAAGAAACACTCATGAGTATTATTTAGATTGGTGTGATTTTTCTTAAGTAACAAAGTGTGTTTTAATAGTGCCCTTTTCTGGGATGCTTTTCTAACTTCTCAGTCCGGCCTACAATCTTAGCATTTTGTGATGATTTCTTACCAAGAATAAATCAGGTCAGCATTCTGAGTTTAGCAGGGAAATGCATTATTATTCAACTAATAATAGTACACAAGCCTGTTTTTTAAAAAAATTTCTAAAAATAAAATAAGTGTGACTTACATTGTGAGTCAAAGCCTTAGCAACAAGTGGTCCCACCATTCCTGGAATAGTGCCAAATGTATTTGTGATTCCAAGGAGGATGCCAGCATAGCTAAGTTAATAAGGGAAAACAAGGATTAGTCCTTGGAACTTTCCAATTCTCAATTTTGCAATTCTTTTCCTGCCCCTTCAGAATCAGATTACATTATATGTGTACTTCCAGAACGGATTTTTTTTTCAACAGCAGTCCAAGCATTTTGGCATCCAAAGCCCTCCTGACAGATTGAAACGGGAGACTAGAAAGAATTTCACACATGATTCATCCACTTGTCTGCAAAGGATTAGAGACGCTTCTCATGTGTCCAAGCTTCTCAGATATTAGCAAAGGGATTCTCGCTGCAAATTAAATGGTCTCCCTCCAACTTCATTTCAGCTCAGACTTGACAGCTAAGATAAACTATACTTTCCAACAGTATTGTTATTTAATAAATAGACATATACAGTAGATACCTACGGTATGCACTCAGCAAATGTTAACCACAAAGTCTGTCTCAAAACAGCTCAGTGTAGCATTCCCCCCCCAAAAAAGTAAGATATTCCTTCCATTAAGAAATTTCTTAGTTGTATAATGTCTACAATGGGTTCTTTGCAACAACTATGCCAATTACAAGAGAATCTCCATACACACAAAAAAATTGTCCTTCTGGGAAATATATGAAACAAAGGGCTGCCAGTTGGTGTAAATTACTATGTATTGGTATCTAAATGCAGCTATCTTCTAGATAATCTTGTACGATCCATTTTTATATTCTCTCAGAAAGGGTTTCCCTTTACTCGATATATTTAAGATGTGGGAATCTATGAGATAAATAAAATTTTATAACTAGTTATTAGCATTGTAATGACTGAACATAATGGGGAAAGTAACTAAATTATAATTTAAAATAGCCAATCAATTGCATGTATTAGAAGAAATAGGATTTAGGAAAGCTTATGACACTTCTTAAAGGTGCCATAAGAATCTGTATGGTTTTTGTTGCAATGGATTAACAATAATTTAAGCATTAAATTTTGATGTGGTTATTGCTTGAAATTGGATTTGCAGTGACTGCAGAAGATGTATCAAATGTATTTGCCACCCTCCAGAAAATAAAACATGTCCAATGTTCTAGGGCAGGGGTAGGCAACCTCGGCTGACTCAGGAATTCTGGGAGTTGAAGTCCATGAGTCATAATAGAGCCGAGGTTGCCTACCCCTGTTCTAGGGAATTGAATGACCCCAGGTGTGTATAAAGAGGGAATCAAAACTACAAATGCCCTCCCTCCAACACACAAACACACACAGCCCAAATGGATTGGAGGAGCATGATGATGATACAGGAAGTTGCTATCATTATGAGAAATGTGACAAGTGGCATGGAGGACTAATAGCTGTACCCATCTGTTCGCCAGCTCCAGATGGCAGTAGTGGCAAGGGAAAGGAGCCATGTCTGGCGGCTATTACAGTGAGAAGGTTGGAGGGACTATGTTGAGGAGAGAATACTTTCTGTTCATAACAAAGAAATCCTCCCCCGGGCCTGGGCGCCCAATTTCTCTATACCGTATTTCTTTCATTCACTTTGGCAACAAAGAATACTCCCCAAATGGAGTTTTCAATGGTAGATTTATACAACATGGCCACACTAAAATCTGTCTCTTACAGGTACATGCCTGGTGGTGGTTTTCTGTCCAATAGATGGGAGCCAACTGCAAACTATCCAGCAATTATTACTTGAAAATTTATTAAAGTTTCTTCTGATTGAGGACACCAGAAAGAGAGCCCAAGATTTGCTTTTTATGTTTGGTTTTGACAAACATGCCTAAAATGGGAGCAGCATTTGTAGAGAAACTAGCTTCTGTCACAAGCACTGTAATATCTCTCTAATTGTTTCAAAATTATTTTGAAAGATTTCTGATGCTATCTTCTTTGCCACTCTTCCAGTCTTCTACACTTATCTTTATGCTTAATGAAAAATCAACGAAAACATTGAGGAAAATATTTTTTGTTCCATCACTAAGAAATATCCACCAGAAAGCAATCTACAGTTGCCCTGTGATATTTGTATCAGTTTTGAAGAACATGCCCAATGTTGATGACAATAAAAATTCAACTTGTGTGAATGTCTTAAGGAAATAACATAGTTTGCAATAATCTTCAATTTCTAAAAGCATTCTTCATTGAATTCTCTGCCTCATACGTAGTATAATGAGATTATCTGTTTCAGGAAAACGTAACAGCTAGTAAAAAACTTAATCAAAAGCTATAAAAAGCCTTCAAAAAACTTACGATGGTGCAATATCCAAGTGGTTGATACTGTAACCTGACGTGGAAAACCCTCCAAGTGTTGTTGATATGGTTAAAAATACAACTGCCATTTCATAGTTGCAACCTATAAATCCAGCCGCCATGAGGAATACTGCAGGCCCAACCATTCCTTAATTAAATAAAAAAAATAGAACATTTATACAAACACTTTCTATTTATTCTTTTTCTTGATGTTTTAGTGTAGTTTTGATTTTTGTTTATTTTATAAAAGTAGCTTTAGTTTTCAGCTCTTGACCTGCAACAGAGGATAACTGAGCGTGATTTCACCCTTCATCCCTAAATAAAGCGATAACATTGTCTAAAATAGGTCAATAACTCCTCAGTACCATAGTATATTGTCAGGGAACAAGAATGGCAACACATATTCTTTGGAATTTGTAACCTGAAACAGGTATATTCTCCTTTGATCCATCCAAGCTCAAAGAACCCACTACAGTATTATCAGCACAAGAAAGTCAGTATGTTGGAGACATAGGGGATTAGTATCATGTAGACATTAGGATGCAATCAAAAACAGATTTTAGAAGAAAGCAGGTAGAACAGTGTGGGCACACAAGGTGAAGGTATTTGTAATTATGATAGTAGAACATATGCACTGCGTAGAAAAGTTGAATTCCTTTTTTCCCCCCATAAATTCCCAGTAGCTATATATATATTCTCCTGAAATCCTGGCATATCACTGTCGGTCTAATTCAACAGGCATTGATCTGGATATAAGACAGTTTACAAAGGTAAGCTACCTTGATTTATGACTGGTCACTTTATTCAAAGTTTTGACGGACCTCCCCAGAACTACTTATGACCTTGATTCAAAGTTCTAATGGCTGGGCCCGCCTCTACCTTATCACATGATTATATTTTGGGTGCTTGGCAACTAGCTCATATTTATGGCTGTTTTCAATATTCCAATATTCCACGGTCTCAATTTAATTTATTTTTTTGTCAGAAACTAGAGTTTATTTCCAGCTTCTGGAAAAATCTGCCCATTGTGGGTAATGGATTTGCTTTACGACCACAGAGTTTGCTTTATGACAGTTGCAAAAGTCATAAAATTAAGTGCAGTCACGTAGTGATCCACTTAATGTCTGGTACAATGTACAAAACACAATTTCAGGCTCAATTATGGTTGTACATCGAAGAGGCTACCTGTATAAGAATGCACCCCCAATTCAGTGGCATTTCATGGACAGTTCAGTATATTACATGGTAGAAATGTAACATTGTTACTAAAATATTTAAATTAATTCAAAATGATGGTGTTTGCTGGAGTAACATGAAACTGTTTTTAATGGCTTGCTTTCTACTAGCCATATTATATATAAAAAGTGCATCAAAATTCCTGCTAGACTATCTTGGAGGTTCAATTGTCCTTGTTGCTAAATATTTGTCTATACAACTTTAAAGAAGTCAGCAATTGTTTTTTAATGCAAGCTAAGATTATATTAATTTGTGTGCTCTGTGACACTTTGAGATTGGATAGTTATTACTATTTTGCTAGGATAAAAAATTAAAAAATAAATTAGAAAATGTAATTATCCTGCTTTCTATTGCCATCTAGTGTACAAAACAAAGTATAAAATTCAGGTTTCATGTTTTATAGCAACATCCTAGCTGTTGCTGCAGCTTTGTTAAAAACAACATACTGAATCTATTTTAAAAATCAACTGGATCAGTTTAAAAAACCCAGAATACTTATTTTAAGACAAGGCAGCAAAGGTGAATGTGGGAAACAGTGAAAGAATTGTGAATAAAAAGATGATACCAATTCCTTTATCTACTAATCTCAAAATTAATTTATGCATTGTTATTTCAGTTTGTTTCAAGGTATTAAGTTATCAAGGACAAAAGATTCAGAGGGAAGCAAGAGCATGGTAGCTTTACTTAAACAAGCAAGCATAAGTAGCAGAAGCACACTGGTATTTCTAAGTAGCCCTAGAAAAGATGCTTGTCTGAACATCAGGAAAGCTCATTTCTAGTTAATACTACAGAATCTACTATGTCTTATGACATTTATCAGGTGGGCTAAAGTCTGAATCGGCATAAGGTAGCTTTCTATCATTTTGAGAAAGTTGTAATGCCAGCATGTTTGGCATATGCTTTCCCCTTCAAAAAAATGTTCCTAAAAATGTCAGGGTGATCCTTGTCGTTGTTAGATGTTGGGAAGCACCAGCCTGGCAGGAAGGGGGGTTCACACAGAGAGTTGGCCTGGAATCACTGTGCAAATGCAAAAGAGCTAGGACACTACTCCTCACCCAGGTTTCTTGGAGCCTTGTCTAATTGTTCCCAAGAGTAGGCTGCCAGACTGGGGAGATTCCTGTATTATAGGCAGAACAGAATAAAGTAGTTAGCTTGCATTCTGCATGTATGGGTCTGGTTGTTCACACCTGAAATTAATATATATAATTACTGTAGGACAATCTTATTTTAAGAATTATGTTTATACAAGATTCATATAGTCCTCGTAGGTTGTGACCTTCAACACATATGCAAGATATATCGGGCCAATCCAGGAAGGAGCAGGGTCCTTCTGACCAAACAGTGTACTTTAATTAGAAAGTCTCATCTTGTGTAAGAAATGCCGTGGATTCTGTCTGGAAACGAATATATATATTTAAAATTATTACATGTTGTATTAATGCTTACTTAACGTATCAAACCAATTCACTTTCATTCTACATGAGCTATAGGCTACATTAAAAACAAATGCTTTTCTTACCTATTGCTGTAAATGTTTTGCGAACACAGACTGTTGACATATTTTTCTTTTCCCGTAAGTAGTCCGCAAACTGACCACACACAATTATACATATCCAGCAGCCAAAATAAGGAAGTGCGGATAAGAATCCATTCTGCAGAGAGGGAAAATGATACTTAAAATAATTTGAACAATTTATCAGATTCTAGATATGATTTATAATATTAGCATGAGCGATGTATCATATTTTTAGATATGATCATAGATATATATACCTATATATATTCTGAGTAAAGTTATAATGCAAGTGTGTTTTGTACTTGCTTTCCCCTTCAAACGAGATGATTGCATATTTAAAGATAAGCATGAACAGAAATAATATTTGTAAATAATACAGGGAAGGTGACCAGTAATTAGCATACAGCTTTCTGTGACTCTTTTTTGATACTAATCCATATATATATATATATATATATATATATATATATATATATATATATATATATATATATATATGATAGCTTTTGTATGTACATTATATGAATATGGAGTTTCCAGACAATTGTTGAAATTGCCTAAACCTTTGAGAATAAAGACATTATTTAAAAATTACATAACCCTTTTTAATGGTAAATAATGGAAATACAAATATAGTAATGAATTTTAAATATGTGGCCAAAAAGTAGCACCTGTTTCATCGGAGACACATTACAAATGTAAGACAAAGCTTTTTTCATGACTCTGAATTAGAATGAATATTACCATTTCCTCATTTGGTTTATTTTACTGGGGGAGGGGCAAATATTAGTTCAACAGCTCTTTTAGATTTAAGGTACTGCAGCAAAAAAAAAAAAAATCCCATCATGCAGACTATATAAAAAGAAAAAAAATAGATTCGAAGCTCTGATTATATGATAATTGGACAAAGCTTTTAAACTGCTCAGTCCTGTCACTTATATTCTTTCCTTGTACTTATTAAGTACATAATCTTCTGAAGAAATACAAATATGCATCAGGCAGTCCATGGGAAGCCAACATTCTCTCAATTTTTGTTCCTTTTGGAATAGTCCACCCAGAAGACATGATTACTTGTGAAAAGACCCACTAACAGAGTCCATAATGTCCACTTATTAATTTTGTATGTAAAATGTGAAAGCCTTTACTCAAAAATCAACAATTGCCCCACTGTTTCCATAACATAAAAAAGCACGGAAAAAGTTAATTAAAAAAGATATTTTTAAAATTGCACTGTAATTATACTAAAACAATTTGCCCCAAATCTCTGATTTGATAACTAGAATGAATTTTCCAGGAGTACACATACAGTAATTTAAGCATAGCCATATCCTAGGAAGATTTTGTAATACTTTGATTCTTATAAAAACCTGAACTTCTGTTGAATAGAAACATAGACAGAAATGCAAGAATGGGCCTAAGTTTGGGAATCAAATTCTCATCCAGTCTAGATATTAACTGAATTATCACAGACTAATAGTTTATAAAGCCTCCTGGATCTAGGTTCATGGTTGTACCACTTTAGGATTAAAGTTAATCTTTGTAAAATTGGAATGCATAGGGTGGCTTACCTCCTGCACATCAAATCTCAAAATCTCCTTCATGTATGTAGGCAGCAGGGTAAGGAGAGTGTAGAATGTCCAATTATAAGAAAAGTGTGCAACAACAATGGCCCACAATGGAACAGATTTCAATATGGCTTTCCAAGGCACAGATTTTTGGGTAGAAAGCTAAATGGAAGGAAATAAATTCATATTGACATTAAAAACCTTTAGATCTCAAGGAATTTAATTTTTAAAGAATGTTATTCAGCATTATGAAGGATTAATTCTGACATAACAAATTTTTGACAGAGATACAATATAAAAAAATGGGCTATATGATCAGGTATTATATTTTACTGAGTCTACATCTTTTTCATTGGAGAATATCTATCACCATTTCACTATAGTTTGTTTGTACTAACTTAAAATGAAAATCATAGGTCTGGAGAATTTGTTTTGGAAGATGAATGGAACCCTTAGTTAAGGGTTAACCCTTAGTTTTAATTTTTTTAAAAAAATTAGCATGATTAAAAGCATATTTAAGGACTACTTTTCCCTTTTTTATATACAGTGAATATTTATACATTATATTGCACTTAACCTGGATGGTAACTGTTTGCTGATAGTTCATACCTGTTGTGAAAGGGTAGACAGAATATATTCTTTTTCAGCAGAGGAAATTGTCTTGTGAGCTTCAGGTGTATCACTAACCATACATATCCAGAAGAGGAACCACAATACACCTAAGGCACCTTAAAGTGAACGAAAGTGCCTGTGTTTAAGTTGAAGGCAGCAAAAAATGTCTATGGCTAGAGTAGACTTAACTAAAAATTATCTGCATGTGAATATAAGAGCCTCATAATAATCCTTTGCCAGAAAAAAACCTTGAAAAGTTACAGGGCATTTCAACAGTATTGTTTTATGTGTGATGTTTACAAGTTTGTGTCAATGTGTCCCAACTTTATCAAAATCGATTGTTAGCGCATAACACATAGTACTTAACATATTAACTTTTAGATCTGTTGGCTCCAGCATGGCTAAAGGTGTTAAATGTAAAATGCTAGCAGCTGGGAGAGGAGAACCATACATACAGGCAGATACACACACAGACACAAAGGGAAATGTTTAGAAAATAGGATTATTACACAAAGGCTGAACTATTAAGAAAAATACAAGCCCAACTTGGAATCATCAAATTTCTCTACAGTTTGCATTCTTGCATTTCCCTGACAGAAAAAAATTAATAAAAGCAATCAAAACCTCCTAAGATATGAAAAAATAAAGCATCTGTACAATATAATACAATAGTTTAAGTAGCAGCACTATTCTAGAATTAAACACAAAAAGCCTTAATCAAAGAATTATATGTGCAATGAGACTACTTACCAAATATATAGAATACGTAACTCCAATCTACATAATAGCATATTATACCAGACAAGGGAAGTGAGACAACTGTTCCTAGCTGTGCACCTACAAATTAAAGATTTTTTTAAAAATGCTGACAGCATGTATCTTAGTAAACAAATTATTTATCAAGTGTGTCTAAAATAACATCTGAGTTAAGGATAAGGCTTGCATTACAGTGAGCCATGGTTACGAGTACCAGGAAGAATACAAGATGAGGGAAGGGAGGAAATTCATAGCTCTGCAAGTTCTTGGGGCCACCCCACAGTCAACCATGGTCAAATCTAAAAATATTCATGAAATCTTACCTGCATATGAAATACTAAGGAGTTTACTGCGTTCTAATGGAGGAGCCCAATTAGACCACATGGCATGCATGGCTGGAAACGTTACACCCTGGAAAATATATTTGCTTATAATGTAATATATACATGAAATATATATGTGTAATATATATCTTTCTGCCAACCTAGCAGTTCGAAAGCACTTAAAAATACAAGTAGAAAAATAGGGACCACTACGGTGGGAAGGTAACAGCGTTCTGTGCGCCTTTGGCATCTAGTCATGCCGGCCACATGACCACGGAGACGTCCTCGGACAAGCGCTGGCTCTTCGGCTTTGAAACAGAGATGAGCACCGGCCCCTAGAGTTGGAAACGACTAGCACGCATGTGCGGGGGAACCTTTACCTTTACTTTTAATATATATCTATATTACAAAAACAAGATAGCATTCATTGGTAAAATATTTTATTTTAATGAAATGCTTCTCTTCAATAAATCCTGGGAAAGTATTGGTTTGAAGCTGTTGTTTTCAGCACATGCACATTACCTGAAGATCAATTAAGCAGAACTAATTTCTTGCCCATCATAGTCCTTCAGATGAAAATGTTTTGTGGATAATTATACTGAATGCTCAATTTTTACCAAGTCTTAGCCACCAAAATATTCAATCGTGACCAAAAATATTGATATGTAATGAAGCATGATGTAATGCAATCAGGAAGTGAAACTTTATAAAAAAAACACCTTATTCTTAAATTAAGCTAGATTGCCCAGCAAAAGTAATGCAGAATTTAAAATGAAAATGAATAAGCAATAATGTTTAAGATGAAAAGGCATCCAAAGATGCAAAGGGATAAGCCGTTTTATGATCGGCTTCCAATCTTTGGTTGTTCACTAGGGTGATAATGTTTAAGATGAAAAGGCATCCAAAGATGCAAAGGGATAAGCCATTTTATGATCAGCTTCCAATCTTTGGTTGTTCACTAGGGTGATGAATTCTATGAGCAGAGTCTATTCTTACAACAGCTGTTGCTTTGTATGCCTCTCAAGAACACTAAACAATATTTTATTCTGGCCAACTCTTCAATGTTTTACTTTGCTGATACTCCTATGAGTGGATGTATTTGTTATTTTATTTATTAAATTTTTATGCCACCCATCTCCCGTACAAGGTAACTCTGGGCATAATTTTACATTAGGAATCTGATTTAATGATTAAATGTGATCCAAAATACTGAGAGCTGCCTTGAAAATGATTAGCTGTGGGGGAAAAGAAAGCCCTCCATTGAATCCTGTAAGGCACGGATGAAGCTGAAATTTGCCAAAAAAAGAAAATGGCATTAAATGCAGAATTCCACTGAGGATTTGGATTTCCTGATTACGCGCCATCAAGTTGGTGTCAACTCTTAGTAACCATTTTGTTAAAGAGAAAATCTTCTCCAGAACAATTTTATATTGCCTATCCCCAGTGGCGTAGCGTGGGGGGTGCAGGGGGGGCCGGCTGCACCGGGCGCAACATCTGGGGGGGCGCGCTCGCAGCTCTCTGCCCCTGCCTGGCTCACTCACTCTCTCTCACTGCAGTGCTGGCTGTGCGAATCCGATCCGAGCCGCCGGGTCGCCACCCACTGTGGAGGGGGGGTGCCAGGCGTGCGGTGCGGTGCGGAGAGAGAGCAAGGGACTATCTGGGGGAGGGACAGTGCAGCGGCCGGGTGCTTGCCCCGGGTGCTGACAACCCACGCTACGCCACTGCCTATCCCCATGTGGATTCATGGTAACAGACAAGAATGGTTTACCACTGCTTCTCCCAGCAGTATGGAATGATGCCTTTGCCAGTATCACTAAAGTGACCTTTTGTGTTTGACATCTTATATCATTGTTGCCTGATACAGACTACAGACTGCTCACTTTAGTTGAGTAACTGGGATGACCTTTGTGCCTTCGCTTTGGGGATTTATGTTCTTGGCATTCTTTGCTCATCACTCCCAGGACCACCTTCTAACCACTATGAGGCAGCAGGACTGGAGGGGGTTGGATTACTTTTGTACAGTACGGTGTACCACTCTTTATATCTATGATTTTTCACAAAGATGGCGCTTTACACTTTATACAATACACTTTATACAATACACTTGATACAGTTGCACTCACAAAAAACACATTATTTTCACAATGTGTTTCACATAATTTTCATGTGAAACACAGGAGAACTGAGGGAAAAGAGGAAACCGTCAAGTCCAAGATGTTACAAGTTCTGTGACAAGACTAAGAGAGTGAGGAGCCAGGAGCCACTCATGTCAGAAAACTATGAAGAGTGGTGGTCATTTATTCACTTGGCATTTCCCCTTCTTTCCCATTGTTTAGCCAACATCAAAGGAAAAGCAAGAGATTACCTCGCCCAGACCTTCCAAAACCCTGACGGCTATGAGGAATCCAGCTCCTAAATCTGCTGCTAACGGTGTGAACAAGGTGAAAACAGCAGTACCCAAGATGCCAAAGCCCAGCAGCAGCTTTGCCCCAAATTGGCGTGCCAGATATCCCCCAGGAACTTGAGTAATGATGTAGCCATAGAAAAAGGACCCAAGGATCCAGCCTTGCATTTCAGCATCCCAAGGATAGCTTTTTCCCTAAAAAGAAAAGAGGAAGAGGCAGGCAGGTCTGGTCAATATTTTATACATCATAAGAGCAAAAAAAAAAAAGAAAGAAAGAAAGAAAGAAAGAGAAAGAAAGAAAGAAAGAAAGAAAGAAAGAAAGAAAGAAAGAAAGAAAGAAAGAAAGAAAGTATTGTGTTTTCCCACATGAGCATTTGTGGAATTTGCTTCCTGTTACAGCCTGGTTAACAAATCCCATTTTCTGTAACAGTGATCTCCGTGCTCATTAGTATGACACATGAAAAAAAGCTTCTTACAAAGTATACCCACGACAAAAAACCTTTTTTTTTTGGTACTGTTTGGTGATGAGCACCGGCCCCTAGAGTCGGAAACGACTAGCACACATGTGCAGGGGAACTTTTACCTTTACCTTTACTAATTTAATTATTACAATATGCCAAAGAGAAAGTTCTATAGAATTGTTTTTAAATAATGTAAATAATATATACTTTGTTTTGAAATCCTTTTCTTCTTTGTCTTCCATTTTTATCAATGCATTCAACTGATTATGTTACCACGCTTGAAAATATAAGACATTGCATACTTTTGTTAGCAGTCCAAAGAGCACTGTTAAAGGCACAAAAATAAAATAAGTCTCTTATATTAAATCTGATCACTGATATATCTGTTCTCTGTCCCTGACCCAGGGTATTAGTGGAGCCTGACATATATCATGCTAAGATAAGGGATAGTCTATTAAGCATCATAATTGCAGTGTATCATAAATCTGTATAAGATAATGTTAAGTTTCATATGTTGTTAGCTTCCCAAGTCAGTAAGACACTACACTCCCTATGTATAGCACACATTTCATAAGGGGGACTTATTCAAAACCAAAACTTGACATACAATGCAATACTATACAAATTTCTCTGACTTGAGTTCCTTTGGATTCCTTGACCCCTTACTCCCTGATTATATTTACAGGATTACATTCCAGTTAGAAATGTATAGATTAGTTATTATTATTATTTATTGAACTTAGTTACAACAGCAGAACATCTTTCCAGGTTTTTCACATAACAATGCATCTTTTGGAAGATTGAGGAACCAACATATGACATAAGACATTCTTCTTGAGAAAGGACAACAAATATTCTAGTTAATAAGAACTTGGAGAAGCCTATTGGCATTCGAGCCATCTATTACAGATCTTAACAATTTACTGTAGGTACAACTCACATTCTCAAAAATAAACTTGTTAAAATTACCGTAGTGTTAAGAGGAACTTTTGAAGTGGAAGAATGCTCTGGACACACATTTGAGGTGATGTTCTTGTTCAAGCTTATATTTGGTTGTATCATGTCCACGAGGGCAACACTTAAATTCACACGAAGTGCATACAAGAGGAAGAATCCAAAGAAGGCCCACATTGCTAAACTGAGGCGAGCAGAACACCATAATGGCACTAAAAGAAAAAGAAAACATGTAATTGTTAACAGCATTTCCTCCCAAAGGCAAAACCTTATAGTCCTGGTCAGCTGTAATATTTAACCAAATACAACACCATTAGGATTAGCCTATTCCCACAAGAAGCAAGACATTAAGCATTTTCTGCTCCATTTATCTCCATCAAAGAGCCCTAGTAGTGGATTAAATAAAACTGTACATGGGAGTAAGCAATTGATTCACAATAAAACAGACTTAATCAACAGAGGTAAATTATTATGATAGATCCTCATGGGACAAAAGAGGGTAGGAGAGCTGATGCTAGATTCACTATGATAAACTTTTGGATACAATTCTACACCTGTCTCCATCTCATCTCCAGACTACTAATATGAGCATGTTTTTATCAGCAAAGTTTCCCTTGGTTAAAATCAAGGCCTCCAAATTAGAGACAGCAAGGTCACCAATAGCAGATACAGCTGTAGGCCTGGCTTCTGCTATCAGGTATGCAAGAAGCTAAATACATCAGGATAGGGAAAGCTCCTGGTGAAGCTTTTAATTTTATCAAACATAGTGTATTGGAGATAGGTTGGCTCCTTTGTTTATTCAGGTGTCAGAAGCATCACAATTAAAATAAGGCATTCTATATGACATGAATTCTAAAATATAAAATACAAGATTAGATAACTGGGCTCCTGTCTCCCCAGAGATCATATTTTACTATCCATAGACTCAAAGTGTTGAAAGACCTCTGCTTGACCCCTCTCAGATGACATGATGCAATTATTCCTAGTGATGATTGATGACAAGAAGGAATGCAAACTGCAACACTAAGAACTGAAAGTTAAGCTGAATTTACAGCTGCCTCTTAAAAATGTATTCATTAGCAGTATAAAAGCTGCAGCTAGCTTATACATTGTATTTGCTTGTTGGATTGATTTATATAGCCTTCCTTTTCACATAAGTGACCCTGGGTGGCTTACAAAGATTAAAATTATTGAAACAGCAAACTCCTTAGAAGAGCTTCTTCAGGAAGATTCAGACTAAGCATACCCTTTCCAGTAGCAATTTTTGGCAGAATTTATGCTAGAAATCTGTAGCTCCCCACCTCAATTTGTGGTACCATGATATTAGTTGCTACCCATTTACTACTTGAGCTATTTTAGAAAGTGTAATGATTATTCATACACAGTAGTAATTGCTTTTTCTCTAATCCTTCCTGCCTTAAAAAAAGAATTTGCCTTTATAAATAACTAAAACCTTGAACGTTAAGTCAATGCATTCAAGATTAAAATCATATAGATGCAGGTTTCATTTTACAAGGAATCAAAGGGCTTTGGATTTTAAAAAATTCATTACACAATATTAGCAATAGCCTTCCTAGTTTTGTTTTAGGTAAAACAAAACTAAATGAATAGAACATAAATTTGATGCCATGTCTAGTCAACATTAGACATAAGGTCTAATAAATACAATCAAATAATAACTTTTATAAACTTCATGTTCTGTATATTATTCTTACAAAACTGAAATCAAGTATATTATAAAGTCTATTGTTATTCTAGTACAATTATTCAAGGATGGGTCCAACTGGGATAAACAGGAAATAAGGAATATAAATTATTACAATTTTAAAAAAACATGAAGAACAGTCTTCCTTTTTGAGAAGATATATATGTCTCAACACAGCACTTACTGCCCTAATATACAAATATACTCTACCATATTCATCATCACCTTGTTTTAAACTAAAACAAAGAAAATACTATTTTTCTCTGGGAAAAAAATTAGCTAGCAAAATGCTTTTTTTTTCATTTTGGGATTTTGACCTCTACCACTTAATATAAATAACCCTTCAAAAATAATTTCTTACCTCTTACATCTAAGGAAGTTTCCGTTTTTGCAACCAATCTTGTTTTCATATTCATATTTTATCATTTACTAGTTACTGTTGTGCCGATTTCTTGAAATGCTCCAGAATCGGAACAGAACAGAAACTTCCTCAACTTCTTCGTTTGAGGAAGCTGTTGTTTATTTTTTCAAGCAGTCTAAACTAGACATAGCATATTCTTCACAGATAAGATCTTGCTGTTCCCATATAAAACGCTAATTACGTAACACTTTTTAATGCTAATGGCACTGTTGCTGTTCATTAGTGACGCTAACCTGAATCCACTGCTGTTTTCTCCGATTACACTTACATTTCCCCCCCTCCCAGTTCTACTTCTCTGCTGGGTGTGGAATATCCTGTTGAACAGCTGCATTTTTTTTCCAGCAATTTCCTTCTAGATTTAAAAAACATTCCTTTTGATTCTCTATCGTTTCCTATGCGGATGTGTGCGCAGGTACACACCCACAAAATAGACATTTACTTTGTACTAAAGCTAAATCAATCTACATTTCTTAGCTCTATTTACAACTTCGTAACGATCTATCTTCGATGGTAGAGGACAGGAAGGCCTGGAGGAACATTGTCCATGGGGTCGCGATGGGTCAGACACGACTTCGCAGCTAACAACAACAACAATGATCTATCCATCACAAGCCGTTATTTGCTAGTGTGTGAACAAATCAACGACAATCTCATGGGTTACACAGGCATGGAAAGAAAAGGAACTTGCTTTTATTTTGCCAGCGCCAATCCACACACACATATAAAGTTCTATCAGTATAATTTTTGCTGTTAAAAACTATGAAATGAAGTTTTAGAGTGAAAAGGAGAAAGACACATATTTCGGTGGATTTTTTTTTTTTTAAAATGCACTAATTGTAATGCTTTTTTTACATCTTGTCTTGTATAAAAATGACAATCATCTATGGTGACTCATAAGACTACATTGTTTAATAAGCTGTTAACTCAAGAGTTAACTGTGGCTTGTGGACTAGATAAACAGAGTGAAACAGCAGTCTGAAAGATATAAAAACTACTTCATCAGGGAGATCAAAGTCCCAGAATTCGGTGTCCAATAGCAACCAAGCAAATGCTTTAGAAGCTCAAAAATAAATCAAGTACATTATGATAAATACTGCAACTACACTGCAGTGCTAGTACCAGGGTAAGCTAGTAAAGAAAATTCTATGTATACATTTTGTACGAACATATTTATCCTGTCATTCTTCTAAAAGTACACAATTGTATTCTTGTGTTAGCTGATTGACAGCAAGTAATCCTAAATCATCCATGGGAGAGCTTCACAGATTTGAATGAGGGATGTGCACAAACCATAAGAATCTGCCTAGTTGCTAATTTAATCATTCATAAAATACTAAATTTCACCACTAGTTATAAATCTTTAATATAATTTTGGGGCTAATTTGCTGACAACTTTTAAAACAATTATGCTCAGTAAATATTTAATTCAAAAACTAAGCTGGGATGAAACTTATTTCCTGATAAGTACAGGTGGTCCTCATTTAATGATCACTCAGTGACTATTCAAACTTATGACGGTGATGAACAAGAGGTAGTTACAACTGGTCCTTATATCTATGGCTCTTGCAGCATCCCATGGTCACATGATCATGATTGGCAACCTTTCCTGCCAAGTTGCCACAAGCAAAATCAATGGGGAAACTTGCAGGAAATTGCAAGGATTTCTGTGGCCCTTGCTAGGGGTAGGCAACCTTGGCTCTTTTATGACTGTGGACTTCAACTTCCAGAATTCCTGAGTCATAAAAGAGCCAAGGTTACTGACCCCTGCCCTAGCTAAATGATTGCTGCTGGAATTGCTGCTGCTAAACAGCACAGGTATATGGCTTTTCTACTTACAACCATGTTGCTTGACAACAGTTTCTGTTCCCAGTTAGCTTTGTTAAGCAAAGACTAGTTGTTAAGAACAGAACATTTAATACTTTTCATTTTTAAGTTTAGTCCAGAACACTTTGACTGAAAATAAGTTCACTGTAATTAGAAGCTAGTGCTCTCAATCGCTAAATTGTGACTTTGTATTTTAAATTAGTTTTCTGTGATAAGCACTATTTCCATTGTATTGCTATGTTTAATTATACATAAAACATATTGTTTGACATTCAAATATCCTAAGGTATTACCTCTTTATTTTAAACTTTTTTCTTTAAGCTTTTTTCTTTTATACCTCCAAACCACATAACCATAAACAAATTTTGAAATTCCACTTAGTTTTGAAAGAAGTTTGCCATGTGGTTTAACTGTCTGCTATTGGACAAAAGCAAAGTAAGCAATTTGAGCTAATTTGCTGCCCTAGCTAATTGCTAGGCTTTTGGTCTAGAACCATTGACGCAGGAGATTCAATTCCACACTTAGCCAAGGATGCTTTTGGGGTGAGTTGTCTGAGAAATACTTCAGTGTGCCTCACAAAGTTGCTCCAGAGATAAAATCAATCATGTACATCAAAACTCCCAGTCCTCAATTACCGGTATATTCTCAGATTTGCAATACTTTGCAAGATTATATGTGCACATTTAATGTAAAGGGTGATTGGTGATCCATTCAACCTGCCTTCATAAATGAATTTTGCCTTCTTTTGAATATGGATGCTGCATTTGTTTGATTATATTCTGGTATCCTCCTTTACATCTAAAATCAAAGTAAGTTATATAGATACATAACTTTTTCAGACCATGCTCCTGTGAATGTCATATCTCTATTTTACAATTTATTACATTTTTAAATGGTCCATCTTATCACCATCTTTGGTAAGGAATACTTCAAAAGTCTTTCAGGTCGTAGAATAACATCTTTCTCTACTTTTGGCAGAAAAATGCACAGACAGGAAGTTATCAGAAATTGAGCTTGACCTGAAGGAGAGGCTTTGCACAAAAAATAATTTGTTAAAATTACCTCTTTAAAGGAGAAAATTAAATAATTATTCATTCTCTATGCACCCCACTCAAGCCCTGAATGGTACAAACTTTTTAATATGAACTAAAAAAACCTTATGTTTTCAAAATAGATGTTTAGGAGGAATGTGTATTTCTTACAAAAAAAGCAATTTCAGATTCATCTTTTTCAATTTGACTACTTGCCTTTCAATATAAAAAAATTACAGAACAAGAAGAAAAAGGAATGTGCCATTCTTGTATTTAAATGGCAATATAGCAAATCCAGGTGAAAAAAGTAAAAATAAACTCAAAAATTAAGAATAGAAGAAAGTTCTACAAATTAACTGAAATATAAGGATTTTCGCCAAACGTTAAATAAAAAAGGGCAAGGAAGGAAAAAAAAACAACGGAACTGCAAAACAGATTTCAATCTGTATACCCAGGACTATTCAGATATAACTAGCAAATATTTAATTCACAATTGCAGAGAAAAGCAAGCTAACATTTAGAATGCAAACTAAGAACACTAGCCGAACATGGATATTTGTTAATCTTCCTCCAAAAGAACTTTAGCAAAAATGGGAGGAAATATGTTTTTCAACTCCAACAAATGATGAAATTATTGACCTATGCAATAATTTCAAAACAAATTTTAGCTGAAAACCTGATGAAATATTGAAGGTAATTCTGTAAAGCAATAATTTTCACTGCATTCAACCTATTTTTGTTGTTGGATTTCCTTTGTACAATATGGGGGGAAAATGTGAAGATTATTATCTCTGCATTCAATCACTTAGTCGTTCAATGGAGTTAGCAGGTTACAACCTGTTATTCCTTAATGATTAATCTGATGAATTACATTTATTAGTTATACAGAATGGAGAAGCAGAAATATAGTAAATTCTCAAAAGTTCGGTTACTGGCAAAGCCAATAAGCTTATGTATTAGAACTTCTCATCATGTTTTGGAATTCTGATAAACACTAGTTTCCCAGCAAGAGTGACCTTTTAAGAACATTAATTATCCTGAAGTATCTTATCATTAGTTTCTCAGCAAGAGTAATCTTCTAAGAAGAAACTATCCTGAAGAAACTTATCACTCTTTAGTAAACCAATCACAGATATTTCCACAGACTACTGACTTCTAAAGGTATTCTATCTCAGTCTTGAGTGGTAATATTTTACCTTTAGTAATTTCTAGACTCAAATAGGATGAATCAACCCATTTTTCTCAATAGTTACTGGAATTTTCACTTTAACAATCATGGTAAAACTTTGTTTGCTATCCCAGATAATTTTAAAAACAGGTCCTAGGTGAATGCCAAAATAATGATCAAGTTTATTATTTTAATAATAGCTGCTACAGGAACAATTAAGCTACCGTATTTTCCGGCATATAAGACGACTGGGCGTATAAGACGACCCCCTACATTTCCTGTTAAATTATAGGGTTTGGGCTATACTCACCGTATAAGACTACCCCTCTTCCAACGCACACCAAATAAAAATTAAAAAAACATCACATTTGATTTTAATATGGTAATTTTAATTCAAATGCTTATGACATGCAGGTACTTAGTAGGAAAACTGTCACTTATAAACATAAGGCTGTTTGTCATCAAACATGTAAACATAAAACCGTGCAAGTGGATTAAACTTTAATAATAATAATAATAATAATAATAATAATAATAATAATAATAATAATAATTTGGAAGGGACCTTGGAAGTCATCTAGTCCAACCCCCTGCTAAGGCAGGAAACCCTATACCATTTCAGACAAATGGCTGTCCAGTCTCTTCTTAAAAACTTCCAGTGTTGGAGCATTCACCACTTCTGGAGGCAGGTTGTTCCACTGGTTAATTGTTCTAACTGTCAGGAAGTTTCTCCTTAGTTCTAGGTTGCTTCTCTCCTTGACTAGTTTCCATCCATTGCTTCTTGTCCTGCTTTCAGGTGCTTTGGAGAATAGCTTGGCTCCCTCTTCTTTGTGGCAGCCCCTGAGATATTGGATCACTGCTATCATGTCACCCCTCACCCTTCTCTTCGTTAAACTACACATACCCAATTCCAGCAACCGTTTCCTATTTTCCTAATTCACTTTTCCTAATTCACTCTAAAGCTTTCCCTGCGCAGAGCCTTAAGTAACACCAGCTGCCTGCAATTAGTGCAGGTTCTCATCCCACCAGGCTCAAGGTTGAGTCAGCCTTCCATCCTTCCGAGGTAGGTAAAATGAGGACTCAGATTGTTGGGAGCAATAAGCTGACTTTGTAATAATGCTGCTTGTGGGGGGGGTGAAAGCTCTAATAAGCAGGCATATACAAAGAATGAAGGCTATTGCTAAGCACATTGATTTGTGCTTTAAATTATAAGCCACCCTGAGTCTTCGGAGAAGGGCGGGATATAAATGGGATAAAAAAAAAAGACCAAATGGGAGATCCGCTCCAGGTTTTCCAGCCAGCCAGCCCGCCCAGTTCCTGAGTCAAATGTGTCCTTAGAGCTAAGCAGCTGCTCTGGCTAGGCATTCCCCACCTGCCTTTCAAGTTGCTCTTGCATTCCCCACCTGCCTACAGCTGCTCTTCAACTTTAGAAGGAAAGACGCCCAGACCCCAGCCTGTAAAAAATCACACTGCAGCTTCTACTCCAATTGGTCCCGCTTTCCCTGCACAGACTAAATGGAAGATCCGCTCCAGGTTTTCCAGCCAGCCCTGTCCCTAAAGTTTCAGCAGACAACCCCTGACTTTTGAGAAGATTTTCATGGGTTAAAAAGTCGTCTTATATGCCGGAAACTACGGTATTCTAAGAAAACTAATGCAGATAGTTACTAGAAAATGTAATGATTATCCAACAATAATGGATAATTCTCTTTTCCCTTAGCCGAGATTTATATTTTTGAAGGTATTCTTACTTTCATTCCTTCACATTATTTCAAACTAAAGTATAAATACTTCTAAATAACTTTGACAAAGGTATCCTTCAAGATTTTCACTACATAAATTTCAACTGTCTGTTGAGAAAATTGGATTTAATTTGTTGCCATCTTCAGAATTAGTATTTGAATTTTTTTTAAAAAATCCCATTTATATCCCGCCCTTCTCCGAAAACTCAGGGTGGCTTACAATCTAAAGCACAAATCAATGTGCTTAGCAATAGTCTTCATTCTATGTATATACCTGCTTATTAGGGCTTTCGGGCCCCCCCAAAGTCAGCTTGCTTGCTTGATTTATTTATTTAAATTTCTATACCGCCCTATTCCCGAAGGACTCAGGGCGGTTTACAATCTGGGTCCTCATTTTATCTCTGATGGGATAAAAATTTAATAACTAATATGTTTTCTTTTTTATTATGTGCTTGAGATAAAGTTAGGAGAGTACCTGTATATGTTTACATACTTTTCCATTGCTTGGTATAAAGAACATGTTAACATTAATTTAATATGCAAATTAAGGTCATAAGAAAATCTACTAGAAGTGATTTGCCCAGAATAACAATTTCCTATGTTATTTTTGGTATAACAACTGAAATTAATTGCTATTATTTATGAAAGGATTTTAAAGCTCTATCATGTGAACATATTTCTACTATCAATAGAAAAACAGTCCCAGAATGTTTGTGTCTTTTATAATTCCATCATACTGAGCACATGTTCACTATTATTTTTAGTTTGAATGCCATTTTTTCACCCATTTAATAGTAAACAGTTATGCTATAATTTTATATTATGGCAGTAATCCATTTGGTTAAAATTGCAGTAACCATTTTTACCTCCCAATTTGAAAACAGAAAATTAGACTTTTTACTTCTTCTAAATATATATTTTTAGATTTTTTAAAAGGTAGAGATATTTAAAAAAACTCACACATAATTTTCCTTTAGGCCCTAGGCTAGAGACAGTGATTGAGAACAATCTTACCAGTTTGTCTTTTAACTGAATGTGATGTGTGGAAGTTTTGATTATAGTCATAAAAATGTTGGCACTAATTAATGTAAGTGGGGGTGTTAAAACATTATCCACAATGAATGAATTTGGACAACACACCTAAATTAGTTTGATGCTACCTGATTTATTTGATGATCCAGCAAAGCCAGATGGTTTATATGAGTCACTTGTTTCCTTGGTGTGCACTTGGCCTCCCCATTCTGGTCTCATTTTATCTTTATGTGCAACTTTTGAGCCCTCTCTTTGGCTATAGATCTACAAATTATAATAGATTTGGAAATGCAAGTTAAATTACAAGGTAGCAAATAAAAGTAAACCGTATTTTATTCCACATTCTATGTAGCCTTAAGTAATATGAGTTCTTCTTTATTATATGTAGTTTATGTGTTGTGTGTGTATACTTATATTTAGTTCACCATGAACATGTCTCGAAATATTTGTGTTGAAATAAATTGGGCATTTCCCAGCAACAGAAGTTATGTCTTCTGAATCCTTACCAAATTATGCCCCGCATGTGGGAAAACATTGCAATCATTTATTCTTTACATGGAAATTATAAGAGAAGCCATGTATGGAAGTAACCAGACAATAACTAGAGTGACCCAACAGTGAGATGTAAGGCAGCTTCTTCTATTAACGAATTAAACTGATGGGAAAATGTATCATGGCCAGTGGCGTAGCGTGGGTTGTCAGCACCCGGGGCAAGGCAAGTAATTTGCGCCCCTTAACCCGCACCGCACGCATGGCACCCCCCCCTCCACAGTGCGCGGCGACTCGGTGGCTCAGATCAGATTCGCACAGCCAGCACTGCAGTGAGAGAGTGAGTGAGCCAGGCAGGGGCAGAGAGCTGCGAGTGCGAGCGCGCCCCCCCAGATGTTGCGCCCGGTGTGGCCGGTCCCCCCTGCACCCCCCACGCCACTGATCATGGCACAAAGCATCCTGACCTGCAGGCAAAACTATGCTATTTTTTTTAAACAGAATTAGTGACCATTCCCAATAGGGGAAGATGGAAGTGGGCCTGTCTTGCTAACATCTCACAGAGCTTTTCCACCCCACATTTCCTTTCACTACATCTGCCTAAATATCAGGTGTCTCAAATTCGGGTCGTCCACCACTTTTGGTGCCTCTGCTCCGATAGCAACGTGTTCCCTGAATGACTCAGGAGTTAGCACCGCTGAATCCAGCGGGATTCATTTTTGGAGGGTTAAGCTGTGGTTACTGTGGTTTTCTTAGTGACCAGGCGCCCACCAGAACACGGATCTTTCTTCAGTGCCACCAAGTTAAGAGGCGAAAAGAGACTCCTTCAGGGGCGATTCTTACCCTCTTTGGCGCCGGGTTGAGAGTTGGACAGTAAAAGCGGAGCACGGTCCTCCTCGTCTTCTGCCTCTTCTGGCTTCGAAGTCCGCATATCGCCTTGCTCCGGATTCCAGAGAACCCCGCCGGCTGGTCCCCCTCGTCTCCCGGGCTAGAAAAACAAAGTCCCAGGAGCCGGCACGTGATCTCTAGCACGTGACCTGCAAGCGGGCAGAAATATGACTCGTCTCAGGATTCAGCTCCACCGGCCGGCTTTTCTTCCTGGCCCGCTTCCCGTACTCGGCCATCTTTAGTACTGGCATTCCGTCTTCTGCTTGGTCAAAGGAAAGGTGGGGGGGGGGCGGGATTTGCGGATTCCGCAATCGGCCGTGGAAACCGCGAAGGGTGTCCCTACCTGCAATGCTAATAAATGGGTTGATCCCGTGAGCATTCATGGGGCAGAAGTAGAAGTGGAAAGTCAAAGAGAGGCAGAGAGGGAATTGGCCCGTAGTTTCAGTAGGTGGCGGCACCTATCCCTGATTGCTAGAAATTAAATACTTATTGAAAAAAGGTTTTTTTAACAAAATAGAAGATAATAATAATAATAATTTTATTTGTATACCGCCCTTCTCCCGAAGGACTCAGGGCGGTGAACAGGGCAAACATATAAAAGTACAAAGATACAAAAGTTAAAAAAGAATTAAACAAAATGCCCAAGCTAAAACAATAAGTAAATATATTTAAAACAACAATAAAATCCCAACCCATCCCCCATCAGGCCAGGCCGGCTTGTCCGAACAAATAAGTCTTCAGATCGCATCGGAAGGAGCGAATCCTAAGATGGACTTGGATATACTGTATTTTACAGGATTCTGTGTAGTCCAAAGGCATTTTTTCATTTACAGACGTGCTCAGCAACTCGGATGGTTCTTTAAAGCTTGTGTATGAAATATTGTATTTCTAACATATTCACAAAAGACATAAGGTGCAGAAATTATAATCATAAAAAAAGTTTATTCTAGACGATGATAAGTATTTCCTAGAATAAATAGCAAATGCAAAATAGCAAATGCATACTTTTCCACAAACGTCATTTTTGCATTACCACTTTTTGTTTAGAAAAGATGTTTATTTAAAACATTTATATAGCTGTCAATTTTTTAATCAACAGTGGGTTCCAATCAAAAATCAAAAGACAGGATTAAATGAGATAAATCTCTATCTTTGCACTGGCTTCTTTCAATTGCTGCATGCGTCAAAAACAGAGCAGTAAAAGAAGCAATAATATATAGATTTACAAAAGAAAAAGCATAGTGCCAAGTCTGATACTTTACTGAAATGCTAAGAATGAGGCAGAGTAGTTAAATTGTTAAAATTAGAGGATACCATTCTGAGATAAAGTATAAAGGCAACTAACTACTATAGAGGAACACTTTTCATCTTTTTCCATTGTCTTTTGCAGAAATATAGTTCTGCCAAAATACAAATTAATTCCTGTTCTAGTAAATATTATAAAATGTCCTGTTCTGTTGAAGTGGACAAAGGCCTTATCTTTCCAGACAGAAGATCACATGGAATATTTATAATTATTTACTAGGCAGTCGGGACAGTGTGACGGAGTGTTGGTGTAGAAAGATAAGTTCAAATCCTTCCAGTTACATTAGAGTTTACTAAGTGCTTTTGACAATCTCTTTTTTTTAACCGAAGAAAAGCAAAGAATGATAAATAAAACATAAAGAGGAATTGATAAAATAAGGAGGTAAAACCATTCCCGATGTGCAATTATTCCACTGTTAACAATGATTGTTTTTCTTTAAGCAAAGTTAGTAAAACAGTTGCCTATATATATGAAGGGAAATTATTTTTCTAAAGAATGTAAAAAAGCGGAAGAATATCTGATGCATGGTGGGGGATGGTTAATAGTGATATAACTGGTGAAAACCTGAGATGAATGAATGAATGAACCTTTATTGTCAAAGTACAATCATTGACAATTGAGATTGGCTGAGCCTCCCTTCATGCCCCCACCCCCAACTTACAGTGATACAAACCTTCCATCTTATTACACCATGTGAGCTAATTGCACAACACACCGGCCTCACAAGTCACTTATGCATAAAGTTTATAAAATTATTTCCCGTTCAAAAGCCTAACAGCCCGTGGATAAAAGCTATTCTTCAGCCTGTTGTAACGGCTGGCTATACTCCTATATCTCCTACCCGATGGTAGGAGAGTAAAGAGATACCGTCCAGGGTGTGAGTCATCTCTGAGAATTTTCCTCACTCTTCCAAGGCAGCGAGCCCTGGTGATGTCATCCAGTGGTGTCAGGGGACAGCCCACAATGTCTTGTTCTGTGCTCACCACCCTCTGTAATGCTTTCCTATCCGCGGCTGTCAGACCAGCATACCAAACCACAATATAGTACGAGAGGACGCTCTCTATAGTAGACCGGTAAAAGAGGGTCATTAGCCATTGTTCTACCCTGTTCGTCCACAAGACCCTAAGAAAGTGAAGTCTCTGTTGGGCCCTTCTGGCCACCTGGGTTGTATTAACTTTCCATGTAAGATCTTTGCAGAGGTAGACTCCCAGAAATTTAAAGGAGGAAACTTTCTCCACACAGTCCTCCCCGATGTAAAGTGGGGATCATCATTGGTAGGGAATGTAATTTTTAAATAATTCTAAAATTATTGTGGATGTATACATAATAAATTGGGGTGTGTGCACATGTGATGGCTCAATGGTTAAAGACCCTAACAGTTCAAAAGCATGCATATGTGAGTAGATAGGTAGCACTTTGGGAAGGTAACAGCGTCCTATGAGCCTTGACATATAGTCGTGCTGGCAACATAAGCACAGAAGTGTCTTCAGACAAAGCTGGCTCTCTTGGCTAAGAAATGGACCTGAGCATTGCCCTCTAGAGCTGGACACAGTTGGACAGGAGAAACCTTTACCTATACCTTTTATGTAATAAAGAAATTGGAAAAAATATTTTAGGTGCAATACAAGAAGTTGTATTTTTAAAATCCTTAGTGGAGGAATGGGAATTGATGGCCCAACATGTTATCTAAACCAGGGGTCCCCAACCCGTGGGCCCTGGCCTTCTGGCCATGAGACAGGTTGGCCAGTGTGCGCACGTGTGCACACTCCCTCACTTGTGCTAGTGCCATGGCCATGGGGTGCAGAAATGGGCTGCTGCCACACCTTGGGGCACAAAAATGGGATGCTCCACTGCCATGCCTTGGCCACAAAAATGGGCTGTGCCTTGGGGTGCAAAAACAGAACATCGCCACCGCACCTCGGGGTGTGAAAATGGGCTGCTGCTGTAGGGAAATTATTGCAGGCTGCAGAAGCGCAGCTGAAACAATTGTTTTTCAGTCTCCTGAAACAAGCCATGATAAACCACCTGTTCAGCACAAGGTGAATCAGCTAATTGTTGGCTATTAAAATACAGCTGACATAACCAAGCCAGGGGGAGTATCTTGCAGGTTCAGAGCCAATGGGAAGTGGGATTCTTTGTTATACACGAGCTGAATCCAATGAGTGTTTGTCCTTGTGAATAAAAGAGAGCTTTGGACATTGCTCTGGGCTCTCATCCCGAGGCAGGAAAGACTCTGTCTTTTTTTCATGAGAGACCACCACATGTGGTGACCCCGATGTGATTCTTTGAGACCCTCAGACTTACGCCTGGCATAGGCATAGTGCACTTCATCGGATCTTGCAGGACGCGACCGAATATTCAGTAAGTATGGGGAATGATTTTTCAGCGTCACAAACACTCCATGTGAAGGAGTTACGCCAGATCTTAAAGAATACGTTTCCTGCTTTTTCTCAAGTAGGTTTAGAAGACATAGAAAACTTACTCAGGGTTATTTCAGCTCAATGTCCCTGGTATCCTGAACAAGGTTCTTTAGAAGTTCAGGATTGGAAAAGGATAGGGAAAATTTTACATGAGGAACCAATTAATCATTTACTTCTTTGGGAGAAAATTTTGGAAGCTTTAATAGCACATTCTAATCCTTTGTTCCTTTCACCAGAACTTTCTGCCCCACTACCTCATGTGTTAACTCCAATGCCTCGTTTAGTAACCCCAAAGGCTGTGGAGGACATTAAGTTAATATCCAAGTCATATACATCACTACCTGAAATTAACAATTTGGAGGGTTCCAAAAAAGTTGATGAAGCAAGTACAAAAAGTTTAAAGTGTCAAGGGGCAGTTGGGGTAGTTAGAGCAGGATTTGATGAAGCCCAAGGGAAAGGGTTATTGTCACCGGAGGAATTAGTAGAAGGTTTGGAGGCTTTTCCTGTAACAGTGGATATAGATGGTCAAGGAAATAGGCAATATCGTTGGCAGCCATTGCCTTTTTCTATTTTGAGAGAAATTAGGAAAAGTATAACTGAGACAGGATTGCATTCCTCCTTTGTGCAAGGAACCATAGAAGGGATATCTACAGGATATAATATGGTTCCACAAGATTGGAAGGATTTGTGGAGAATGCTTTTAACACCGGCACAGTATGTAGTTTGGGATTCTGAATATCAGCGTAACGCTATTGTAGCTGGAAACAACTCTGGAGGGGCTTACACTCCAGATCAACTTTATGGTTCTGGTCGATTTACCACTGTTTTACAACAAGTAGGAGGAATTCCTGATGCTGCTTATCCTGTAATTGGCCATTGTGTGATAAGCGCGTATAAAAAAGTACCTCAGTCAGGCAAACCCACTAAGTCTTTTACTAATGTCCGACAGGGGCCAACTGAGCCTTATCCAGAATTCATTGATAAATTGAAAGAGGCTATTGAGAAACAAATTGATAATGCAGAAGCAGTTCAAGAACTTTTGTTGAAATTGGCTTATGAAGCTGCAAACGCAGACTGTAAAAAAGCTCTAACTAATATAGTGAGTCAACCAACTTATGGAATAGCAGATATGTTAAGAGCATGCTCCTCTGTGGGAACAGGGGTGTGGAATATGAGTGCTTTAGCTAACGCTTTGCAAAAAGGAAAATTTGGTCAACAAACGGGTAATTGTTTCAACTGTGGGAAACCTGGTCATTTTAAGGCACAATGTCGAGCTCCAGGAGGAGGGAATAGTGTTGGAAGCAGACAGGAAAATAATAAATCTGGAGTTCGCCCGAAACAACCTTGTCCTAGATGCAAGAAGGGATTTCATTGGGCAAACCAATGTAGAAATGTTAAGACTTCGGGAAACTGGGATGCGGGCTAGCAGCTAGCCCAGGAAGTAAAGCTGCTTGTTGCCAAAATGAACAAAGTTATAAGGGCAACACTATTTGTGAAAAATTGTCTGTTCAGAACATTCCCACAGCCACCAAGGGTAGTGCAGGTATAGATTTGATTAATCAGCAAGATATTAATTTGGATTTTCCTGACGTTGTGACTTGTATGCCAACTCAACTTTGGGGACCATTGCCTAAAGGAACAGTAGGCTTAGTCCTTCCTCGTTCCTCAGCAGCGAAAAAAGGGTTTCACATAATTCCTGGAGTAATTGATTCGGACTATTTAGGACAAATTATGATTCAAATAATGGTGAAAGTTCCTCAATTAGCAAGTAAAGGGGACTCCGTGGCTCAATTAATACTACTTCCTTATGTAACACCTGGGGGAAATTCTGAGCGGATTCGAGGAACTGGAGGGTTTGGCTCTACAGATACTGTGGATCCTCAAATCTTAGCTATTATAAAAAATTTACAAAAGGAGAAACCTTGGCAAATTTGTTTTATTAATGGGAGGCCTTTTTCTGGAATTTTAGATTCTGGAGCTGATGTGTCAGTCATAGCTTCATCTGACTGGCCCCCGGAGTGGCCAGCCATTTCTGCACCGTCTGTGTGGGGTGTGGGTGGCTCTCAAGCTGCTCGCCAAAGTCAGCGTTGGTTGCAAGTGACAACGGAAAGAGGAAACAGAACAGCCAAATTAAGACCAGTGATTTTGCCAATTCATGTTAATTTGTGGGGAAGAGATTTGTTAGAACAGTTTGATGCAGTTATAAAATTACAAGATTAAAATGAACATCACAAAAACAGCTTTACCACTAGAATGGGACAAAACGCAAACAGTATGGGTTGAACAATGGCCTCTTCCAAGGAAAAAATTGGAATGTTATTTAGAATCTTTCTCATGCTTATGTTTCTCCCAGTGTGGAGGACAATTTATTGTCTCTTTTTCTTACACTGCAGCAGATATTAGCTAGCCGAAGATATTATTTACATGTGTCTCATATTAGAAGTCATCAACCATTTCCTGGATGGCTCTCAGAAGGCAATGCAGTGGCAGATGCGGCTACAGCAGGAGTTGCTTTGGTGGCCACAATTACACCATGGGAGAGTCATTCTTATTTCCATTAAAATGCGAATGGATGTTACTCAATATCCTCCTTTTGCTCCTTGGAAATATTTACATGTTTCTATTGATACGTGTTCTGGGTATATTTTTGTTTCTCCTCAAATAGGAGAAAAAGTAAAACATGTGATCAATCATTGTATTAGAAGTTTTTCAATAATGGGAAAACCTGTACAAATTAAAACAGACAATGGACCTGCATATTGCAGTGTGGCTTTTGCAGAATTTTGTGATAAATGGGATATTTTGCACAAATTTGGTATTCCTTACAATTCTCAGGGTCAAGCAATAGTAGAAAGAGCAAATAGGACATTAAAGGAGGCTCTTGACAAACATAAAAACAAAAAAGGAGGAAATGTGACTAATTTACCAGTGTTGCAGGAATGGTTATCTTTAACTTTATTTACTTTAAATCATTTAAATATTTCAAAATTAGATTCAGTTTTGGACTCCACAGCTGTGGACCGACATTTTGGTCAACAGTTAGAGGTGCAAAAGGCTAAAGTTTGGTATAGAACTCCACCTGATCCCATTTGGCATGGTCCTGTGCCTTTGTTAACATGGGGGCGAGGATATGCTGCTGTGCTTGCTCCAACAGGTCCAGTCTGGATTCCAGCCAGGTGTGTAAGACCATATCATGAACCCATGGCATCAAGGGTTATACGATCCTATTCCGGATTTCCGAAAGAATCAAAGGATAACAATCAAAATGCCAAAGGAAATTCCACCTCAGAATGAACAATCTGTATCGCATAAGGAGAAAACTCTTGGAAATGATGTGGAGAAGGAAATTAAAATTGAAATGTTTGTTAATTTTATATGTATAATATTTGGGATTTGTTTGGGTATATTGTGTAATGAAGTAAATGTTTATTCAGTTCAACTGGAAAAAAAGAAAAGAACCAGAACAAGGAGCCTGGAGAAATAATGTATATGTGTTGCACCTTCAATCTACATAATGAATGAGTTGCCATTTGGTCGTTTAGGAAACAGAAGAAACGTGAACTTTGATCAAAGTCCAATAAGCTGAAGGATTGGAATGCAAATGGCAAGAGGACTTATACCACCATCAGAAGTTGCCATGAATTATAGAGATTTGCATATGTTTGAATCATTGGATTGTAGCTATGTTTAATCAAACTATCAAGACTTTAAATTGTTAGAACAAAAAGTTTCAGACATTAGAGATGTTGTATTGTGGAATCACATGGCTTTAGATATTATGTTAGCCACAAAAAGAGGGGTGTGTGCTTTAATTCATAGTCACTGTTGTGTTTATATTTCTGATTTTCATGTTAATATTGCTCATACAATTGATGTTATGGAAAAGATGGTTAAAGAAAAATTCTTTAGTTTATACTGGCTCTGCAGTGACAAGTCCTTGGGATTGGTTATGGTCTTGGCTACCTGATTTTGGATGGGTGCGACAAATTGTCCCCATCATAATTGGAGTTATATGTTTGCTGATTGGTTTGTGCTGTTGTATACAATGCTTACCAAACTTATGATTTATGACCACCCTGGAAAGAGGTGTTATACGCCTACAAAGTAACTTTAAGATCTGTATGGCAGTTAAACAAAAAAGGAGGAGATGTAGGGAAATTATTGCAGGCTGCAGAAGCGCAGCTGAAACAATTGTTTTTCAGTCTCCTGAAACAAGCCATGATAAACCACCTGTTCAGCACAAGGTGAATCAGCTAATTGTTGGCTATTAAAATACAGCTGACATAACCAAGCCAGGGGGAGTATCTTGCAGGTTCAGAGCCAATGGGAAGTGGGATTCTTTGTTATACACGAGCTGAATCCAATGAGTGTTTGTCCTTGTGAATAAAAGAGAGCTTTGGACATTGCTCTGGGCTCTCATCCCGAGGCAGGAAAGACTCTTGTCTTTTTTTCATGAGAGACCACCACACTGCTGCTGCTGCACCTCAGGGTGCAAAAATGGTATGCCACCACCGTGCCTCGGGGTCGAAAACAGTACGCTGCTGCTGTGACTCGGCCGTGAAAGTGAGCTGCTGCTGTGCCTCAGGGTGCGAAAACAGTACACTACCGCTGCGATTCAGCTGTGAAAACGGTCTGCTGCTTTGCCTTGGGGTGTGAAAAGAAACCGCCACACCTCGGGGTGTGAAAATGGGCCACTGCTGTGCTGCAAGGTGCAAAAATGGATGCCGCCATGCTGCGGGGCATGGAAATAGGCCACTGCTGTGCCGCAGGGCACAAAAACAGGCTGCCGCTGAGCCACAGCACAAAAATGGGCCGCCACCACACTGCAAGGTGCAAAAATGGCCACTGCAGCATCAGGGGGCACGGAAACCAGGCACTGGCCATACAAGAACGGGGCAGGGCTAGTGAGTGTTATGTGGGCACTAGCCCCACCCCATTTGTGGCTCATGTGTGCTCACAGCCCCGCAGGCACGGATGTAAAATGCTTCCCCCTGATGTAAACTAAAATATTCAATATTCCTCATGTCAGATTTTTTTTACCAGAGGTGTAATTCTGTAAATATTGAAAGGCTAAAAACAAAGGATTCTATCTCTAACTTTGTGGCACAGGGCTAATTTTTAATGAGTGTTCTGTACTAAAATAACCCTGCCTAATAATTATATCTGTATAGAAGCTTTATAGCAGGGGTGTCAAACTCAATTTCATTGAGGGCCGCATCAGCATTGTGGTTGCCCTCAGGGGGCCGGGTGGGTGTGGCCTGGGTGGGTGTGGCCTACTGGGTGGGCATGGCTAGAGTGTGTGTGGCCTACTGGGTGGGCGTGGCCAGCTCTACATCGTTCACATCAAGGGTGCCTATGGGGGCCTGGGCAGGAGTGGGACAGATCTGAGGGTCTCTAGCAGAAGGAGGGTCTCTGGGCCAGGGCCAAGACAGTGGAGGCCGTTCCCTCACTGTTTCCAGGATGGCTTCGCGGGCCACATGAAACCACTTCATGGGCCGGATCTGGCCCCCGGGCCTTGTGTTTGACACGTCTGCTTTATAGGATAGTTTTTTTTCTGTATTGATCCCATAATAATCATCTTCCTAGTGTTATTCCCAGGGTCCGCTTTTTGGATCAACAAATGCCATCTTGCACAATCAAATGCAGCATCTGGGCCATGTCTGCATTTTTGACACATATGGCTGTAGATCTACCATATTGGTTGCAACAAAAAACTTGCCAACCGGCTTATCACCCGGACCTATGTTGGTTTGGTCTGTGTTCAGCTCAATATCACCCTGGCGGGCAGGCAGGCGGGCAGTATCCAGCAGCACCACTAGGAGGAGTAGACCATAATGATTCCAACATGTGAAATATATTTGTTCCAAAATTAAGTTTGGCTCTCATTCTCTTGGCTTTTAGGAAAAGTGTCAAGAACAGATGCAGAAGTTCCAAGCAGAAGTTCTGCATCTGATGTATGCGGATGATTGTCAGCATTCCTAGATGGGGTTGCACTTCTCCATTTGAACTGGTGTGCAGCTTGGGGTTTGCCTGGACTTGCAACTACTGTTTGACAGATAGATGCCAGTGGTGACCAGGAGGATCTTTGCGTGAGTTCATGTGTGCCAGTTGCCCTCTCTTTTTTTTTTAACAGGAGGCACTTCAGATCAGTCATGCCCTGGTGAACTTATAATTGCAACATGCTACTTATGGGAGTGTCATAAGAAGCCCTTGTCATTACACCATGTATCATTGCTGTTACGTGAACTGTATTTGTAGCTAGCCAGGTTCTGGGTGCAATTCAAGGTGCTAATTAACATCTTTAAAGCCTTTCAAGGCACAGGGCTTGGTTATCTGAGGGTAGTAATACTGTATACCTTTTTTAATGAAAATTATCAGCACTTTTGATCAGTGATGTCATCAAAGTAAACAAGCCCACATGGTGGTGATTACATCAGCAGATCATAGCCCTATGCGGAAGTAACCGCCCTATTTTCAGATAAGGCGAGCGGAAGTGACGTGTTGGCCTAAGCCCATCAAGATACGCAAGAGTAACCCTAGCAGCCCTATTTTCAGATAAGGCGTGTTGAACCTAACCCCCATCAATAAGTCAAGGCAGTCAAGCCTCTGGGTACATGATTAGCTTAACCCTAGACCAGGGGTCAGCAACCTGAAACAGTGAAGGAGCCACTCGGAACCGGTTCCCTCACAAAAGGAAAAACTGGGAGCCGCAAAAAATGTGTGCATATGCGCGCATGCGCAGAACAAGGTTTGACTGAAGAGTGGAGCCAAGGCGAGATATGCACCTACCCTGCATATTTGAATTGATTGGTTGAACTTTTTTAGTCCCACTTTTTATTTATTTTTTTGGACTGCACATGGCAGAGGACTGGGAGCTGCATGTGGCTCCGGAGCCGCGGGTTGCAGACCTGTGCCCTAGACTAATTCAATGGACATTCAAAACAAACAGAATAAGCTAAATAAAGTAAATAATTAGCAGAGGCCTGTGCTTTTGGGAAACAAGCCCTACTTTGGGGAGCTGTGAAATAAAAAAAAATCCTTTTTATTTCTAATCATTCTAGCCTAATGATGCTTTTAATTTTTGTGGAGTTTTAAAAATCAGTGCCTCAAAAGCTGAGAATAAAGGAGCCCCTAAAAGGCAGCCAGGGCTTGCATTTAACCCCCTTTTTTCTAAAAGGTATTTATTTCTAGGAGGTTTTAAAATCATTTTCTCAAATGCAGGGGGAAAAAAACATTTAAAACCTGCAGCTGGTTTTTACCTTTGTAAAAATCTAAAGACAGATATTTTGTCAATTGAGCCAATATTAACAGGAATTAAAATGCTCACAAGAGGCAACCAGCCAGGTGGCAAGTAGCATGTCAGGGCTGCAAATCCGGGCATGCGTGTTTGTGTCTGCTAGTAAAAAAGGGGGTTAGGCCTTGTTCGGGACATGCCTGGGCATGTCATACCCCGTGATTCTGGACAGGTGCTAGGCTCAAGGACGTGTCATTGGAAGTGCAGGAGAGATTGTACAGGCAGGTCTGAACAGCTAGCAATTTAATTCCAGCAATCTTTTGAAGATGGCAACCTCTGGTTCCAAAGCTGTTTTTAAAACAACTGCAAAAGCTAGCGTCACATGGTCTGACACAAGGCCCCAGCCGGCAGAACGTAACAAATCTGTTGCAGGGGTTATGATAAAGAATTTTTTTTATTCAGGCCCGTTTTGCCCAGCTGTAGCATGGTGTGTTGTAACTTTAATGATGAGGTGCAGAGTACTTACCGGGCAGCCTGTGAAATGATGAATGATGCTACATTATCTCCCTGCAATGGTAAGTAAAATATGTTTTTATTTATGTTAATGTAAATGCTGCTGGCGCTGATATCACACTAGCAAGATGTGCTTTATATTTTGCAGACTCCGAATTAATAACACCTAGACAGCAAACACTTCAAGACACCCCAATTTTATATTCCTGTGGTAATCGCCGCAGTCACAAAGCTTCTGCAGATTTTTCTGATCTAGACTATAACTGGGGTTCTGAGCTATCCCAGAGACCACGCTATCAACCCTGTGAGTATTGCATATTCTGGAAAAGATAAACAACGAATCAGCGAGCACCTAGAGGCAAACAAAGTCATTACTAAAAACCAACATGGATTTGTCAAAAACAGATCATGCCAGACAAATCTTACTGCATTCTTTGACCAAGTGACAAAATTAGTGGATCAGTGGAATGCTGTGGATATAATTTACTTGGACTTCAGTAAGGCATTTGATAAAGTAGCACCTACTACTTGATAAGATAGAAAAATGTGGGTTAGATAGCATCACCACCAGATGGATTCGTAGCTGGCTGACAGGCCGTACTCAGCGTGTGATCCTCAATGGAACTGCATCTACATGGAAGGAAGGAATTTTTTATCACAGGGCATGGTGAGCATTACACGGATTTAAACAACACCCTGGTGTATGTGAGTTGCAAGATTGTAAAGGCTGACGGATCGGATATTGATGACGGGGCTAGGGTGGCCCTGACCAACTACCCCATAGCATCACTGTTTAATCAGCTGGATGTTACCTTGGGAGATCGGCTCCTTACACAGAGCCATCATTGCTATTCTTATCAGGCCATGATTGAACTGATTCTGAACTTTGGTGGTGATGCGCTGGGTACCCAATTTACAGCTGGTGGTTTTTACAAAGATGACTTGGACCTCATGGAGAGTACTCTGCTGACAGCCGCTGGGTACTCCGGTTTCAAAGCGAGAGCAAGACATATGGCCGGTAGTTGTAAATGGGATCTGCTAGGGCCTCTGCATAGTGATCTGTTTTTTCAAGACACACTGCTAATTAACGGCGTTGATGTGAAAGTCAAACTCACAAGAAGCAGAAATGAATTTTGCGTGATGAAGGATGGCAATGAGAATTACAAAGTGCAACTCTTGGCGGCTTCTCTCTTTGTAAAACGTGTAAAAGTAGCCCCGGGAGTGTGCCTTGGTCATGTAGAAGCTTTGCTCACCTCCAATGCCAAATACACCATTGATCGAGTGGGGATGAAGGTTTACAGCATTCCTGCAGGTAGCCTTGTGTGTAATCAGGAAAATATATTTCTGGGGCAGCTACCTAAACAATTAGTGATTGGGTTTGTGGACAATGCATCTTTTAGTGGGGATTATGAAAGAAACCCATTCAATTTTCAACACTGCAATGTCAACTTTTGCGCCTTGCATTGTGATGGCGAACAGATTCCTGAAAGCCTCTTCAGCCTGATTATGAGCACAGTCTTTTTGTGAGAGAGTACATGCAGATGGTGCAGGCCACAGGCAAAGGCATGAAAGACAGGCCGCTGTTAATCAGCAGGGAAGAGTTTAACCAAAGGTATACTTTATATTGTTTTGACTTGAGTCCTGATCAGGGGTGCTCTGAGTACTATTCTTTGATCAGGAACGGTAACTTCAGAGCTGAAATTAGATTTGCTCAACCCCTCCCCAACACCGTCAACATGATTCACTATGGAATCTTTGAAAACCTTATTGAAATAAGTCACACAAGGAATGTGCTTTTTGATTATATGTGAATATGGACACACTGCAACTCCGCCACTTGTTCTCTGGAAATACAGCCTTTCTAGGGGTCTACCTTGTGACCTGCTACCCCAGAGACAAATCTCCAAAAGACCTTTTGGATTAATTGTAAATACCCACCCTCACACTCTGCCTGGTGAACACTGGCTGGCCCCCTACTTCCCATCTCTCCTGGATATGGTGAATTTTTTGATTCTTATGGAAGACCGCCAAATAGCCCTGACTTTCCTGGCTCCATAGTGATGTTTTTAGAGCAGCAAGCTGAGAAGTACACATTGCCCCAACGTCAACTGCAACACCCCAGCACTGTGACCTGTGGGCAACACTGCGTTTTTTCTACTGAACCGGACTAAAGGAGTAGACTATGAAAATATTTTAAAGGCGTACTCCAATGTCGATATTAAAAATGATCATATGGTAAAGCTGTTGTAAAAACTATAAAGGTGGGAAGGGGACTTGGAACCTGTAACGGTCACCAGTGCATGGAGACATGTCTGCCTTACTGTAAAATAAAGAAAAAGACTTAAACGTTTTTACTTGTTTCACTGTGTTTTTATTCATTTTACAAATTGAGCCAGTCACCAAGCCTGAACCTACTTCTAGGGTTTAATGTCCAAGGGCTAGAAGGGGTACCGGTAAACAGAGACTTCTGAGTCCCAAAAGGGGCTGTCATAACAGAGTTGAGCCTAGTAGCAGTTTCATCCTTAACAACCAGAGAATCTTTCAACTTTTCTATTTGCTCTTTAACAGCTGTAGATCCCAACACAGAGGTTGGAACATTCACCTCAGCCATAGCATTCATAAAGTCATCCCAGCTTTTAGGTTTCCACTTCTCAGTAGGGGCTCGATGCTGCAAGGCTCCTTTCACCAAGTCTAAAATATTATCTAAAATATTGCTAGCAGTTCAGACCTGGCTGTACAATCTCTCCTGCACGTGTTATGACATGTCCTTGAGCCTAGCGCCTGTCCAGAATCACGGGGTATGACATGCCCAGGCATGTCCCGAACAAGGCCTAACCCCCTTTTTTACTAACAGACACAAACAGGCATGCCCGGATTTGCAGCCCTGACATGCTACTTGCCACCTGGCTGGTTGCCTCTTGTGAGCATTTTAATTCCTGTTAATGTTCCTTGTCTTTTTGCTGTAGGGGGGCAGAATAAATTTTATTAAGGCCATGCTTTGTACGGTTACATGTACTTGTGGATTTGAGGGCTCACTTGACAAAATATGTGTCTTTAGATTTTTATAAAGGTAAAAACCAGCTGCGGGTTTTAAATTGTTTTCCCCCCTGCATTCGAGAAAATGATTTTAAAACCTCCTAGAAATAAATACTTTTTAGAAAAAAGGGGGTTAAATGCAAGCCCTGGCTGCCTTTTAGGGGCTCCTTTATTCTCAGCTTTTGAGGCACTGATTTTTAAAACTCCACAAAAATTAAAAGCATCACTAGGCTAGAATGATTAGAAATAAAAGCATTTTTTTATTTCACAGCTCCCCAAAGTAGGGCTTGTTTCCCAAAAACACAGGCCTCTGTTAATTATTTATTTATTTAGCTTATTCTGTTTGTTTTGAATGTCCATTGAATTAGTCTAGGGTTAAGCTAATCATGTACCCAGAGGCTTGACTGCCTTGACTTATTGATGGGGGTTAGGTTCAACACGCCTTATCTGAAAATAGGGCTGCTAGGGTTACTCTTATCTTGATGGGCTTAGGCCAACACGTCACTTCCGCTCGCCTTATCTGAAAATAGGGCGGTTACTTCCGCATAGGGCTGTGATCTGCTGACGTAATCACCACCACGTGGGTTTGTTTACTTTGATGACATCACTGATCAAAAGTGCTGATAAATTTTCATTAAAAAAAGGTATACACTATTACTACTTCTGAGGGACCCTCTATCTGTCCCAATTGTTCCTGATCCACTCAATTAAACATTGTCATTGCAAGGGACCAAGGAAGTATGCCTTCTCTGTTGCTGTCCCTCCCTTCTGTAATAGCATTCCCCCAAAGATGAATGTGCCATCCATTCTCCTGGGGCTCTTAAAAAAAACCACCTAAGGAATGTAGCTGAACAGCCCCAATAAGGACCATGGAGTTTGAGGCTAGATGCATGTTTTTTTTTATTTTGCTCTTTTTTTAAAAAAATAATAATTAGTCCAATACATGTTTTTAAATAGCTAAGGAAAACATACTGTGTACGTTGGAATTGGGAAGTCTGAAATAATCACAATAGTATTGTTTAGATACAAAGAGGCCCTTTGCCTCTTTGTGGAACATTACGTCAACTTCCAAATGCTGTTCAGATGCAGAAGTTCCAAACAGCTTATCTACAGTATTGGTTCCTGCAAAGTAATCCTAGGACAACTCACTTTCACAAAGTAAGAAAGCATTCTCTTCATCAATACGGACATATTAATGAATGATTTTCCACAAGGCAAATCAATTAGAAACTAATTCTGTTGCAGTCCAAAAATAAGTTGTGGGCCATCTAAAATAATAAACCTACCTGTCCAGAAAAAAATTATGACATTTCATATAAGCACCATTGTACATGGATATCTTGCTATCTATTCCACAGGAAACTATGACCTACCTTGAATCATATTCCTTCCATGTTTTAGACAGTGCCTTCATTGACTGGCATCCACGTTTCTATGTAGTGTGAAGAATACTCTTCACACTTGAGAGATAAACAGTATTCATACAGAGGAGCACTTGTCACATAATACTCCAGACCCCAATTGTTTAGCTGCAGGACTACTGGAAAAAAAGTTGCCTACACAAATATAGGAAGATTGAAATAAAAAATGATATTTTATTATAAATCAAGTCCAATAAGAAGAGGATATCTGGAAAGAACTATATTCAGAATTAGAAATAACAGAATGGAGGCTAGTAGATCATTGTTGATGCAACAATACCTTTACATATCATTAGGTAAAGGTAAAGGTTCCCCCGCACTGTTTCAAAGCTGAAGAGCCAGCGCTTGTCTAGGACGTCTCCGTGGTCATGTGGCCGGCATGACTAGATGTCAAAGGCGCATGGAACGCTGTTACCTTCCCACCATAGTGGTCCCTATTTTTCTACTTGCATTTTTACATGCTTTCAAACTGCTAGGTTGGCAGAAGCTGGGACGAGTAACAGGTGCGTACACGGCACTCGGGATTCGACCTGCCAAACTGCCGGCCTTCTGATTGACAAGCTCAGCATCCTAACCCACTGAGCCACAGCGTCCCTTACATATCATTAAACATCTCCTATCCCAAATCCTTGGGAAGAACTCAATAAAAATGCCAAATTCAGTTTAAACATCTGGCTGATTGTGCAACGAACTGTAACAATAAAGGTAATAAAGCATAAAGAACTAGAGCTATGTTTTAAAATCTTCCATTTGAGAAATTATCTCCCTCAAGCTTTCTGGCAAGGAGCTAAGCCTATCCGATCATATTCACTTAGATCCATATTCCAAATAAACTGAAGACTAGTTACTAACTTCAGCTAGGCAGGTCGCAACCTGTTGCAAACCAGCTAAGCGGGGAACATTCCTCTACTGGAGTCTGTATTTTTTTTAAAAATTACATTTATATCCTGCCCTTCTCCGAAGACTCAGGGCGGCTTACAAGCTTAGCAGTAGCCTTCATTCTATGTATATGCCTGCTTGTTAGGGCTTTCACACACACCCCAAGCGGCATTATTGCAAAGTCAGCTTATTGCCCCCAACAATCTGGGTCCTCATTTTACCTACCTCAGAAGGATGGAAGGCTGAGTCAACCTTGAGCCTGGTGGGACTTGAACCTGAACTAATTGCAGGCAGCTGGTGTTACTTAAGGAGGCATTAGCCCACTGCTCCACCAAGGCTCTGCCTCAACCCATCAGGGCTGCTCCTTCTAACAATCCGGCTTCTTTCCCACTAAACTGCTGGGCTCGCGTTGGACCTCTCGAAAACTTACGACTTCTTTCTGTTGCCAAATCTCTGGAGCGAGAGCGCGCGCTTTGTGGACCCGAACCCCAAACCCCGCCGGCCCTAACCTTCTCTCCAGCTCCCTCTCCCCGGCCTTTCCACTTGGATGGAGGGTGAGAAAGGCTCGTGGGCATAAAGGCCCGTCCTCATTTCGGCAGGAGCCTCCGAGTGGAACGGGAGGGGCGGAGGCGGAGAGCTGTGCCTTTGGAGAAGGCGCTACCCCGGTTTCGACACAAGGAGCTGCTTTCACTTCCCGAATTTAGCGCGGTTAGCCCGAAAAGGTAGGAAGACGCCGCGAGCGCAGCGGAGCACCGTTATCTCCAGCTCGCCTGTCCGGTTTCCCAGAAGGAAGATGCGGCTCTTACTGGAAGTTGTTCCCGCTACCCGGAGGAGCTCTTTGCTGTCCCCCATCCTCCCACTTCTCTGGGGCTTCGTGATTGCTTCCTCGCTTGTTAACGCCGGGTAGGGAAAAAAAATGGGGGCGGGAGGAGGGTTAGTAGACGAGAAAGGACTGACAAGGAGAATCGCGGAGGGAGGGGAGAAAATTGGGAAAAAGCATCTTTTGGGGGGATTGCGTTCTCCACGGGAGGCCTAAGTTTGCATTTGGCTAATCTGGACCAAAATGCAGAGCTTTAGGCACTGAATTAAAGTTGCTTAATTTTCTGGATGCAGACGATGCAGGCCTGAATGGATATGGGGCCAGAAGCCTGGGGAAAGATCCTTATGGAGACATTATTTTTCTTTTTAATTATTGGAGGAAAACATCCTTCCTTATGTTTCTATCTCTTTAGCTCAGTATATCTCAGAGACTCAGGCCTCGCTTGCTTAAGTTTTAATCATTTCTTAATCCAGCACTGTGTAAGGAAACAAACAAGTTTCCCCACCCTATATATAGTACAATCTTTTTTTGCTTTCATTTTGCTCACCTCCCATTAAGAATTAAAAATGGCATAGCCGATGAGAGAAAGATGCAATTGTTGCAGACTTGCCTTAGTCCCTCAAAGTTGTTCTAGTTCATATAGATAGCAATAGCAGATTCTAATATTACATATTTTAATAGCAACTGTCAGTAAGTATCAAGACTGAAAGGTATTAATAAATTTGTTTGGGCAGGGAAAAGACCAAGAGTAAAATTTAAGATAATGCAAGATGTACGTGAAAGAGGTGGTCTTAAAATGCCCAACTTTAAACTATATTATTGTTTTTTATTGTTCAATCTGTATACCAACCTTACTCTGTACACCGCCCCGAGTCCCTCGGGAGAAGGGCGGTTTATAAAAACAAACAAATAAATAAATAAATAAATAAATATTATGAAGCTGCGGCTTTATCTTCAATTAGTGATTGGTTTAATCTAACACAAGGGAGATTATTGAATATTGAGGGATCTGATTTATTTTTTGGCTGGCATGCATATTTATTATATGATAAGAAGGTGGATAATATCTTTAAGACACATATATTAAGGTATGCCCTGTTGCGAGTCTGGAAAAAATATCGATATAAGCTAAATTATAAAATACCAATTTGGGCAATACCTAAACATGCAATAGAAAATATAAGCGTGGGATTTAAACATGATGTGACTACATATAAAGAAATTCTTAGAATGGAAAGGAATGTATGGCAATTAAAGCTATTTAATATTTTAAAAGAAGAAAGAATAGTGCGGACTTGGTTTCAGTATGGGCAGTTACAAGCTAGATGGAAGGAAGATCAGAAAGTTGGTATTTCGACAACTGATGAAAATTTGGTTAAACAAATAAGAGTCCAGCGCAAATAAGGAGGATATATAATACACTGATAGAAATAGATTCAGAAACGGAACTTGTTAAAGATTGCATGATAAAATGGGCCCAGAATTTTCAGGAGCCCATAACGATGGATATCTGGGAAAAGATATGGGTCAGAAATGTGAAATTTACACAGGCACAAAATTTAAGAGAGAATTTTTATAAAATGTTTTATAGATGGCATTTAGATCCTAAAAAAATAGCATGTATGTATCCGAATTATCAGCCTAAATGTTGGAGGTGTGGTTGTAATGATGCAACCTATTATCATATATGGTGGACTTGTAGAAAAGTTAAAGCTTTTTGGATTAAAATTTGGTGGAATATGCAGAAGATATTTAAGAAAAAGATAAGGTTTTCTCCACAGTTATTTCTGTTGGGTATTATTACAGATTGTACTGTTATAGATACTAAATTGATGTTAAATTTAATTACGGCAGCAAGACTCTTGGTAGTGCAATATTGGAAGAAGGAGGAACTGCCTACTATAGAAGAGTGGACTTTAAAAGTTTCAAACCTGGCGGAAATGGCAAAGATTTCAGCATATTTGAAAGAACAATCGCAACAGAGATATATTTTGGAATGGAGGAGATGGATCGATTATATTCAGAATAAATATGGGACTAGAAAGTTTCATTTAGTATATGAATAAGTATTAGTATTATATGATGCATTATTAATTAGTTATTATTAGTTATTTAGTTATGTTAAGAGGAGTTAAAGTGCGAAAGAATTTAAAGTGTCTTTTTTAGTTGGTTAGCATATTTTAGCTTAAGTTGGTTAAAGTTTATACCCTCTAATCAGCTCTGGGAAGTGGGGGGGGAGGGGGAGGGAAGGGAAGTGGGGGGGAGGGGGAGGGAGGGAGTTTATGTTTTTAAAATGTATTTTAAAACTTTTCAATTAAAAAAAAGACTTTCTTTTTGTGATTTCTAGACCAACATACCTGTTGGCAGTTCCTAAAATAATCCGTCCTGGAGCAAATCTAACTATTGGAGTTTGGCTCTTAAAGGAAAGCCCTTCAAGCATTAGAATACAAGCGCAAGTACTCTTGGCAAATAAATCCATATTACAAGGAGAAGCAGTCTTTCAAAGAGGTGAGATGGTTGTCTTGATTTGGAATGCAATGAGATTTATTTATTTTATTTATTAAAATTACATGTCACCTATCTCACTATCCAAGGTGATTCAAAGTTTTTTTGTGTCAGTAATTAGCTTCTTTGATTACAGTCCTAAACATGTTTATTCAATTCTCCCTGTATTGCAAATGTATTATTTGTGCTTAGGATGGCAGACAAAGATGGCACATGGATGGGGTCTTGTTGAAATAACTGTGCATAGCAATTTGAGTTAAAAAATGTTCACAAATGCTCTAAGGTATGAGGGTGTAATCTATATGGGATTATAGTTATTTGCTCAGCTACTAGCAGTTTATACCTATTAGGTCAATCAATTTATTATTACACACATAAATTAAACATCCAAATAAAACTAAACAGAACCATCACAAGAGGACATAGCAATACATCACAATCAATGATGCAATCAATGGGTGACCAAGGTCTGCCTAGTTTTACAGGCAGTATATCAAAAGCAAGCTGTCTTCAGAAAACTGAATCATACTGACCTGACAATAAAAATACAATGAGTATAGTCTAAAACTGGATAAAATATGTAATAAAATCAATTATAAAAGATTATTTAAAAGATCTAAAATGATTATGTTTCTGGTGAATCCCCAATGCGCTGCACAAAATCTGGCCACCTGCGCCGTGATCTCTGCCTGCTCCTCCTTTAGCAGGCACTGGAGATAAATACTTTCCAAACGACCAGGATAGCTATCAATTATGGGGAGGATATCTCTGTAGAAGGAACATCAAAGGAGTATGTGTCCAATGGTCTCCACCTCTCCTGAGCCACAGGAGCAAAGTCAGACAGTGATGTCTTTTTGTACTTGCCGTACAGGACGGCCAATGGAAATGCATGGCACTGTGCAAGCGAGAATACTTTCCAGTGGTTTACTGACTCCAGCTGACTAAGATACCTGGCAGTACATATTAGGTCTTGAATTCCAAAGGAAGAGAAAGCTATACATTATCTTCACCTCCTTCCTTGACTTTGTGGCATAAGGAATCATTTCTATTAATGTAATATCTGCCTGTGAAATAAAGTCAAAATATGCTTTTGTATGATCTTTCTACAAGTCTCCTTTCAAAATAATTTATATAGGGTGGTTACCAATCCCATGAGGTCAGGGCAGCATGCCCATGGTTTAGTTTTCATCCTAATGAAAATCCCGCCCCCCCAATCTGATTATGCTTAGAACAACTCAAGAATAAAGATGCATGTGTAGTTATGTAGAGATGTATGAACACAGTTTCTACTCTTGTGCAGTGCTGCTATCCATCATAAATGGCTAAGTAGTTTTATAACCTTCCTTCCCCTCCTTCCTTCCCCCCTCCCCCCATGCACTTCAGTGAGCAGATCAGATATTATCTTTTGCAATAATACAGATAATACCGCTTTTAAAAGAAATATGGCTTGATTAGTATGCAGTTGATCCTTTCAAAGAAAAGCATTGGCTTTTGCTAAGAATCTTTGTCTCTTGTATCAACTTAATGCTTTTCACAAACTAAGTATGTGTGTGGGGGTGTTATATTGCATTTCCTCAAGAGAAGAAGAAATGTAATGTTTTTACAACATGAACACAACTTTAGAGGCAAGATTATGACCTCTTGGCAACAAATGAATAGCAGCTCTGTGAGCTATTTTGAAATAAGTCAGTCATTCAAACACATTTTGAAAATAGCATTAACTTATTTTCCAAAACCATAGCAAAGAATGGTAGTGCTGCAACATATGAGAGTTTCCATATACAAAGGAAATTACTGGGAATAGGTCAAATTGGAAAAAAATCAGTGTCCAACTGGATATAAAATTGTCTTAGGGTCTTTCCCATTTGTTTCTAACACACCTTGGCAACTTCATTTTTCTGTTGGGTCTCCTTTGTTTAAGATGAAGTTGTACTCTGTACCTTTTGAGAAATTGATCCCAGGAGTGAAAATCAGACCTGACCAACAATTAGTGAAGCAGGTTTTATAATAAAAAGGAAATTTGTTTAAGAAAATCAAAGATTGTTACAGGTTGTTCTTAATTAACAAAGGAAATTGGCACTGGAATTTCTGTCACCATGCGATACAGTTATAAAGTACAACATCACAGGACTACATCACTTAGTGATGATAATCCAGAAGTCTCTGTTGTTGTCTTTAAGTGAGGCCCGCAGGTCTTTTAAGTGAGGGATTCTGTGCAATTTCTTGCCAACTTCCAATAAGAATTTTCATCATGGTTTTTGACTGCCAGTTGGTGTTCACGGATGTGTTCTGCCAGTCTTCTGCCTGTTTTTCCTACATACTGTGGTGGTTGCTGTATGTTGTAGATGACTTCTGTTTTTTCTTTTGGAGTTGCTGGCTCTTTTAGTTTGCTTAGGGTATTTTGAAGGATTTTAGTTGGCTTGTGTGCTATACTGATTCCATGTGGTTGTAGATGTCTGTGGACTTCAACTCCCAGAATTCCTCAGCCATCATGGCTAGTTGAAGAATTCTGGAAGTTTATTTATTTATTATTTATTAATTTAATTTGTATACCGCCCTTCTCCCGAAGGACTCAGGGCGGTGAACAGGGCAATACATATTAAAAAACAAGATACAAAAATTAAAAGTGATTAAACAACAATGCCCATGAATAAATTAGTACACATTAAAAAAGTTAAAACAGATTTATAAAACCCAATCCCATCAGGCCAGGCCAGCTTGTTCAAAAAGGTAGGTTTTGAGATCGCGCCGGAAGGAGCGGATGTCAGGCGCCATCCGGAGCTCGACCGGAAGATGGTTCCATAAATCCGGCGTGCCCACAGAGAACGCCCTCCCCCTGGGGGCCACCAGTCGACATTCTTTGACCGGTGGCACCCTGAGGAGGCCCTCTCTGTGGGAGCGTACTGGGCGGAGGGAAGTTAAAGTCCACAGTTCTTAAATTTGCTAAGTTTGTAGACCCCTGAGCTAGCTGGTTGGCTTTTCTTCCTCTCTCCCTTCTGAGCTCTTTGCACAGTGTAATAAGAATGCACCCACACACCCCCATACCCTTAAAGACACAGGAATCAAGTGCAAAGCAAGAAAGGCTCACAAAATAAAGAAACACATTAACTCCCTGGTTTTTTTTTCTTTAAGCTGCCTCAGGTGTGTGACATGTCACAATGAGACTGAAAGGCTCCAGCTTGTTTACCTTCAAAGAAAACTTTCTAAAAGCCATAGACAGACAGCCTTGGTGGAGCAGTGGGCTAATGCCTCCTTAAGTAACACCAGCTGCCTGCAATTAGTGCAGGTTCGCGTCCCACCAGGCTCAAGGTTGACTCAGCCTTCCATCCTTCCGAGGTAGGTAAAATGAGGACCCAGATTGTTGGGGGCAATTAAGCTGACTTTGTAATAATGCCGCTTGGGGTGTGTGTGAAAGCCCTAATAAGCAGGCATATACATAGAATGAAGGCTACTGCTAAGTTTGTAAGCCGCCCTGAGTCTTCGGAGAATGGAATTAAAAAAAAAATAAAAAAAAATAAAGGGGGTAAAACTAATTACATTTGTTGAAAGGGATTAAACCTTTCCCGGTTGTCTTTTTTCCCCCTTTCCCGCCCAAACCACTTCCTTTTATAGCCCCTCCTCTCCTCTTCCCCCTTTTTTCTTCAGTTCACCAGCTCTGAGCAGCTTCCGGAAGCGCCAGTCAGCTAGAGCCCTGCCAGTTCCTGGGGCTTCTGCTGAGCTTCATTATTGTTCCCTAAGCTAACATTGCAGTTTTGTTGGTAATACTTTGCATAACAGATAAAAAGAATTTAAAGAGTAAAATTTCAAAATCAAACAAATATTAAATGTCTGTCATTAGAAATCTGTAGGAATTATGCATTTAGTTCAAAGGGACAAGGCCACAAATCAATTCCGCTCTTGAAAATTTATTTTTAAATTTTTGCCCCTCAACCTCTCCCTTTATTTTGAAAAGTAGAAGAATATTGTTTAAAGCTATTCTGTTGTCTGAGAGGTGGGGCTTTGTGTAGTTTTCAATGGAAATTAGATTAAAGGTAGGCAATATGATGTTTTTGGGCTGAATATTGCTGTGACTTTTGGCTTTATACTTTAGTGGTCTCATTGCCCTCATGTCCAATTTTTTTTATTCCTTTAATTTTTAAAAAATAACAAGGTGTGACACACTAAAAAGCATTCTTTATCAGAATAATTCTACTTCTCTCTGTATATGACTCATACTCTTCTGTGGATGTGATTAACCTCTCCCAAATGAGGTTGCTTATTCATGGGCATACATATTGCTTTCAGATCTTTATTTCCGTCATACTCCCACAAATGGAACATGGTCTTTTTTATTTTTCCTTCAGACTTGAATAAAATTTTGTGACTGGATCAAATACATGAAAATGAATTGTTCTTTCAGTGTATAGTAGTAAAGTGGGAGTAGCATAATTGCATGATATTAGGAAAGCACCAGAAACGTAGTACAACTTCCTTGTCATAGAGTGGACTCTGGCTATATTCATGCTTGAATAGGGGGAATATCTGGCATATGGATGTGTGAAATCTTTGAATTTTTTCCTTATTCTGTTTTTCCTCCCCCAGATATAGATTCCTTTGGGACACTAGTCCTTCCATCTGTAAGTACTCTTAAAATACTAGAAATATAAACCATATGTTTCCAGCATTACTTTTATTTGCTTTTTGATTTGGCTAACTTGGTTATATTTTATAGCTCCAAATTAGTAATCAGTGTGTAGGTGTTATTTTGTTCTTTGGATTAATAATTAGTTTGAGTGCCAAATCGGAAGAATCTGGGATTTCAGTTTGAAATGCATACTCAAGTTATGGGCAAACACCAATAGGTACTCAATGTAACAAAATTATGTATTAATAAAAGATGGGAAATGCAAAAATAAACAAAAAAATTAATTTGTACTTATATCCAAAATATTTTATTTCCTCATTGGAAATTCCTCATATTCTACATGCAAATGCAAAATGTTACTGCTGAATTTGTGCAATAGGTTTAATTGTTTAGACTAATTGGGGGAAAAAAGTATAATATGAACCTGATAAGTTAAATTGAGAGGAGGATTTAAAAAAAAAATACACTATGGATGCATGGCTTTTGAAACACTGTATAGACACTGAAAATGCTATCTAATATGCAAAGCAAGCCATGGGAAGCCCTGGTGGCTTGCCTTGGTCTGACCCAGCAGGTCTGAAGGCAACAGCAGGGCCCAGTCAACCATGCTGCACAGTTGGTGCCACAAGGCCCCCCGGTGTCAGGCATCTCCACAATCTGGGAGCTTTCCTATTTCAGGCTTTGAGGCATGTGCAGCTACCAGTAGTAGTGGCTCTCCAAACAGAGCAGCTGGGAGGTGAGGCTTGGCAAAGAAGGATAAGCTAGGTCTAGGGTAGGCAACCTCGGCTCTTTTATGACTCATGGACTTCAACTCCCAGAATTCCTGAGCCAGCATGCTGGCTCAGGAATTCTGGGAGTTGAAGTCCATGAGTCATAAAAGAGCCGAGGTTGCCTACCCCTGGTCTAGGACTACCAAGGGAGTGTGTGAGTGTGGGTCTCTTGCCAAGCAATGAGTGGAAGAGCTAGCCAGTCACTAAGCAAGTAGGATCTCTGCTAGAAAGGGAAAGAGGAAGCAAAAATGAAAAATGAGCAAGAAAAAAGACAAAAGGAAAGATTTTTCTTTTCAGCAAAGAGAAAGAAGAAAGAATTTGGGCGGTCCCAGGTTGGACTTCCTAGTTCAAGATCATCCCGAATATTCTTTTGAAAATAATAGGATATATTAGCCCAGGAGCAAAGCCAAATATCAATGTTCTGGTTAATGAAAAATGCTGACAGCTAAATGGCAAAGTAACATGGCTCTGTTTTGCAGCATTGCCAGAAGCTTAGTTTTGCAGTGGCGAATTTTTGATTTAATAAATGTACATTTAATGGCATAGAAAGATATTCTTCATTTTATCCATTTTCGATTCTCTAGAGTTTAGAGAGTTTTATCAATGTATGAAATGACTAGAATATCTTGCAGTAATGAATGAGCCCTCCTACACCACTCATAACTATTAAAATTTGACATTCCTGCCTTAAAAACTAATAACTTTCTTATTGCGTACGCTTTTGTAAATCACAGCGCGTTTCCTCAGGCACATCTTATGAGAGGAATGCCATACATTGTATATAAACTCAGTTATTTTGGGGAGCGGGGAAGGTTGTGAAAATTAACAATAGTGGCAGTAAAGCACAGAGCAACTACGGTAGTTAATGTATGTAGTGTGAGAAAATTTGGATCTGTTTAATTCCCAAGAAATGATAATTCTAGCTTCAAATCAATTCTAAGTCTATGGTTTTGCCAACACAAGAGGGGGAAAATGTACTTCAGAAGCAGTGCAGAGAAATGGGACTTGAGGTTGAGTGGAAGGTAAATAGGAAATTAATAGAGAGGAATTTCATTTCTTTCTGCCCTTCAGAAGAAAATGCCTGTCTGTTCTGGTGCCAGAGCAACTAGGCAATGCAGGTTAACTCTTAAATTTGTAATCCTAATGTCTATAATCTTTATATATTTTGACTTCCAGTCACCTGTTCCCCCATGTCTTGAATTACTAGAACCAGTTCTCTGTGTGGTTTCGCATGCTGCCTGCATCCCATGGATGGGGATTTGTTTGTTTGCGCAGCCCAATTTCTGACATGCCACAGCCTGGTGCCGGTCCAGGGCCAGGATTGGAGACCCCTGGCCTAATGGTTAAGGTGCCTGGCTTAGGAACCAGGAGACTTGAGTTCTAGTACCTCCTTAGGCTTGAAAGCCAGCTGGATGATTTTGGCCAGTCACGCTCTCAGCCCAACCTACCTCCCAAGGTTGTTGTTGTGGGGAAAATAGGAGAAGAAGGAGCATTAGTCATGATTGCCATTATTTGCAAATAATAATAAAGGAGGGATTTTAAAAAATCAAATAAGTAAAACAATCGCAATGGTAATGAAATGAGTTTTCTTCCTCAGCTCCCATTGGGCAGTACTGATGCCAATTATGAGTTATTAGTGAATGGATATTCAAAAGGACAACTGCTGTTTTCTAAGCGTACATCACTGCCATTTGAAAGTAAAAGTTTTTCAGTCTTCATCCAGACTGACAAGTCAACGTATAAACCAGGACAAGATGTGAAAATACGGGTTGTTACTCTGCATTCTGACCTCAAACCATACAGTACCCCTGTAAATATATATATTCGGGTAAGCATAGGTTTAAAATTATTTGGCAAAGAAGAGATTTCATGTGGAATATGTGAAAATTACTTTTGCGCATTCATACCAAGGTACACATATCAAGGTACAGCAGCAGGAAGGTGATTTCTTGTAAAAGACACTCAAAATAAATATGTATTTGTATTTTGTACATACTATAGAATATAGATGTTCGCACAGTGGTTCAAATGATATATTCATCTGAGCTAAATTTATGTTTTAGAATACAATTGATGTAAATTCAGGGTAAAATTTATTGCTCTTTTGAAAAGAGTTATAGTAAGGGAGTGATAGGCAAGAGACTCTTGAAAAGCATTAGCTTTCATTTTTTATATATATTTATTTAAAGCACTTACATGCAGTGGTGGGATTCAGCTGGTTCGCACCACTTCGGCAGAACTGGCAGCTAATTTTTTGTTGCCCGGGCCCAGAATGGACTTTCGGAAGCAGCATCCACACAGAGAACCGGTTGTTCACATATTTGAATCCCACCATTGCTTACATGCAGTGGCGTAGCGTGGGTTGTCAGCACCCGGGGCAAGGCAAGTAATTTGCGCCCCCTAACCCGTGGATTTTAGCACTCGAGTCTCTTCTACTAGCTCAGGAATTCTGGGAGTTGAAGTCCATGAGTCATAAAAGAGCCAAGGTTGCCTACCCTTGAGTTAGGTTCAAGGTAAAAAAGGGTCTCTGGAGAAGAGGGAAAATGCTAGTTTAAAACTGAAACAAGGCAACTTTAAGGTGCCTCAGCTGTGATTTAGGATGAGACAAAGAGAGGACATGGCGTTGAAAATGGTTAATGGGGCATGTTTGTTCCACTCTTAGTGGATGTCAAGATAAACCCCACGAGAGAATGACCTTACAACAGATGTGAATAGGCTTGGACTACGTTTGTAGATTGAGTGCATACATCACATGGAGCGATGATGGGCTTCATCAAAATTTATGATCCCACAATTGGCTAGTTTTCTCCATCTTGTCCTAAACCCTGGATACCAACCACGGTTTATGGCTTAGCATGTGGTGTGGGGTGACCCAACATGTTAGGCAACAAACAATGACTTCCAACTTACAATGCCTCAGCTTCCCAAGGTTATTCCAAAGCCGGAAAAGCCAACCAACCCACCCTGCAGCTTTGCCTGCTTAGGCTGAACCCCAGGAGTTCATACTTGCTGTGGCGCCTGACCTATTTTCTGCCCAGACGCTGCTTATCCAAGCCAAGCCGCCTCCTTCTCTTTGGCACCTCGCCCCAAAGATTCGCCGGACTGGCTGGAAACTCGCTGCTGGCGACGTGTGTCGGGGGGGCGTCCTGATCGCCTCCTGCAGGGGGAACCGAGTGGCCACAGAGAGTCAATACGGCAGGAGGAGGAGGAGAAGGAGGAGGAGGAGGAGCAGCAAGCAGCTGCAGGTGCGGCGGCTGCAGTTGTTACCTTTACCTCCGGGAAAGGAGACGGGGGCGGGAGCTGGGTCGGGGGGGCGGGCTTGCAGGTTGAGAGCCAAGCGGAGGAGAGCCGCGGCGGGAGAAAGAGGGAGGCGAGGCCGCCAAGCCTCCCCACCCCCACCCGAGAAAGGAGGCGATCCGCAGCCGCGAGAGGACGGGATCCCGCTCTGGCTGGGCGCAGCGAATGCGGTTGCTTTCTATGCTCTGCCCACTTGCTCGCTCCTCCGACCCTCGGTGAAGCAGAATCGTCCCCCTCCGGCGAGCTTAATGGGCGCCTCCCCAGATGTTGCGCCCGGTGCGGCCGGCCCCCCCTGCACCCCCCACGCTATGCCACTGCTTACATGGCCACACAACTCAAACAGCAGGACTCTGGGTGACATAAAAGAATCATTCTAAAATATTGAGAATTCATTGGATGTGTTCATGTGTAGAAAATACTTAATCACCAGAAAATGTGCCTGTACATTGATATGCAATGTACAGCAAACCATAATATAGCTATTTGGTTTCGGTGTGTTATGGTTAAACAATCCATTCCTAAATAAGACATGAGAATTTGGTAAGATGACATTTTTCTTCAGAAATGAAATCTGCCTCCCCTCAAAACAAATAATTGCATTGAGGGTCTATAACAAAGATGAAATTCATTGTCAGATTATGATAAAGTGAAAGCATTTCTGAAAATTAACTCCTGTTGCTACAGGAACTTCTAATCTTAACATCTGCAACCTTTTTGATTATATAGTACAATTGATGGCAAAGTTTTCTAGGTGGATATTTACTGCTGAAGCATACTTTATTGCCATGAACCTATTTTAGCAGTCATGCATTGCATTAAATTCTGTATTCTGAATATATACAGTAGTTTATCATATACTTTTGTAAGGATCCTCAGCGAAATTTGATTCAGCAATGGTTGACACAGAATGGAAAACTGGGCAAGATCGTTAAGCAGTTCAAATTATCCAAATATCCTCTCTTGGGTGACTGGTCTATACAAGTTCAAGTAAATGTGAGTATAAATAAGATGTGTTTGTATTTAAGGTAGAAGTGGGCAACCTTTTGATGATGAACAGCTTTAATTTAAGGAAGAGTAAAGGCTGCAAAATGGGTGGGGCTAGATTAAGCTTAAAGACTCCAGAGTTGACTCAGGATCAAAGACTGCCTACTTGTGATAAGAAGTGATGGTACACTTTTCACATTTTTGTGATCTGAATAATTCATTAGATAGTAAATTTAAGGAGCTTGTTTCTTGAATGTTGAAAATGAAAGTATCATGAAAAAAGTGCCACTTTTTAAACATTGTATCTCAGCCTGCATTTATTCTTAAGTGGTCAAGATAATTTTGAATAAGGTTTTACTTTAGATTCAGTAAACTAAAGGAATTCAATATGTTTTCATTGACTTTTATTTTTGCTTGTGTCTCCATAGGATCAAGCCTATTATCAATCATTTGCTGTAGTGGAATATGGTAAGTGATAACCGTCTGCTCTTTGAAAACAGGTGCTTATAATTCTTTTAGAAGAAGGTGAATGAAGTTTTAAATTTAGGAAGGCAGTGATTTTTCACAAAGCTGAAATCCAGAATGTTACTTGCCATTTAAAAAAAACATGGAAATTATAATACTCAGATTGCAAGACTGTTTGGCATAAAGTTTAATCATTTGGATCCTGACAGTAATTCTTAGAGTAAACCAGCTGAAATCACTGGGTGGGACTTACTGTAAATAATCATGATTATCTTCTAGTATGAACAAGGTCAGATCTAGCTTTGAGTATCCAGTTGTTTGTAATGTTAAATTTATCTTTTACAGCTTGCAAAACCAAAAGTCATTCTGAGGTCTACCCAGTGCTTTTTTTTGTTAAAAAAAGGTGCCGGAACACATCATACAACCCACCTTGTCTACCCTATAAGGTTCCATCCAAAAAAGTGCCAGAACTCCGTTCTGGGCGTTCTGTGACAAAAAAAGCCCTGGGTCTACCCATTCATTCATGTCTTCCTTGAATAATGAATATATAATAGAGGAGCACTCGAACTTAATCTTTTAGTTGCTTCAGTTTCTCCATTATGTAATTTTAATTGTTGCTTTTGGGTTTTTTCAGTGTTACCAAAGTTTGAAGTCTCTTTAATAACACCTATGTATTATTCTATGGAAAGTAGGTTGAATGGCACTATTAGAGCAAAGTAAGTAAAAAGTAAATATTATGACACTGGGAGCTATATCTATGTTTCAGATATAACAAGTATGCAATGCTGGAGTAAATTATTCTACATTTGAATGTTTCTTTTTTTGGAGGAGGTGGAGTATAAGTAGGTAAAAACAGTTCATTATTGTGTGGTGGCAGCAAAAAATATCCAGAGTATGCATCAGTACATTGCATATACTTGCCACTGTGTGTGTGTGTGTGTAATCTGATGCTTTATTTAAACTAAATTGGTATATCAGTGATTGCATGACCTCTGTAGATGCCATATGCTAAATAAATAACTTGCTATTTGATGGAATATGGGCAATAGTATGTTGGCTGGCACAGTATCTTATAGATAAAGATTCTGCCTCATGCACAATGGCAGGAGCGGACAAATATTCAAATTATTAAATGGTAGAGCTACCTGTAACACAGATACAATTAGGACTGATAACCTAGTTTATGCCTTCTCTATTTTACAACTACAGCTTGATGAGTAATTGTAATGTAATAGGAGTAAATGTTGAACAGAATTAATGAACCAGTTAATTAAAAATAGTTTTATATTTGTGAAATTAAGAGGAAGGAGACAGGGAATGATAGATGATATGAATGGATGGCTGAGGCAAGATGAGAAAATATAGGAGATATGACTCAGCTATTTGGAGAAGCAACAATGATGAGTATGATCTGTCTGCTTAATAGGTATGTAGGAATGTGCAATGAAAAAAATGATTCATTTATCACATTTATATAGCTATCTCTAGATAGCTTATAAAGGGACGTGGTGGCTCAGTGGGTTAGGATGCTGAGTTTGTTGATCAGAAGGTCAGTTTGGCGGGTCGAATCCTGAGTGAGCGCCTGTTACTCGTCCCAGCTTCTGCCAACCTAGCAGTTCGAAAGCACGTAAAAATGCAAGTAGAAAAATAGGGACCACTACGGTGGGAAGGTAACAGTGTTCCGTGCGCCTTTGGCGTCTAGTCATGCCGGACACATGACCACGGAGATGTCCTCGGACAAGCACTGGCTCTTTGGCTTTGAAACGGAGATGAGCACCGGCCCCTAGAGTTGGAAACGACTAGCACACATGTGCGGGGGAACCTTTACCTTTACCTTTACCTTTAGATAGCTTATAGTAAAAAAATAAAGCCACTCTAGATGGCTTATAGTAAAAACAATTATGCATCAAAATATTAAAACAACACAATTAAAAGACATCAACAATATTAACAAGACAGTGGAGAAAAATTGTTAAAAATAATCAGCAATCTAATTAAAACTCCATCTCCTTGAGACCCCCAGGTCTGTTGTCAGAGCTGGGTTTTAAGGGAATTCTGGAAGGATGTCATAGATGGGAGCCAGTCTCACCTCAAGGGGAACAATAATCCACACAGCATGACGGAAAAGGCCCATCTTCTGGGTTTGTCCTGATGAATCTCTTTTGGAGATGGCACCTGCAGCTTATATCTTTTGCTGGACCTAATGGGAACGGCACATATAATTGGGCAGAGATGGTCCCTCAGATACGCCAGCCCAGTGTGATGTGTGTTAGGAAAATAGAGTGAATGATTGCAAGTTAACCATCAATGGTGAAAAAGCAGAGCAGGTATATCAAGCTGCGCATCTTTTAAGTTCAAATGCCTGCAGCAAGGAGGAATTAATGTTTGTCAAAATAAGTAAAAACAGATGTACGTCCTCCTGTACAGATGTGAGGATTGGGCATGACAGGAGAAAAATAAAAGCTGATTGCTGTGAGAATGGCATACTTAAAAAGTGAAGCTGTTTGGTCATATGGAAAGGAAAACGTGATAATCAAATTGCAAAACAAATATATAGACAAAGACTGCATGGTTTGAAAAGAGGGAGATAAAAAGTTCTGATAGGATGCTGTTGAAGAGATGTTCAAAAGGAAAAAGGTGTGAGGGGAAAAAAGGAAACCATTGTTTCCAGATTAAACTGTCCAGGATAATAAGTACATGGTAGGTTATCACATACTTTCAGTCTGTTTTTTGAAACAAACAATTTCCAACTGATCCTTTTTTGTGGTGTTTTGGGTATTCATTTCAGGTATGTATATGGAAAATCAATGAAAGGAAAGGTCACTATTGATTTCTTCTCATTGTTTCGAACACAAAACAAAAAGATAACTAAAATAATGGAGGTGAGCCATATTCAGTTCTTGACAATATACTTACATTTCAGGAAAATTGTGCATCATGGCCCACCCTCACTCAAAATTTTCTAGTGATTTCTCCGATGATATTTCTATTTTCCTTGCTGTTTTCTGATCCAGAATAGCTTCTTCCTCTTCTTCATGCTACTACTTTGAGCTCTTATTAGAACAAATTTTTAAAAAGCTTTTGCATGTTTTTCTATTTCTTGCTTTTTTGTCTCAGAATTGACCTATATCTAGATGCAGTAGCATTTCAGAGTTTTAGAATTAAGATTGGTTGGAGACCATGTATGATAGCTTATTGGCAGGAGTTTTAGGAAAAAAAAACTTATGTGAAGGATTAGGATTCTCTTTTCTTTATCTGTTTCAGAACTTTGATATTTTATATTTATTTGCCTTGTAAAATCTGATTTTTTAAAAAAAACAAGATTTAAATTGTAACTCTGGCTTTGACTTGCTAAATCAAGTGCCCCTAGCCATTACTGCCATGGTTTATGGGGACCAGTTCAAAATCTAGAAGATTTGAGCCCTCTTAAAACAAGGTCTAATGTCTGTAGTAAATATGGAGATAATCTGAAAACAATCCTCTAATTTTAATTTTGTATCAGCTTTATGACATTTCAGCGGTCATGGCTATTCTTTCCACAAGTATCTTGTAAAACTGTAGCTAAGCCAAGAGAGGGGAATACAATGCTAATAGATCTTTGGGTCTTTTCACGTATTTCCCTCAGTTTTAGCAAGGAAGAATAGTGGATAGATGCATTGCGGTGTAGATACGTCCCAGTTCGTATAAATTTGTGTATGGAAAAAGCATCAAAAATAAAATGTAACAATGATATATGGTGAAGAAGAACAGATCTAGATGTTCTGGCTAGTGTGAAAATCTGATCTAGTATTGCTTCAAAGACAACAGGATTATTATATTTTTTCTGATCTCAGATTAATGGTTCTTTGAACTTTACACTGGAGAACCCAGAGATAAAAGATATAACTGTCAGAGATGAGGATATATTGCACCCAGAACCCATAGAAATTATAGCTGTTGTTACAGAATCTCTTACAGGTATGTTGTTTAACGTGGCTTTTATAGAACATTGGAAGACATCAAACCAAAGATATATTTAATCCTGCTGTATCTTTTTACTGTTGGAAGTCAGAATTCCACATGGACAATATGAGTACAGTTACTAAATCACACTCATATTTCTTAGCAATTGATATTTGGAGGCATGGTGATTCTAATTTAGGTACCATAGCTTATAGCTATGGCTGGGGCCTTTTTTGTTATTTTTTGGAGGGGGGACATTTGATGGGATTTGCAGGGGGTTGTTCTACCTATTTTACTCATTAACAAAATCTATCACCTAAAATTGGTCATTTGTAGTTAAATTTCATAATTTTAAAGGCTCTGGAAACTGAGATAAGGACATACCACCTACTACTATGCTAAACATAAATTATCAACAAAACAAAAGGCTTAGGATGACATATTACACTAAGACATTAAGTGATTTGTTTTAGTCTTAGCATGTTGTGTGAATCTAATCACAGAATGTTGTTACTTAGAATAATAAGTATGAGCTGCCTTGCTTCAGTGAAGAACAAATAAATCTGGTGTATCATTTTTAAAATCTCTGATTGTTATAATAGGAATCTCCCAAAATGCAAGTGCTACAGTATTTCCACAGCTGTATGATTATGCATTAGATTTTCTTGAGTATCCAAGATTCTTGAAGCCTTCTCTGAACTTCATTGCTATGGTGAGTAGTGTTGTTTTACTGTTTATTTTTTCCAGTATCATTTCAGAAATGGATTGAATGAAAGGTGCATCAGAAAGATGGAATTATATTCTCAAAAAGTTTAGAAGACTTAAATGATTTAGCTACAAGTATTAAGGAAGCCATTTTATTTCTCAAAATCTCCAATTCCACACTAAAACAAAAGAGGCCAAAAATGTTCATTTCCCATTTGAAACGTACATCATCATCATCATCATCATCATCATCATCAAACCCAGTGAAGGAATCCAGCAGAGATATACAACTAGTGCAGGTTCACATCCCATCAGGCTCAAGGTTGACTCAGCCTTCCATCCTTCCGAGGTAGGTAAAATGAGGACCCAGATTGTTGGGGGCAATAAGCTGACTTTGTAATAATGCCGCTTGCCCCCCCCCCCCGAAAGCCCTAATAAGCAGGCATATACATAGAATGAAGGCTATTGCTAAGCACATTGGTTTGTGCTTAAATTGTAAGCCGCCCTGAGTCTTCGGAGAAAGGTGGGATATAAATGGGATTAAAATAAATAAAATAAATAAACTGTTCTCATTTGGAAATCGGGCAGCTCTTCCTCAGGAAGAACAAAGCCCTCTAACTAAATAAATAAAAGAATTGAAACAAAGAATAACTGAACATCTAGAACAGCAGAAAAACAACAGAATAAGGCTGCAGGCATTGAAGCTTGTTCCAAAGAAACAGCTAGCACAAGCATTAAAAGATGCAAATACTGCAATATCAAGTATAAGCACCAATTCACTGCAAGAAACAAACCAACTAATGTACAGCACAGCTGCAGTTATAACTGAATACCTGGGATGCAAAATCAACAAAGAAGAAAAACAAACAAACAGTGCACCACAAAAATGGAAGGTTAGACTAGAAAATAAGATCAGCAAGTTAAGATCACATGCAAGCAAGCTAGAACAGATGAAAGAAAAGAAGCTGAAGAACAAGAAGACCAAAGAATACCTAATCAAGAAATACCACTTAGAAACAAGGAAGATCAACGAAGCACTGTAAATAATAAAGCAATAAATAACAGCTATAGCCAGGAAAATCAGTAGATACGAAGCTCGAATTGCAAATTATAGGCAGAACCTCCAATTTCAATCCAATCAGAAACATTTCTACCAATCCATCAATGGAGAAACTGCAATGAATCAGTCAGTACCTGACAAGGAAGAAACAGTGCAGTTCTGGAAGCAGATATGGATAACCCAAAGAAACACAACAAGGATATGGCTTGGTTAAAAGAGGTGGATACAAATAAAATGGAAGTTGAAATGAAAGAACTAGTAATAACAACAAAAATGGTAGAAAAAAGAGCAAGGAAGATCAAAAATTGGTCAGCACTAGGTGAAGATGAACTATAATTAATAATAATAATGATAATGATAATAATGATAATAATAATAATAATAATAATAATAATAATAATAATAATAATAATAATAATAATAATAGTAGTAGTAGTAGTAGTAAGTTGGAAGGGATCTTGGAGGTCATCTAGTCCAATCCCCTGCTCAGGCAGGAAACCCTATACCATTTCAGGCAAATGGCTGTCCAGTCTCTTCTTAAAAACTTCCAGTGTTGGAGCATTCACCACTTCTGGATGCAGGTTGTTCCACTGGTTAATTGTTCTAACTGTCAGGAAGTTTCTCCTTAGTTCTAGGTTGCTTCTCTCCTTGACTAGTCTCCATCCATTGCTTCTTGTCCTGCTTTCAGGTGCTTTGGAGAATAGCTTGACTCCCTCTTTTTTGTGGCAGCCCTTGAGATATTGGAACACTGCTATCATGTCCCCCCTCGTCCTTCTCTTTGTTAAACTAGACATACCCAGTATCTGAAGTCTATACGTACAGTGTGGGCTACAGTATTTAGTATTTTTATTTGACATGCACATATCCAACATTGCCCATAAATATTTCTTTCTTTTGTTATTTATTAGATTTATCTATTAACCTTTGTTTTCTACAACTCAGGGTGGAGAGTTAGAGCAACATTGAAGTCACCAGATATTCCAATGGTTTCCTGCTGCCAAAGATAGTATTACCACTTCAAATAAGTGCCCTACATAAAGGTTATTATTGTTTTAAAGAATTTTGTTTCTCAAATTTAATTTGTTTTCAGTTGAAAGTAAGAAGAAATGATGATCATCCACTAACGTCTGATGAAAAAAAGAATAATGTTACAATCACGGTCACACAGTCAAATATTTCTTATCAGATATTTAACGATGAAAATGAATCATTGAAAAAGAACACAGTTTATAAGCTAAGTTATCCTGTTCCAGGAGATGGGATTATTCCGATGGAGCTTCCAGTTTCAGCTAATACAACAACTTTGCATATTAAGGTATATTCCTTTCCTGTCATTTTGTCTAAAGGAAAGCTTTAACTGTCCAGTGAAAATAATCTCAATATAGAAATTTGATCAATGCCTGTCTTCTTCCTCAAATGTATCTCACTAGGCATCGGATATGTATATCGGATATGTATATGTATATATATATGTATATTTCTTTGTAATATTCACAATAGAATACTGCTGTTGTTATTAAACCACAGTTTCCTGTTAGATTAAAAACTCTTTTAAGAACTGTGGTTTGGGTTTGGGCTTTCCCAAAATTGATGAGGCAAGTATGGTATGTGGGCAGGGAAGCGCCGTAGTTTTCTATGGCTCGTTTGTAATCTGAACTACTTTAAGGGGTACCTTGACTTACAACAGTTCATTTAGCCACTGTTCAAAGTTACAACAGCACTGAAAAAAGTGACTTATAACAATTTTTCACATGGCCATTGCAGCATCCTCATGGTCACATGACCAAAATTCAGACACCTGGCAACTGACTCATACGTATGATGGTTGTAATGTCCCGGGGTTATGTAATCACCTTTTGCGACCTTCTGACAAACAAAGTCAATGGGGAAGCCAGGTTCACTTAACAGCCGTGTTACTAACTTAACAACTGCAGTAATTCACTTAACAACTGTGGCAAGAAAGGTCATAAAATGGGGCAAAGCTCACTTAATAAATGTTTCACTTAACAACAGAAATTTTGAGCTCAATTGTACCTGTAGTTTAAACAGGGCAAATGCTTATAGGTATGCTGTTAGCAATATTCATCCTTAGTTTCTTCGAATGAATATCAAAGAAAAGGGATAGGGTTGTAGTTGAGGAACCATGCTAAGTGTTGAGTCTTCCACCTGTATTATTACATTTTTAAGGAAGATATACTTTTAATTACTGTTTTATGTGCTTTTTTTCGCCTTTCTATTTTCTTTTTAACAGGCTGAATTTCTGAAAAGTCAATCTTCCATAATGATAAACGATGTGTTCTACTCACCCAGTTTGACTTATCTCCAGATTAGAAAAACAAGCAAGGATTTTAAGGTAATTGCTTCTATCAGTAATTGAACAAGTTTCTAAAGTAAACAGCTGTATTACATCATGATTGGTGTGTTCAATTGAGACTTCTTATTTTTCCTAGGTTGGGACGCCTTTGGAACTCAATGTTCAAAGCAACATGCCGTTGAATGAGATCAATTATATGGTAGATCTTAATAATTTTATTTTATTTTTTTTAAAAAAATCAGAGCTGAATGTTACTAAAACTTCCTGAGCTGAGGACCTTGTTCTGTTTTGCTTGGTGTGTAGATGGGGTATATTCAAGGAGAAAAACGGGGCAAAGGATGAAATAAGTAAACAAAGGCAAAAAAATGATTAGCTGTTTCTTAATGGGACTGATTTTCAGCTGCACTTGTGCCCCTAGTAATTGAAGCACAGCATTAGATCGTATCTGGGTCGGTCACAGGGACTAGAGGTTTACTTTTCCAAGCTTTTGTACTCTTGCTGGAGCCCATCGTGGACTCTTACACGAGTCCGAAAGCTTGGAAGAGTTAAACCTTTGGTTCTGGTGACCGACTCAGATTTGACCTTGCAACATTATCCTGGGACACGTATACTTGCCTTCATATTGTTAAACTTCAGTTACTTTGGAACAACAAAGTAAAACTGAAGCAGAAGAGCTGAATGCTCAGCTTCTTTTGAAAGAGTGGAAAAATTATGTAGAGAATTATGGTTGCACAACCTGTGTTGTTATTTGGCTTGTTGGCATCATGAGCATCACTTTACTTTTTACACAAGTACTTTTGGAGAGATTGGGAGTTGAGAAATTTGCATGTGCAGGATTTGTTTGGAAGAATAAGGGTATCTAAAAATTTTACTAAAATGGATTATCTCTCAAAATCCAACCTGTCTATCTGTCCCAAAATGCAGAAAATAGCAGTAATTAAATAAAGAATTAAAAATGAAGAATTTTTGTAACTGATGTTAAAATAATGAACTTAAAAAAATTAAAATATTGATTGATTGACCAATTATATATATATCATCATTCAACTAGGAAGGATTTCTACTGATTATTTATTTTATTTATTTATAAAATGTATTGCCCCCCCTCACATCTTACCACATTGTAGCTAAATAAAAATACTTATGCTACAGTTAAAGACTTTCTAGATTAATTCATTAGCCCCAGTTACCAAATACATACGTATTGAGAAAATATAAGGGTTGGGTTTTATTGGGGGAAAAAAAGTTATTGTTTCAAATCAGTTTCGAATCCTGAAACTTAGATTGCATGTTTATGCATCTGAATTCTCAACAATTCTGCTTAAGCTTGCTTTGTTACTATCTGAAAGTCATCCACCAGTTGATACATTTTACAACCTTTTAGTATATTTAAAGAATTTTTAAATAGATTCAGTGAGCATTATATTTCTAGCACAGGAACATCAATCTAGTGTTAATGAAGTACTTATAGCTAGGAATAGAATCCACTATTGAACATAAAATTCTTTACAATCAGAAGTTGACATGATTAGATGGAAAATATAATTCTAATATATAAAAAGTACGCATTAAAACAAAATTTTTAGAAAAATATTTCATACTCCCTTGTATCTCTGACACTTACTTAAATTAAACATGTATCACTAAAAAGACAGCCACTTCAACTACATTTTTAGACTATAATTTTGTAAGGTCTGAGAAAAAGTTTTGTAAGTTTCGTAAGACAAAAGTTTTTAGTTTGTCCCCAAGTTGATATGATCAACTGATGAAAGCTTTAGTTTCAAATTCAGTGTTATTATTTCTCATCCTGTCCTTTACCAGACAGAATAACCTTGTATATTTTTCTTTTTAAAAAGTGATGTTTAGATCAGAAACCATTAAGTGCCTATTCATATTATTTCTATAAGGGCTTCATATGTCTTAGGTGTGATCATTTTTTTATTCATAGGTGATATCCAGAGATCAGATTGTGGATGCAGGGAAAAAGAAGGCCACAACATTAAGTTTCACCCCAGAAAATTCTTGGTGTCCTATGGCTTCCATAATTGTCTTCTATGTGCATGACAACGGGGAAATAATAAATGATTTTCTACGTATTCCTGTTCAACCGACTCTAAAAAATCAGGTAAATATACCAGTCTTCCTTTCATAATAAACAGAGAGGTGGAATTTTACAAACCACCTGATTGAAAGCTACACTATAATTGCTTTACCTATTGCTAATCTGTGCATTATACAGTGATCTTTGTTCCAGCTTCATAAGAACTGATTTACCAAATTCAGTTTCCCCCTATGCAGCAAAGCTTATGGAGGTGCACTTAATGGCTTCAACCACAGTTTACATTATTATGCAAGTAGCTTTTTTTGCCTCATTAAACGTCCATTTTGTATGAGTTTAAAGAAAAGTGAAGAGAAATGTTTTTTTAGTTTGAGAGAAATATTTTTACTTCTCTTTAGTTAGAACAGGTTTTATAACTACATGCTGGTTGTCTTTGACTTACAACCATTCAAAGTTACAATGGTATTGAAAAAAGTGACTTACTAGTCTTTGAAACATTAATTTGTAGATAGGTTCTCTTTATGGTGTGATACAGTCTGATTAACATTTGCAGCAATTCATACAGCTCCTCAGGCAGCAGCATAGCATCCAAAAATACCTGGATATTTACAACATCAATCAATGCACCATCAGTGTTGCCACAAGCATTCCTTGTATATTTTTGCATAAAGAGCAGGAAGTTAAAAATTTTGACTGTATATCTCTTGCCCGGCGTAAAACCATAAGGCATTTCTCAAATGTTGCTTACTCTCACCTTTTATTGCTTTTCAGTCAGGATTCTGCCAATCTAAGCACATTTCATATATCATCCCCAAAGGATTCAGAGTTCCCTGGGTACTAGCCACCGTGAGAGGGTGGCTTGAACTTACATCTGCTGCCCCTAGAGGTGAGAGCTCTAGGGGACATGCTATACCCAGGATGGGTGTTTCGGACCACTCCCCCAGGAATAGGCTTTGCGACTGTCGTGAGAGGACGGTGGTTGGCCTGTCCTGGGGTTGCACCCAGCTGAGTGGCAGTGGCTGGGTGGAGGCTCGGGACACCTATTTGTCCTCTGCTTGGCCCCTCCTTAATTAATTGACTATGGACTGCCTGTATCTGGACTGCTCTTATGCCTTGTTTTAGGTACTCCTCTATGGACTTGCTCGCCCTCAGGGGTGCTCCCCCTTCCTGGGGGCGACCCGCCTTTCCAGCCGAGTACAATCTTGAGGAAGGGCCCATTTATTGGGACCCTGAGAGATGGCTGGGCACGGGCACGGGCCTCCGACGTAAACCTAACAAGAGGCCCCTGGTTTGTTTTTTGTCGAAATTTTTTCGGGGGTTAGGGAGGAGGGAGGGTTCTTCTTTTGGTTGTTTGGACGAGGGGGGCAGTCCAACAACCTCTGTTCAGGCCAGTGCCGAGGCGGATCGCGGGGGGGAGGAGCGGGGGTCGGTTGCTTCTGGGGCTCCAGGGCCAGTCGTGGGACTACCCATTCCCACGACGTTAGGGAATGGCAGCAGGTGTAGGAACAGAGGGCCGTATCGATCTCAGGGAAGGTCTCTCCGCTGCTTACAAGCGGTGAGGCACTCCGACCCTCTGGTTCCGCCCCGAGGTCCCGGGAGTGAGGATGTGCAGCCTCCTGAGCTCCGGCTGGTGTACTTGAATGCCAGGTCGGTCGTTAACAAAGCTCTCGTCCGTGACTTGGTCGAGGGTGAGCAGGCGGACCTGGCTTGCATCACGGAAACTTGGTTGGGCCCAGAGGGCGGCATTCCTCTGGTTGATCTTTGCCCACCAGGTTTCCGGGTGCTGCACCGGCCTCGGGCTCAGGGTAGGGGTGGGGGAGTGGCTGTTGTTATGAGGGAGACCTTGTGCCCGCGGGAGGCCACCGTTCCCCAGATAGTCGGGTGTGAGTCTCTCTTTTTGAGATGCGGCCCTGGTGCGCAGTTGGGCTTGCTGTTGGTGTACCTTTCGCCTAGTCACGCAGCAGCAGCCCTGCCTGAGCTTCTCGATGTCCTCTCTGGGTTGGTGATTGAGTTCCCGAAACTTATAGTTTTGGGGGACTTCAATCTACCATCTCTGGGAGGATCATCTGAGTTGGCTCGGGAGTTCATGGCTTCCATGATGGCCATGGACCTGACGCAAGTAATTTCGGGACCGACTCATGAGGGAGGCCACACCCTTGACCTAGTTTTCTTATCTGGACGGTGGTTAGATGATCTTGGTGGGGGCTCCCCAATTGTTATGCCCCTGTCATGGACCGATCATCATCTCCTGCGGCTGGTCTTCCGTTTTGCCACCCCCCGCCGTGGGTGTGTGGAACCTATTAAATGGTACCGCCCCAGACGCTTAATGGATCCCCAGAGGTTCCAGGCGGCGCTGGGGTCCCCACCTGCCTCCCTTGCTCACAGCTCGGCAGACGCCTTAGTGGAAGCCTGGGAAAGGGCAGCCACTGAGGCTCTTGACCGAGTTGTACCCCTGCGGCCCCTGACCCGGTGCAGATCCAGTCGAGCCCCATGGTTCTCCGTGGAGCTCCGGGAGATGAAGCGTCGGAGACGGGGCTTAGAGAGCGGTTGGAGATCCAGCCGATCCGAATCCGATCGATTGCGACTAAGAACCTATACTAGGTCTTATCTCGCTGCGATAAGGGAGGCGAGGTCTAACCACTTCGCCACCCTTATCGCGTCCGCAGATAATCGCCCGGCCGCCCTGTTTAGGGTGACTCGCTCCCTCCTGAATCAGGAGGTGAGGGAGGATCCCTTGCAGGGTCGTGCCGAGGAGTTTAACCAGCATCTGTCGGACAAAATCGCTCGGATTCGGACCGGTCTGGACTCTGACTGGGCAGAGTCTGTCGAGCAGGACACGGGTGGTCTTGTCGATATCACCTGGGAGGAGTTTGATTCTGTGACTCCGGAGGAAGTGGACAGGATCATGGGGAGGCTGAGCACCACCACATGTTTATTGGACCCGTGCCCTTCCTGGCTGGTTTATGCAGCCCGGGAGAGGACACGTAGCTGGTTCCAGGCAGTTATATCGGCCTCTTTGAGTGAGGGTAGCTTCCCCGCCGTCTTGAAAGAGGCGGTGGTGAGGCCTCTCCTCAAGAAGCCTGCCTTGGACCCAGCTATATTGAACAACTTTCGTCCTGTCTCCAACCTTCGCTTTCTTGCGAAGGTTGTTGAGAGTGTGGTGGCACATCAGCTCCCTCTGGTCCTGGATGAAGCGCATTATCTAGACCCGTACCAATCGGGTTTCAGGCCCGGGTACAGCACGGAGACGGCATTGGTCGCGCTGGTGAATGATCTCTGGAGGGCTCAGGACAGGGGGCATTCCTCTGTCCTGGTCCTATTAGACCTCTCAGCGGCTTTCGATACCATCGACCATGGTATCTTGCTGCGGCGTCTC